>NC_088220.1:23405369-23727869 GCF_036934945.1 Oncorhynchus masou masou | reverse complement strand
AGCCGCACCATTGAACCAGAGCCGCACCACTGAACCAGAGCCACTCCATTGAACCAGAGCCACACCACTGAACCAGAGCCACACCATTGAACCAGAGCCACACCATTGAACCAGAGCCACACCACTGAACCAGAGCCACTCCATTGAACCAGAGCCACACCACTGAACCAGAGCCACACCATTGAACCAGAGCCACACCACTGAACCAGAGCCACTCCATTGAACCAGAGCCACTCCATTGAACCAGAGCCACACCATTGAACCAGAGCCGCACCACTGAACCAAAGCCGCACCACTGAACCAAAGCCGCACCACTGAACCAAAGCCACACCATTGAACCAGAGCCGCACCACTGAACCACAACAACACCTTAATTGAAGTGGCTGTGGCCTCTGTCATTTAGTAATACTACACACTGTCTGTGGGGATCCATGCTGGTGGCCATTCACCAGAACTGCATCTCTATAGAAGGAGTTCTAATCTAGGATCTGTTGATATAATTTTATTTATTATGATATGAAAGCCTAAACTGATCCTAGAACAGCACTCTTACTCTGAGATAAATTGTGGATACGGGCCCAGGAATCACAATGCAGGAATTATCTAAAGCACGTAATTATGAGCTGTGGTGTGAATTGTTGCTAACTCAAAGGAGGTTATGTATAATAATCAACCTATCAAATGCAGAGTGGATATTTTTGCCTTGTGTGGACCTAAAAGGAAATGAGTCAGTGTTCTAAAGTGGCAACAGAAACTGCCAACTGAGACATGAAAACAGTGTTAGCTCAGCCATGTGTTGTGTGAAACTACACACAGAGATAATTATGCTAATGTTGGCTGGCACATCATTGTTAATCCTGCCATAACCTACTACCAAGAACACCACCACCGTCCTTTCAGCTCCCCTGTTTTCATTTCTGTGTTCTGCCTTTTCTGTCATCCTCCTCGTCCCCTTGTTCTCTCACTCCCCCTCAGCTGCTATGGGGACATGTAGCCTAGACCACCACCTCTGAAATATGTGACATCAACAGAAAGCCCAAGGTGACAAGGGAGAAATAAACCAGGAAGGAATGTCAACTATGCACTCCTTATCGATGTCCATGTCTGTTTACAGCCAACCAGAGCCCGGTATGAGCCCTTTACGGCTTTATTTGTATCTGTGTTTAATCCACTGAAAAGGACCAGAAAAGAAGCGGGGAGAAAAAAACACACAAAAAAGTCATTCTTCATAATATTTGACAACTTTTTACGTTTCATAATTTGTCCTGAAGAGGGCGCTATAAGCCTATCTTGCCTTCGCACTACAGCAAGACTTTTCACCCAACGCAACTACACCAGTCAGAGAGAAGAGTGAACTACTATTAACTAACGGTTAATGCTTCTATGGTGAGTGTTGAGTAGATAGAAGCTTGCCAGCTCAATAAAGTGTCAAAAATTCACACTGGCCATAGAATTACTGTCAGGTGAAGTGTCATGGTTCGTTGTTGGGTGTCATGACAAATAATAGATGCTATGTCCAAAATGTAAAGCAAGAGCTGTGCAAAGAACGTTCAACTCAGTGTTAACGTTACAGCCCTTTAGTGAAACCTGTGAAATCTGACATGTTATATTTGTGGCTGCAAGGAGCCAAGGTAAGTTGCTAGCTAGCATTAAACTTATCTTATAAAAAAAGCAATCTTCACATAATCACTAGTTAACTACACATGGCTGATGATATTACTAGTTTAACTAGCTTGTCCTGTGTTGCATACAATCATTGCGGTGCCTGTTAATTTATCATCGAATCACAGCCTACTTAAACTTCGACAAACGGGGGATGATTTAACAAAAGCGTATTCGCGAAAAAGCACTATCGTTGCACAAATGTACCCAACCATAAACATCAATGCCTTTCTTAAAATCAATACACAGAAATATACATTTTTTAAACCTGCATATTTAGTTAAAATAAATTCATGTTAGCAGGCAATACTAACTAGGGAAATTGTGTCACTTCTCTTGCGTTCAGTGCAACAGGTTGGGCCGCCTGGCTCGTTGCGACCTGTGAACTAATTTGCCAGAATTATACACAATTATGACATACATTGAAGGTTGTGCAATGTACCAGCAATATTTAGACTTAGGGTTGTTACCCATATTTCACTGACAGAATAATTTGTTTTCAAAATGATAGTTTCTGGATTTTATCATATTAATGACCAAAGGCTCATATTTCTGTGTTTATTATAATTAAGTCTATGATTTGATATTTGATAGAGCAGTCTGACTGAGCGATGGTAGGCAGCAGCAGGTTCCTAAGCATTCATTCAAACAGCACTTTACTGCGTTTGCCAGCAGCTCTTTGCTGTGCTTCAAGCATTGAGCTGTTTATGACTTCAAGCCTATCAACTCCTGAGATTAGGCTGGCAATACTATAGTGCCTATAAGAACATCCAATAGTCAAAGGTCTATGAAATACAAATGGTATCGAGAGAAATAGTTGACGCGTCATAATTCCTATAATAACTACAACCTAAAACTTCTTAACTGGGAATATTGAAGAACTGGGAATATTGAACCACCAGTTTCATATGTTCACATGTTCTGAGCAAGGAACTTAAACGTTAGCTTTTTTACATGGCACATAATGCACATTTACTTTCTTCTCCAACACTGTGTTGATCATGTTTCATTATTTACTTGAGACTAAATAGATTTTTATTTATGTATTATATTAAGTTAAAATAAAAGTGTTCATTGTTCATTCAGTATTGTTTTAATTGTCATTATTACAAATAAATACATAAAAATCGTACGATTAATCGGTATCAACTTTTTTTGGTCCTTCCAATAATTGGTATCGGCGTTGAAAAATCATAATCGGTCTACCTCTAGCAGATATTGTCAGGATTTGGCCAGGGTTGTTCCGGGTTTTATAATAATAATTTTTGGTTTTGGTCACTAGATGCCCCCATTGTGCTTTTTGACCTTATGTTTTTTCCCTTGTTCCCCATTATTATTTGCACCTGTGCCTCGTTTACCCTAATTGTATTTAAACCCTTAGTTTCCCTCAGTTCTGTGCTCTGTGTTTGTATGTTAGCACCCAGCCCTAGTGTTCTGTGTTTTCTTGTCGATTCTGGTGGATGCTCTTGTGGAATTCTGTTTTTGTTTTTGAGTATCTCTTGAGGCTTTTTTGTGCTATTCCTACCACCTTTTGGATTTGCCATTTTTGTATTGAAGGACTTCTCCTTTTTACTTTATTAAATACACCGTCTTAAGTACTGCTGTGTCTGCCTCATCTTCTGGGTTCTGCTGACTATTCGTGGCTCAGTTGGTTAAGTGACTGTTTCTCACTCCGGAGACCCAGGTTCGTAACCGGGTCCTGACAGATATATCGTTTATCGGTGATTATTTCCCCTCTAAAACTGGTATCTGATCAAAAAATACCATTTAGTTTGGGCTCTAGAGCCAACAGCCTTAATATGCTGCATACAAAATGTCCAGAATCCATAGTGGCTTTTTGAAAACAGGATCCTTGAGGCCATTAAAAGAGCTATTTGTTGAATTTCCATGTGTTTTCGCTTGGGCAACACGTTCCTATCCATATCGATCCCCCAAAAAAAGAATTCTAGACAGCATATGGAAGCTCGCCATAGTGTGTGTTGTGTTATATAAAGATCACACAGTCACAGTCATGTGCTTCAAAGTCAGTGGAACGAGTCACACAGTGGGTCCCTGATTCTTTCTCTCTCCCAAAGCACAACCATACAAGGACAACCTGTAGGCTAGTGAGGACAGGGAGAACTGACAAACTACTGTTACAACTTCTGTTACTACGGCTACAACTACTGCTACTGATACAACTGCTGCTACTGCTATAACTGCTGCTACAACTACTGCTACAACTACTTCTACTGCTACAACTACCGCTACTGCTACTGCTACAACTGCTGTTACTACTGCTACAACTACAACTGCTGTTACTACTGCTACAACTGCTGATACTACTGCCACCTCTACAACTACTGCACAACTGCTGCTACTGCTACAACTGCTGTTACTACTGCACAACTACTGCTACAACTACAACTGCTGCTACAACTACTGCTACAACTACTGCTACTGTTACAACTGCTGCTACTGCTATAGCTGCTGCTACTGCTATAACTGCTGCTACAACTACTGCTACAACTGCAGCTACTGCTACTGTTACAACTAACGCTACTGCTACAACTACTGCTACAACTGATGTTACTACTGCTACAACTACTGTTACTACTGCTACAACTACAGCCACAACTGCTGTTACTACTGCTACCACTACTGCTGCACAACTGCTGCTACTGCTACAACTGCTGTTACTACTGCACAACTACTGCTACAACTACAACTACTGCTACAACTACTTCTACAACTACCGCTACTGCTACAACTGCTGTTACTACTGCTACAACTACAACTGCTGTTACTACTGCTACAACTGCTGATACTACTGCCACCTCTACAACTACTGCACAACTACTGCTACAACTGCTGTTACTACTGCACAACTACTGCTACAACTACAACTGCTGCTACAACTACTGCTACAACTACTTCTACTGCTACAACTACTGCTACAACTACCGCTACTGCTACAACTGCTGTTACTACTGCTACAACTACAACTACTGCTGCTACAACTGCTGATACTACTGCCACCTCTACAACTACTGCACAACTACTGCTTCTGCTACAACTGCTGCTACTGCTACTGCTACAACTGCTGCTACAACTACAACTGCTGCTACAACTGCAGCTACTGCTACAACTGCTGCTACAACTGCTGCTACAACTACTGCTACAACTGCTGCTACTGCTACAACTAGTGCTATAACTACTGCTACAACTACTGCTACAACTAATGCTACTGCTACAACTGCTGCTACAACTACTGCTACTGCTACAACTACTGCTACTGCTACAACTGCTGCTACAACTACTGCTACTGCTACAACTGCTGCTACTGCTACAACTGCTGCTACAACTACTGCTACTGCTACAACTACTGCTACTGCTACTTCTACTGCTACAACTACAACTACTGCTACAACTGCAACTACTGTTACTGCTGCTATAACTACAACTACTGCACAACTGCTGCTACAACTACAACTACTGCTACAACTGCTGCTACAACTACTTCTACTGCTACAACTACTGCTACACCTGCTGCCACAACTGCTGCTACTGCTACAACTACTGCCACTTCTACTGCTACAACTACTGCTAAACCTGCTGCCACAACTACTGATACTACTGCTACAACTACTGTTACTACTGCTACAACTACAACTGCTGCTACTGTTACAACTGCTGTTACTACTGCTACAACTACTGCTACAACTACAACTACTGCTGCTACTACTGCTACCACTACCAACTACAGCACAACTGCTGCTACTGCTACAACTGCTGTTACTACTGCTACCGCTACAACTACTGCACAACTACTGATACTGCTACAACTGCTGCTACAACTACAACTGCTGCTACAACTACTTCTACTGCTACAAATGCTGCTACTGCTACAACCACTTCTACTGCTACAACTACTGCTACTGCTACAACTACAACTTCTGCTACAACTACTGCTACAACTGCTGCTACAACCGCTGCTACAACTACACATGTTGCTACTGATACAACTACTGCAACAACTACTGCTACAACTACAACTACTGCTACTGCTACAACTACTGCTACAACTACAAGTACTGCTACAACTACAGCTACAACTGCTGGTACTGCTGCTACAGCTACTGCTACAACTGCTGGTACTGCTGCTACAACTACTGCTACTGCTACAACTGCTGTTACTGCTACAACTACTGCTACTGCTACAACTGCTGCTACTGCACAACTGCTGTTACTACTGCTACAACTACTGCTACTGCTACAACTGCTGTTACTGCTACAACTACTGCTACTGCTACAACTGCTGTTACTGCTGCTCCAACTACTGCTACTGCTCCAACTGCTGCTACTGCACAACTGCTGTTACTACTGCACAACTGCTGTTACTACTGCTATAGCTACAACTACTGCTACAACTGCTGTTACTACTACTGCTGCTACAACTGCTGATACTACTGCCACCTCTACAACTACTGCACAACTACTGCTTCTGCTACAACTGCTGCTACTGCTACTGCTACAACTGCTGCTACAACTACAACTGCTGCTACAACTGCAGCTACTGCTACAACTGCTGCTACAACTGCTGCTACAACTACTGCTACAACTGCTGCTACTGCTACAACTAGTGCTACAACTGTTGCTACTCTACAACTGCTGCTACTGCTACAACTGCTGCTATAACTACTGCTACAACTACTGCTACAACTAATGCTACTGCTACAACTGCTGCTACAACTACTGCTACTGCTACAACTACTGCTACTGCTACAACTGCTGCTACAACTACTGCTACTGCTACAACTGCTGCTACTGCTACAACTGCTGCTACAACTACTGCTACTGCTACAACTACTGCTACTGCTACTTCTACTGCTACAACTACAACTACTGCTACAACTGCAACTACTGTTACTGCTGCTATAACTACAACTACTGCACAACTGCTGCTACAACTACAACTACTGCTACAACTGCTGCTACAACTACTTCTACAACTACTGCTACACCTGCTGCCACAACTGCTGCTACTGCTACAACTACTGCTACTTCTACTGCTACAACTACTGCTAAACCTGCTGCCACAACTACTGATACTACTGCTACAACTACTGTTACTACTGCTACAACTACAACTGCTGCTACTGTTACAACTGCTGTTACTACTGCTACAACTACTGCTGCTACTACTGCTACCACTACCAACTACAGCACAACTGCTGCTACTGCTACAACTGCTTTTACTACTGCTACCTCCACAACTACTGCACAACTACTGATACTGCTACAACTGCTGCTACAACTACAACTGCTGCTACAACTACTTCTACTGCTACAAATGCTGCTACTGCTACAACCACTTCTACTGCTACAACTACTGCTACTGCTACAACTACAACTTCTGCTACAACTACTGCTACAACTGCTGCTACAACCGCTGCTACAACTACACATGTTGCTACTGATACAACTACTGCAACAACTACTGCTACAACTACAACTACTGCTACTGCTACAACTACTGCTACAACTACAAGTACTGCTACAACTACAGCTACAACTGCTGGTACTGCTGCTACAGCTACTGCTACAACTGCTGGTACTGCTGCTACAACTACTGCTACTGCTACAACTGCTGTTACTGCTACTGCTACAACTGCTGCTACTGCACAACTGCTGTTACTACTGCTACAACTACTGCTACTGCTACAACTGCTGTTACTGCTACAACTACTGCTACTGCTACAACTGCTGTTACTGCTGCTCCAACTACTGCTCCTGCTCCAACTGCTGCTACTGCACAACTGCTGTTACTACTGCACAACTGCTGTTACTACTGCTATAGCTACAACTACTGCTACAACTGCTGTTACTACTGCTGCTGCTACAACTACTGCTACTGCTACAACTTCTGCTACAACTGCTGTTACCACCGCTACAATTACTGTTACCACTGCTGTTACTACCGCTGTAAACTATGACACCTCTTTGGAAAAATGAGACTCGAACAAACATGAACATGTTGGTGGTTTTTCTCTACGACCTCCACAAGCATCACTCGTCTGAAGTTTGTACTGTCAATCTTCTAACTTCTCTCTGTAGCGTTAAAAGTACTCAACTCCTCTCACAGAGAGAGAGAGACAGAGAGAGAGAGAGAGCTCCTGTTACAATATGTCCTGACTATCTCCCCTTTGGGAATTCCTGATGAGGAAGGAGGAAAAATGAGCAACCCTTGAAATTCAGCACTACTTACCAAGTCCTGTGATTTAAATAACTAGCAGGTTGCCGATTCATCTCCAGCACTTGCTAGCTAATAGGCTCTTATCTATGTGCCATGTTCCCTTTGAGCCCTCTGATATCTTAGGCAGGGGTTCTCAAATGTTTTGGGACCGGGGACCCCTTTTGTGGTAGCAAATTCATCAGGGACCCCCTCATCATTAAATCAAGTGCAAAAAAATTGTCTACAAGGAATTTTAGTATGACATCTACAGTACATGGCTGGACGAACCAAGTCTCAGGCCAGGGGAAAGAACATTTGAAAATATGAACCTTTCAAGGACATTTCCTGCAATTCTATACATTTGTCATGTCGCAGAGAGATTTTGTTGTTGTTGCAGCTTTAAAGCTAATATCCTGCAATTTTATATAATTTATGATTATATAATAATAATCATAAAAACAATGATATGTCACAACCGACCGATTGGTCAAAAGTTTTAGAACAGGGTTTTTCTTTATTTTTATTATTTTCTACATTGTAGAATAATAGTGAAGACATCAAAACCATGAAATAACACATATGGAATCATGTAGTAACCAAAAAAGTGATGGTTCGGTTTATAATTAGGTGCAAGAGTTGGACAATACTTTTGAGCTATTCTATAAGAGGAACAGGAGCTCAAGCAGTAGAACATTTGAGGTGCCGGTACTCAGCTCTGGTAAGCTTCTGCCTAAGTCAAGCACTGCTTATTATCCCTTGCGCAAATAGCCTACAGCTCTGTCTGTCCTGAGTTAAGGGAAACTGAGGGCCCAGAATATTTTATACAATGTTGCAAGTTGGCTATACAATGTTTCAAGTTCGTGGCAGACAGGCCATGTGTAGCTAATGTCATTAATAGGATATTTATTTTCATCAGGATATTTTCGACCTGCAGGCTGAATTTTTTTTATTTGTTGGCTTTATGTAGGCTAGTTTTACATAGATGGCAATGGCAATATAAGTTACTTTTTAGGTTTGTATCATTTTCATTTAGATTTGGATAGAATTTTGATTAACCACATGACAATGATTTTGAGATATGAAGACGTTATTATAAATTAAATGAAACTGTTTCACAAAAACGTGCATTTGAAAACCTTAACTGGCACGCAGATCAGTAGAAATTAGAGGTCGACCAATTAATCGCAATGGCCGATTGATTAGAGACGATTTCAAGTTTTCATAACAATCGGAAATTTGGCCGATATTTTTATTTATTTTTACCCCTTTATTTAACTAGGCAAGTCAGTTAAGAACACATTCTTATTTTCAATGACGGCCTAGGAATGGTGGGTTAACTGCCTTGTCCAGGGGCAGAACGACAGATTTTTACCTTGTCAGCTCCGGGATCCAATCTTGCAACATTACGGTTAACTACTCCAATGCTCTAACCACCTGCCTCTCATTACACTCCATGAGGAGCCTGCCTGTTACACGAATGCAGTAGAAGCCAAGGTAAGTTGCTAGCTAGCATTAAATGTATCTTATAAAAAACAATCAATCAATCATAATCACTAGCAAACTACACATGGTTGATGATATTACTAGTTTATCTAGCGTGTCCTGCGTTGCATATAATCGATGCAATGCAGGGGAATGTTTTAACAAAAGTGCATTTGCGAAAAAAAAGCACAATCGTAGCACGACTGTACCTAATTTGTCAGAATTTTATGCAATTATGACATAATATTGAAGGTTGTACAATGTAACAGGAATATTTAGACTTGGGATGCCAGCCATTAGATAAAATACAGAACGGTTCCGTATTTCACTGAAATAATAAACGTTTTGTTTTCGAAATGATAGTTTCCGGATGAGACTGACCAAAGGCTCGTATTTCTGTGTGTTATTATGTTATAATTAAGTCTATGATTTGATATTTGATTGAGCAGTCTGACTGAGCGATGGTAGGCAGCAGCAGGTTTGTAAGCATTCATTCAAACAGCACTTTAGTGCGTTTTGACAGCAGCTCTTCGCAAGCACAACGCTGTTTATGACTTCAAGCCTATCAACTCCCGAGATTAGGCTGGTGTAACTAATGTGAAACGGCTAGCTAGTAAGCGAGGTGCGCGCTAATAGCGTTTCAAACGTCACTCGCTCTGAGACTTGGAGTAGTTATTCCCCTTGCTCTGCAAGGGCTGCGGCTTTTGTGGAGCGATGGGTAACGCTGCTTCGAGGATGGCTGTTGTCGATGTGCTCCTGATTCGAGCCCAGGTAGGGGCGAGGAGAGGGACGGAAGCTATACTGTTACACTGGCAATACTATAGTGCCTGTAAGAATATCCAATAGTCAAAGGTATATGAAATACAAATGGTATAGAGAGAAATAGTCCTATAAATACTATATTAACTACAACCTAAAACCTCTTACCTTGGAATATTGAAGTCTCATGTTAAAAGGAACCACCAACTTTCATATGTTTTCATGTTCTAAGCAAGGACCTTAAACGTTAGCTTTTTTACATGGCACATATTGCACTTTTACTTTCTTCTCCAACACTTTCTTTTTGCATTATTTAAAATAAAAATGTAACATGTTTCATTATTTATTAAAATAAATAATGAAATAATAATTGTTGTAATTGTCATTGTTACAAATTAATTTAAAAAATCATCCGAATAATCGGTATCGACTTTTTTTAGTCCTCCAATAATTGGTATCGACATTGAAATATCATAATCAGTTGACCTCTAGTAGAAAGATAAATTGGCATTCAACATGAGAAATGTTCCCGACTCCTCGTGTAGCCTATTACCAGCAACTTCAGGAGAGGAATTACAGAATATGTGAAAGCCAGCAGGAGAGGGAGAAGAATAGTTTGGTCATGTTAAGTGTTTTTTATTCTGGTTATCTAGATCTCTGGCGCCCTTGTGAGCCATGTGTCTTATTTCATCAAACCATAAGCTTTACGCATCAGACAAGCTCAATGAGCATAGTTGATTTTATTAAAACACATAGGGTGTGTCTATATATGGCAAAATACACATTTACAAATTTCAACCAATCGAAGACGACTTTCTGACGACCAATATTTTTTTTAGTAGGGGACAGCTCTAATATATACAGTGCATTCGGGAAAGGATTCAGACCCCTTTACCTTTTCCACATTTTTTTTACGTTACAGCCTTATTCTAAAATTGATTAAATTAAAATGTTCCTCATTAATCTACAGACAATACCCCATAATGACAAAGCGAAAACATGTTTTAGATTTTTTTTTGAACATTTATATAAAAAAAAATGAAATACCTTTTTTAATACTAACCTAATTGACAAGAGTGAAGAGAAGGAAGCCTGTACCGAATTTAAAAAATCCAAAACAAGCATCCTGTTTGCAACAGGGCACTAAAGTAATACTGCAAAATATTTTTGTCCTGAATACAATGTGTTATGTTTGGGGCAAATCCAATATAACACATTACTGAGTACCACTCACCATAATTTCAAGCATTGTGGTGGCTGCATTAGATTATGGGTATGCTTGTAATCGTTAAGGACTGGGGAGTTTTTCAGGATAAAAAAAGACATGGAATGGAGCTAAGCATAGGCAAAATCCTAGAGGGAAACCTGGTTCAGTCTGCTTTCCACCAGACACTGGGAGATGAATGCACCTTTCAGCAGGACAATAACCAAAAATACAAGGTCAAATCTACATTGGAGTTGCTTACCAAGAAAACAGTGAATGATCCTGAGTGGCTGAATTAAATTTCTGACATAATTATACTTGATAATTTATGGCAAGACCTGGAAATGGTTGTCTAGCAATGATCAACAACCAATTTGACAGAGCTTGAAGAATTTTGATGGGCAAATGTTGCACAATCCAGGTGTGGAAAGTTCTTTGTGACTTACCCAGAAAGACTCATTGCTGTAATCACTGCCAAAGGTGCTTCCACAAAGTACTGAATGTGAATACGTAAATAAGATTTTACTGTATTTAAGATTTTTTTAAATTTGCCAAAATTTCTAAAAATATGTTTTCACTTTGTCATTATGCGGTATTGTGTCTAGATCTGTGAGAGGAAACAATTTTTATAAATGTTGAATTCAGGCTGTAATACAACAAAATGTGGATATGAATACCTTCTGAAGGTACTGTATAGATAAATGCTGTCATCAAGCTGCTTGTGACGGGCCAGCCAGGGTTTATATTGTGGCCATACCAAATGCAGATGGGTTCTACTCTATTCAGCCTGTCCTCTCTGGAAATAGACACATAGACAGCTAGACAGATAGGAAGACTGACAGACACACATACACAGAGATACACTTGTATTGATACTGTACATGAATGGATTAGATAGGTTCTAACCAACGTCATCTTCAAATCCACAACAAACAGAAAGCCATTTCTATAATACTCCTCAATCTCTGTAGTCCTTCACTATTAGATTTGTTCTTCATGTAAAGCCTCTCTGAAAGAAGGATGTCTCCTCTCTAACTATTCATTCCCCCAACAGGAAATATCTATGAACTGCTGACGGTCAATTATTAGAAGTAGACTAGTTAAAGGGGGATCGGAGACAGCCATATAATATACAGTCAATTACTGACGTTCCTGCCATGGCGATCATCCAGTAGGACTGATACAAGTATTCCCCATAGGTCCAGTGGGCAGTTTGCTACTTTGTTTTGCCATTTTATGTCCTTATGGCCTACAATTGATTGATTGATTGAGTGCCCCTCTCGCTCCCATCAGACATTGGCTCACTTTCAGCGCATATTTAATCTCCCATGAAGCAGCAGGACGATTGGTGCAATTAGATATGCATCTTATTGAGCTCCTGTTTGAGAACCCAATGAGAAGCCTCCAGGAAAATAAAGAAAGGCCGATTGTTTTTTGGGAAGTGCTCGGTTGGCCATCTCATTGCAGGGCCAAGTAAATAAAACAAGTGAGAATGTATTGGGTTGTGTCCTTGCGAAAGAATACAGTACAGTTGGCTTTTCAAGACTCAACGAGTTCTATTGTGGATCCACTTGCAAAACTGTCCATTGCTTTGTGTGTTTTCTTGTGTTTGTTCACGATGTTGAACTGGGGGCTATTGTCTTGGAAACCTTCTTAACCCTGTTTATTTATACATTGTTAAGATTAAATGTGGATTAGAATCATTGCAGTGTTTGGATTGGGGGCCCTTCGTCTGGCCTCTGCTTACTCTTGTAGAATAGATCCCTTAACACTCATCTAACCTCTATCTAACCCCTCACTGACAGTCACACTCTGACAGAAACATAATCTAACCTCTATCAAACCCCTGACTGACAGTCACACTCTGACAGAAACATAATCTAACCTCTATCAAACCCCTGACTGACAGTCACACTGATAATAACATAATCTGTCCTCTATCCAACCCCTCACTGACAGTCACACTCTGACAGAAACATAATCTAACCTCTATCAAACCCCTGACTGACAGTCACACTGATAATAACAGAATCTAACCTCTATCTAACCCCTCATTGACAGTCACACTCTGACAGTAACATAATATGTCCTCTATCAAACCCCTGACTGACAGTCACACTCTGACAGAAACATAATCTAACCTCTATCTAACCCCTCATTGACAGTCACACTCTGACAGTAACATAATATGTCCTCTATCAAACCCCTGACTGACAGTCACACTCTGACAGAAACATAATCTAACCTCTATCTAACCCCTCATTGACAGTCACACTCTGACAGAAACATAATCTAAAAACCCCTGATGAGAAAACATAATCTAACCTCTATCTAACCCCTCATTGACAGTCACACTGACAGTAACATAATATGTCCTCTATCAAACCCCTGACTGACAGTCACACTCTGACAGAAACATAATCTAACCTCTATCTAACCCCTCATTGACAGTCACACTCTGACAGAAACATAATCTAACCTCTATCTAACCCCTCATTGACAGTCACACTCTGACAGTAACATAATCTAACCTCTATCTAACCCCTCACTGACAGTCACACTCTGACAGAAACATAATCTAACCTCTATCAAACCCCTGACTGACAGTCACACTCTGACAGAAACATAATCTAACCTCTATCAAACCCCTGATTTACAGTCACACTGATAATAACATAATCTGTCCTCTATCCAACCCCTCACTGACAGTCACACTCTGACAGTAACATAATATGTCCTCTATCCAACCCCTCACTGACAGTCACACTGATAGTACCATAATCTGTCCTCTATCCAACCCCTCACTGACAGTCACACTGATAGTACCATAATCTGTCCTCTATCCAACCCCTAACTGACAGTCACAAGCTGACAGTAACATAATCCGATTCGGACAGACGACCCAATATTAGTTGTGCTCTGACCTAGAGAAGTTATTACAGGAACCGTGTGTTCCTTGGGTGCCCTCAGCAGTCACCAAACACTACAGCTTCCACGTCCCTTTAAATCCCTCTTAATTCCTCCAGATTAGCAGTCAAACTAAATCTGAATGTTCGTATTAAGTGTGCCTCAAGGACGTCTACGGCCCGTGGAAGAAAAGGTGGGCGGCGCTGAGATCGAGGGAGAAAAGCACTGCACTCTCAGGCACACAATCACCCTCCACTAGGTAGGAAAGAAATGGGATCTGATTGTAAAGCGGATTCAGTACTTACAAAAATGGCGTTGATAGTCTGCCGGTTCATTCAGGGGGAGATCTATGCATAAGAAAGGAATATAAAATAGAAGACCAGTGCAAGGGGCTGAAGTAGGAACATGAATACAATTCTCTATAGTAACTCAAATACCTGTTGCTGTAGATTTGAGTTGCCTCCAGGGATAGTTCTTATCTCTAGTAACTGTAGATTGAGTTGCCTCCAGGGATAGTTCTTATCTCTACTAACTGTAGATTGAGTTGCCTTCAGGATAGTTCTTATCTCTAGTAACTGTAGATTGAGTTGCCTTCAGGACAGTTCTTATCTCTAGTAACTGTAGATTGAGTTGCCTTCAGGACAGTTCTTATCTCTAGTAAATGTAGATTGAGTTGCCTTCAGGATAGTTCTTATCTCTAGTAACTGTGGATTGAGTTGCCTTCAGGATAGTTCTTATCTCTAGTAACTGTGGATTGAGTTGCCTTCAGGATAGTTCTTATCTCTAGTAACTGTAGATTGAGTTGCCTCCAGGGATAGTTCTTATCTCTAGTAACTGTAGATTGAGTTGCCTTCAGGATAGTTCTTATCTCTAGTAACTGTAGATTGAGTTGCCTTCAGGATAGTTCTTATCTCTAGTAACTGTAGATTGAGTTGCCTTCAGGATAGTTCTTATCTCTAGTAACTGTAGATTGAGTTGCCTTCAGGATAGTTCTTATCTCTAGTAACTGTAGATTGAGTTGCCTTCAGGATAGTTCTTATCTCTAGTAACTGTAGATTGAGTTGCCTTCAGGATAGTTCTTATATCTAGTAACTGTAGATTGAGTTGCCTTCAGGACAGTTGTTATCTCTAGTAACTGTAGATTGAGTTGCCTTCAGGACAGTTCTTATCTCTAGTAACTGTGGATTGAGTTGCCTTCAGGATAGTTCTTATCTCTAGTAACTGTAGATTGAGTTGCCTCCAGGGATAGTTCTTATCTCTAGTAACTGTAGATTGAGTTGCCTTCAGGATAGTTCTTATCTCTAGTAACTGTAGATTGAGTTGCCTTCAGGATAGTTCTTATCTCTAGTAACTGTAGATTGAGTTGCCTCCAGGATAGTTCTTATCTCTAGTAACTGTAGATTGAGTTGCCTTCAGGATAGTTCTTATCTCTAGTAACTGTCATCCACAAAGTTGATGCCCTAACCGACTTGCCAAAACTATAGTTTGTTAACAAGACATTTGGGATAGTTAAGTTATCTCTGTATATAGTAATGTACATATAAAGTAGATTGAATTGCCTTCAGGATAGTTCTTATAAATTAGTAACTGTAATGATTGCCTAATCTTATCTGTTCCTAACTACAAAAAATATTTAAGAACAATAAACATCATGCAAACATTATTCAGTGATCAATAACCAGTGATCAATAACTATGTACAGTACATAGATTAGAGTTGCCGGCTAGTGTCAGTGTCTAGGTGCAGGTAAGATAACTGTGGTAGCCGGCTTGACAGTGTTTACGGTGCAGGTAAGAGTAACTGGGTGGTAGATTGACAGTGTCTTCGGTGCAGGGTAGTACTGGGTGGTAGCCGGAAAGCGACAGTGTCTTAGGTAAGAGTACCGGGTGGTAGCCGGCTAGCGATAGTTCTTGCAGGTAAGAGTACTGGGTGGTAGCCGGCTAGTACAGTGTCTACGGTGCAGGTAAGAGTACTGGGTGGTAGCCAGCTAGCGACAGTTGCCTTCAGGTAGTTCTAAGTCCTGTGTGGCTCAGTCTAGTAAATGTAGATTGAGTTGCCTTCAGGATAGTTCTTGTAAAAGTAGTGGCCCCAGCCGACTTGTAAGTAACTGTAGAAAGTCTGCTAAATCAGGATATATTTTATTATTATTATAGTACCGGCTGGTAGCCGGCTAGTAACTGTAGATTGAGTGTCTACGGTGCAGGTAAGAGTACTGGGTGGTAGCCGGCTAGGGACAGTGTCTACGGTGCAGGCAAGAGTACTGGGTGGTAGCCGGCTAGCGACGGTGCAGGGTAGAGTACTGGGTGGTAGCCGGCTAGCGACAGTGTATGCGGTGCAGGTAAGAGTACCGGGTGGTAGCCGGCTAGACAGTTGGTGCAGGTAAGTACTGGGTGGTAGCCGGCTAGTGACAGTGTCTACGGTGCAGGTAAGAGTACTGGGTGGTAAGCTAGCGACGGTGTCTACGGTGCAGGTAAGTACTGGGTGGTAGCCGGCTAGGGACAGTGTCTGGTGCAGGCAAGAGTACTGGGTGGTAGCCGGCTAGCGACAGTGTCTACGGTGCAGGGTAGAGTACTGGGTGGTAGCCGGCTAGCGACAGTGTCTAGTGCAGGGCAGGGTACTGGGTGGTAGCCGGCTTACAGTGTCTACAGTGCAGGGCAGGGTACTGGGTGGAAGCCGGCTAGCGACAGTGTTTACGGTGCAGGGCAGGGTACTGGGTGGAAGCCAGCTAGCGACAGTGTCTACGGTGCAGGGCAGGGTACTGGGTGGAAGCCGGCTAGCGACAGTGTTTATGGTGCAGGTAAGTACTGGGTGGTAGCCGGCTAGGGACAGTGTCTACGGTGCAGGCAAGAGTACTGGGTGGTAGCCGGCTAGCGACAGTGTCTACGGTGCAGGGTAGAGTACTGGGTGGTTCTTAGCTAGCGACAGTGTCTACGGTGCTGGGTGGTAGCCGGCTAACAGTGTCTACAGTGCAGGGCAGGGTACTGGGTGGAAGCCGGCTATGTTTACGGTGCAGGGCAGGGTACTGGGTGGAAGCCAGCTAACAGTGTCTATGCAGGGCAGGGTACTGGGTGGAAGCCGGCTTGTTTATGGTGCAGGGAGGGTACTGGGTGGAAGCTTATAGCGACAGTGTTTATGCAGGGCAGGGTACTGGGTGGAAGCCGGCTAGCGACAGTGTTTACGGTGCAGGGCAGGGTACAGGGTGGAAGCCGGCTGTAGCGACAGTGTCTACGGTGCAGGGCAGGGTACTGGTTGGAAGCCGGCTAGTGACAGTGGTTACGGTGAAGGGCAGGGTACTGGGTGGAAGCCGGCTAGCGACAGTGTCTACGGTGCAGGGCAGGGTACTGGGTGGAAGCCGGCTAGCGACAGTGTTTACAGTGCAGGGCAGGGTACTGGGTGGAAGCCGGTAAGGTAAGAGTACCGGGTGGTAGCCGGCTAGTGTCAGTGTCTACGGTGCAGGTAAGATAACTGGGTGGTAGCCGGCTAGTGACAGTGTTTACGGTGCAGGTAAGAGTACTGGGTGGTAGCCAGCTAGCGACAGTGTCTACGGTGCAGGTAAAAGTACCGGGTGGTAGCCGGCTAGCGACAGTGTCTACGGTGCAGGTAAGAGTACTGGGTGGTAGCCAGCTAGGGACAGTGTCTACGGTGCAGGCAAGAGTACTGGGTGGTAGCCAGCTAGCGACAGTGTCTACGGTGCAGGGTAGAGTACTGGGTGGTAGCCGGCTAGCGACAGTGTCTACGGTGCAGGGCAGGGTACTGGGTGGTAGCCGGCTAGCGACAGTGTCTACAGTGCAGGGCAGGGTACTGGGTGGAAGCCGGCTAGCGACAGTGTTTACGGTGCAGGGCAGGGTACTGGGTGGAAGCCAGCTAGCGACAGTGTCTACGGTGCAGGGCAGGGTACTGGGTGGAAGCCGGCTAGTGACAGTGGTTACGGTGAAGGGCAGGGTACTGGGTGGAAGCCGGCTAGCGACAGTGTCTACGGTGCAGGGCAGGGTACTGGGTGGAAGCCGGCTAGCGACAGTGTTTACAGTGCAGGGCAGGGTACTGGGTGGAAGCCGGCTAGCGACAGTGTCTGCGGTGCAGGTAAGAGTACCGGGTGGTAGCCGGCTAGCGACAGTGTCTACGGTGCAGGTAAGAGTACTGGGTGGTAGCCGGCTAGTGACAGTGTCTACGGTGCAGGTAAGAGTACTGGGTGGTAGCCAGCTAGCGACAGTGTCTACGGTGCAGGTAAAAGTACCGGGTGGTAGCCGGCTAGCGACAGTGTCTACGGTGCAGGTAAGAGTACTGGGTGGTAGCCAGCTAGGGACAGTGTCTACGGTGCAGGCAAGAGTACTGGGTGGTAGCCAGCTAGCGACAGTGTCTACGGTGCAGGGTAGAGTACTGGGTGGTAGCCGGCTAGCGACAGTGTCTACGGTGCAGGGCAGGGTACTGGGTGGTAGCCGGCTAACAGTGTCTACAGTGCAGGGCAGGGTACTGGGTGGAAGCCGGCTAGCGACAGTGTTTACGGTGCAGGGCAGGGTACTGGGTGGAAGCCAGCTAGCGACAGTGTCTACGGTGCAGGGCAGGGTACTGGGTGGAAGCCGGCTAGCGACAGTGTTTACGGTGCAGGGCAGGGTACTGGGTGGAAGCCGGCTAGCGACAGTGTTTACGGTGCAGGGCAGGGTACTGGGTGGAAGCCGGCTAGCGACAGTGTTTACGGTGCAGGGCAGGGTACAGGGTGGAAGCCGGCTAGCGACAGTGTCTACGGTGCAGGGCAGGGTACTGGGTGGAAGCCGGCTAGTGACAGTGTTTACGGTGCAGGGCAGGGTACTGGGTGGAAGCCGGCTAGCGACAGTGTCTACGGTGCAGGGCAGGGTACTGGGTGGAAGCCGGCTAGCGACAGTGTTTACGGTGCAGGGCAGGGTTCTGGGTGGAAGCCGGCTAGCGACAGTGTCTACGGTGCAGGTAAGTCCTGTGTGGCTCAGTCGGTAGAGCATGGCGCTTGCAACGCCAAGCGTCGTGGGTTCGATTCCCGCTGGGGCCACGCATATGTAAAAGTAGTGTCTGACTTGGCTTTGGACAAAAGCGTCTGCTAAATGGGATATATTATTATTATTATTATAGTACCGGCTAGTAGCCGGCTAGCGACAGTGTCTACGGTGCAGGTAAGAGTACTGGGTGGTAGCCGGCTAGGGACAGTGTCTACGGTGCAGGCAAGAGTACTGGGTGGTAGCCGGCTAGCGACGGTGCAGGGTAGAGTACTGGGTGGTAGCCGGCTAGCGACAGTGTCTGCGGTGCAGGTAAGAGTACCGGGTGGTAGCCGGCTAGCGACAGTGTCTACGGTGCAGGTAAGAGTACTGGGTGGTAGCCGGCTAGTGACAGTGTCTACGGTGCAGGTAAGAGTACTGGGTGGTAGCCAGCTAGCGACAGTGTCTACGGTGCAGGTAAGTACTGGGTGGTAGCCGGCTAGGGACAGTGTCTACGGTGCAGGCGAGAGTACTGGGTGGTAGCCGGCTAGCGACAGTGTCTACGGTGCAGGGTAGAGTACTGGGTGGTAGCCGGCTAGCGACAGTGTCTACGGTGCAGGGCAGGGTACTGGGTGGTAGCCGGCTAGCGACAGTGTCTACAGTGCAGGGCAGGGTACTGGGTGGAAGCCGGCTAGCGACAGTGTTTACGGTGCAGGGCAGGGTACTGGGTGGAAGCCAGCTAGCGACAGTGTCTACGGTGCAGGGCAGGGTACTGGGTGGAAGCCGGCTAGCGACAGTGTTTATGGTGCAGGGCAGGGGACTGGGTGGAAGCCGGCTAGCGACAGTGTTTACGGTGCAGGGCAGGGTACTGGGTGGAAGCCGGCTAGCGACAGTGTTTACGGTGCAGGGCAGGGTACTGGGTGGAAGCCGGCTAGCGACAGTGTCTACGGTGCAGGGCAGGGTACTGGGTGGAAGCCGGCTAGTGACAGTGGTTACGTGAAGGGCAGGGAACTGGGTGGAAGCCGGCTATCTGAGTGCAGGGCAGGGTACTGGGTGGAAGCCGGCTAGCGACAGTGTTTACAGTGCAGGGCAGGGTACTGGGTGGAAGCCGGCTAGCAGTGTCTGCGGTGCAGTAAGAGTACCGGGTGGTAGCCGGCTAGCGACAGTGTCTACGGTGCAGGTAAGAGTACTGGGTGGTAGCCGGCTAGTGACAGTGTCTACGGTGCAGGTAAGAGTACTGGGTGGTAGCCAGCTAGCGACAGTGTCTTATCGGCTAGCGACAGTGTCTACGGTGCAGGTAAGAGTACTGGGTGGTAGCCAGCTAGGGACAGTGTCTACGGTGCAGGCAAGAGTACTGGGTGGTAGCCAGCTGCGACAGTGTCTGGTGCAGGCAAGAGTACTGGGTGGTAGCCAGCTGCGACAGTGTCTGGTGCAGGGTAGAGTTGGGTGGTATACGACAGTGTTTGCAGGGCAGGGTAGGGTGGTAAACAGTGTCTACAGTGCAGGGCAGGGTACTGGGTGGAACCGGCTAACAGTGTTTACGGTGCAGGGCAGGGTACTGGGTGGAAGCCAGCTAGCGACAGTGTCTACGGTGCAGGGCAGGGTACTGGGTGGAAGCCGGCTCGACAGTGTTTACGGTGCAGGGCAGGGTACTGGGTGGAAGTAACAGTGTTTACGGTGCAGGGCAGGGTACTGGGTGGAAGCCGGCTAGCGACAGTGTTTACGGTGCAGGGCAGGGTACAGGGTGGAAGCCGGCAACATGTCTACGGTGCAGGGCAGGGTACTGGGTGGAAGCCGGCTAGTGACAGTGTTCTGGTGCAGGGCAGGGTAGATGGGTGGAAGCCTGTCACACAGTGTCTACGGTGCTGGGCAGACTGGGTGGAAGCCGACAGCACAGTGTAGGGTTCTGGGTGGACTCAGTGTCTACCAGGGCAGGGTTGGGTGGAAGCCGGCTAGTGACAGTGTTTACGGTGCAGGGCAGGGTACTGGGTGGAAGCCGGCTGGACAGTGTTTACCAGGGCAGGGTACTGGGTAGCCGGCTGTCGACAGTGTTTAGGTGCAGGGCAGGGTACTGGGTGGAAGCCTTAACGACAGTGTTTACGGTGCAGGGCAGGGTACTGGGTGGAAGCCGGAGACAGTGTCTTTTGCAGGGCAGGGTACTGGGTGGAAGCCGGCTAAGCGACAGTGTTTACGGTGCAGGGCAGGGTACTGGGTGAAGCCGGCTAGCGACAGTGTTTACGGTGCAGGGCAGGGTACTGGGTGGAAGCCGGCTAGCGACAGTGTTTACGGTGCAGGGCAGGGTACTGGGTGGAAGCCGGCTAGCGACATGTCTCGGTGCAGGGCAGGGTACTGGGTGGAAGCCGGCTAGCGACAGTGTTTACGGTGCAGGGCAGGGTACTGGGTGGAAGCCGGCTAGTTTGTGTCTACGGTGCAGATAAGAGTACTGGGTGGTAGCCAGCTAGCGACAGTGTCTACGGTGCAGGTAAGTACTGGGTGGTAGCCGGCTAGGGACAGTGTCTACGGTGCAGGCAAGAGTACTGGGTGGTAGCCGGCTAGCGACAGTGTCTAACTGGGTGGTAGCCGGCCAGCGACAGTGTCTACGGTGCAGGGCAGGGTACTGGGTGGTAGCCGGCTAGCGACAGTGTCTACAGTGCAGGGCAGGGTACTGGGTGGAAGCCGGCTAGCGACAGTGTTTACGGTGCAGGGCAGGGTACTGGGTGGAAGCCAGCTAGCGACAGTGTCTGACGGTGCAGGGCAGGGTACTGGGTGGAAGCCGGCTAGCGACAGTGTTTATGGTGCAGGGCAGGGTACTGGGTGGAAGCCGGCTAGCGACAGTGTCTACGGTGCAGGGCAGGGTACTGGGTGGAAGCCGGCTAGCGACAGTGTTTACGGTGCAGGGCAGGGTACAGGGTGGAAGCCGGCTACGACAGTGTTTGCAGGGCAGGGTACTGGGTGGAAGCAGTGACAGTGGTTACGGTGAAGGGCAGGGTACTGGGTGGAAGCCGGCTAGCGACAGTGTCTACGGTGCAGGGCAGGGTACTGGGTGGAAGCCGGCTCGACAGTGTTTACAGTGCAGGGCAGGGTACTGGGTGGAAGCCGGCTAGCGACAGTGTCTGCGGTGCAGGTAAGAGTACCCGGCTAGCGACAGTGTCACGGTGCAGGTAAGAGTACTGGGTGGTAGCCGGCTAGTGACAGTGTCTCACGGTGCAGGTAAGAGTACTGGGTGGTAGCCAGCTAGCGACAGTGTCTTACGGTGCAGGTAAAAGTACCGGGTGGAAGCCGGCTAAACGACAGTGTCTTGCAGGTAAGAGTACTGGGTGGTAGCCAGCTAGGGACAGTGTCTACGGTGCAGGCAAGAGTACTGGGTGGTAGCCGGCTAGCGACAGTGTCTACGGTGCAGGGTAGAGTACTGGGTGGAAGCCGGCTAGCGACAGTGTCTACGGTGCAGGGCAGGGTACTGGGTGGTAGCCGGCTAGCGACAGTGTCTACAGTGCACTGGTGTTTACGGTGCAGGGCAGGGTACTGGGTGGAAGCCGGCTAGCGACAGTGTTTACGGTGCAGGGCAGGGTACTGGGTGGAAGCCGGCTAGCGACAGTGTCTACGGTGCAGGGCAGGGTACTGGGTGGAAGCCGGCTAGCGACAGTGTTTACGGTGCAGGGCAGGGTACTGGGTGGAAGCCGGCTAGCGACAGTGTTTACGGTGCAGGGCAGGGTACTGGGTGGAAGCCGGCTAGCGACAGTGTTTACGGTGCAGGGCAGGGTACTGGGTGGAAGCCGGCTAGCGACAGTGTTTACGGTGCAGGGCAGGGTACTGGGTGGAAGCCGGCTAGCGACAGTGTCTACGGTGCAGGGCAGGGTACTGGGTGGAAGCCGGCTAGCGACAGTGTTTACAGTGCAGTGCAGGGTATTGGACGGAAACCAGCTATCATCTGTAAATCAGTGTATCTGATGTTCTTTTCAACAGTGTCATTATCAATTAGCGGTTGGTGGTAAAACCGACCAACAACTCAAACAGACCTGCTTTGATACAGTACCTTATAGGTAATGTGTCAGTCAGGGTTTGCTACAACTGGAAAATAATACGCAGCAACAGGAAATGTGCATTATGTGGATTATAATGAATGGACATTTTTGTAGGGGTTGATACATTTTTCACAAGGGAAAATTAAGTCTGAAAACTCTAAATGAAAATTACACATTTCAGAAGCCTTTTTAAACCTCAAATATACGCCAAGTTAAATATGTCCTGCTTACCAGTAAGGTTCTCCTGCAACAGGGGGATCAAATGTACACCCACCAACCTCTGGCAGAGGAGATCTTCCTGTCACACGTGTCATCTGAGACAAGACAGCAATTATTTCGGACTCATTACCTTTAAGTGACATCACTTGATTTCTACAGCCCTTAAGGCCCTGTTTGTAAGTCCTTAACGAGATTGGAGAGAATGATGGAGAACCTTTTCAGTAAGGGCAAGAGATGACAAGGGTTAACAAGTCTCAGTCCTCCCAGTCTCGTCTGAACATTGCAGTTAGTTTGTGATGACCGGAGAGGGATGGGTCTATATTTACATTGTGCAACTTACTGTTTGTTTGTCACGTCCTTGTAATTTACATTAGTTACAGACAGTGGAAATATCCTAGCCTAAATCTCCATTTTGAGTAGAACCTGATGGCAGACGACTTTCATTATTACAACATAACTGGCACTGTTGATCATTCCAGAGCTTTTGGTTTATAGCTCATTCTGAGAAAGCTTCCTCCAAGCCTGTTCTGACCCTGATCCTACACCCACTACTATACTGGACCAGCTTACACCTGTTTAGAATCTCAGGACTCCACCACACTTCTCTCTGCTCCTCGCTCTCTGATGGCTGGTGGCGCTTCCTGATTAACTACACTGCCTGTAGATACACAAAGGCCGACCACTGCAGAAGAGATACCCCTGCTGCAGACACTCACTGATTAATACAATAGGAGGGTGTAACGATTAACAGGAAAAAACAACTGACCGACTTGGAGCCCGAGGTCCTCGTAGGGAGGTCACATGATATTCAGTAACACTGGGAAGAACATGTAACCAATATCTGATAATCAATTATCAAAAGGCATATTAAGTGACGCCCCCATGAATGTCTAACTTAGACTGCAATATAACACTGTTACGCATAGATCCCACAATGTTGTGTATGCCGCATAGGCAGGGAAATCATATAGGCCGAGAAATGTCACATATGCAATAGGAAGTAATACCAACAGATATATCATCCACTATTCATGTACCTTTTTTTTTAAACATGCCAAATCCTGTTCCACTATCCCTTACAACTAAGTCTGTGAAACAGAGCTCAGATGTGGTCAAAGTAATACTGACGACTTTTAAAAGAAAAAAAAACTGCAAGAAGGATAAGGGAAAGAGTGTCTTCCTGTCTTCATATTCATTTGGGATTGCTCTCGTCTGGCGTCTCTTGAAGGGACTCCATTCCCGTCCTATGAGAGCGGTGCTTTGTCAAGTGCTGTCGGGCTGTCTGCAGCGCCAGCCCTTCCAACAGGGTAATGAGATGGAGACTGGAGCGACCAGGGGGATAGTCCATTAGCAATGAGATCTAATGATCACCGACAACCAGTTCTTATTTGCATTCCCAGGTAGAAACACAAACAGCTACCTAGACTATTGCTTTGCTTACCACAGATATGTGTTAATTTCTGATTCCCTGCTGTTAAATCAGCTGAATGTTTGGTGGCGACATGATGCTAAAACGACAACCCAGACTTAAATTATCCAAAAGGTAATGCCTGCCTGCTTGAGGCAGTATCCTCAGCAGTGCACCAAATCAGTAATCATGGAACCCCCAGCCTTAATTCCAATGGCTGGGAGGAAGACTGGGTGGGAGGAAGACTGGGTGAGAGAGCTGGTTACCAAACATTGGAAGAGAGGGTAAGGGAAGAGAGAGAGAGCTGGTTACCAAACATTGGAAGAGATGTACGGGGAGAGTTAGAGAGCTGGTTACCAAACGTTGGAAGAGACGGTAAGGGAAGAGAGAGTGAGAGCTGGTTACCAAACATTGGAAGAGACGTAAGGGAAGAGAGAGAGAGAGCTGGTTACCAAACGTTGGAAGAGACGGTAAGGGAAGAGAGAGAGAGAGCTGGTTACCAAACATTGGAAGAGACGGTAAGGGAAGAGAGAGAGAGAGAGCTGGTTACCAAACATTGGAAGAGACGGTAAGGGAAGAGAGAGAGAGAGCTGGTTACCAAATTGAAGAGATGGTATGGGAAGAGAGTTAGAGAGCTGGTTACCAAACATTGGAAGAGACGGTATGGGAAGAGAGAGAGAGAGCTGGTTACCAAATTGAAGAGATGGTATGGGAAGAGAGTTAGAGAGCTGGTTACTAAACATTGGAAGAGACGGTATGGGAAGAGAGAGAGAGAGCTGGTTACCAAACGTTGGAAGAGACGGTAAGGGGAGAGAGAGCTGGTTACCAAACATTGGAAGAGACGGTAAGGGAAGAGAAAGAGAGAGCTGGTTACCAAATATTGGAAGAGACGGTATGGGAAGAGAGTTAGAGAGCTGGTTACCAAACATTGGAAGAGATGGTATGGGAAGAGAGTTAGAGAGCTGGTTACCAAACATTGGAAGAGACGGTAAGGGAAGAGAGAGAGAGAGAGCTGGTTACCAAACATTGGAAGAGACGGTAAGGGAAGAGAGTTAGAGAGCTGGTTACTAAACATGGGAAGAGATGGTATGGGAAGAGAGTTAGAGAGCTGGTTACCAAACATTGGAAGAGACGGTAAGGGAAGAGAGTTAGAGAGCTGGTTACCAAACATTGGAAGAGATGGTATGGGAAGAGAGTTAGAGAGCTGGTTACTAAACATTGGAAGAGACGGTAAGGGAAGAGAGTTAGAGAGCTGGTTACTAAACATTGGAAGAGACGGTAAGGGAAGAGAGTTAGAGAGCTGGTTACTAAACATTGGAAGAGATGGTAAGGGAAGAGAGTTAGAGAGCTGGTTACCAAACATTGGAAGAGATGGTATGGGAAGAGAGTTAGAGAGCTGGTTACTAAACATTGGAAGAGACGGTAAGGGAAGAGAGAGTGAGAGCTGGTTACCAAACATTGGAAGAGACGGTAAGGGAAGAGAGTTAGAGAGCTGGTTACTAAACATTGGAAGAGATGTTAAGGGAAGAGAGAGAGAGCTGGTTACCAAATTGAAGAGATGGTATGGGAAGAGAGAGAGAGAGAGCTGGTTACCAAACATTAGAAGAGACGGTAAGGGAAGAGAGAGAGAGAGAGAGAGAGAGAGCTGGTTACCAAATTGAAGAGATGGTATGGGTAGAGAGAGAGAGAGCTGGTTACGAAACATTGGAAGAGATGGTATGGGGAGAGTTGAGCGAGAGAGAGAGTGAGAGTGAGAGAGAGCTGGTTACTAAACGTTGGAAGAGATGAAGGATCAGCAAGAGCTCCAGAGGGTTAGTCAGCACTTCTGGGTTTCCGAGGCTGTATCCCATTGCAGTGGAACAATGAAACGCACACTTCTCCTATTTCAATACCTTGTGTAAGTTTGCTTCCAGGCTAGTCCGTGTCACATGTTCTGTTCTTTACACAGCCTAACACAACACAATACAGTGCCGTGACTTTGACCTGGCAGAGAGAGAACAGAAGCACTTCAAATCCCCCATTACCACCATCTTAGCAGCAGTTACCAGTTATTATTATTACCTGAAGAGCCAATGGATCAATGGGTTATATTGGACACAGCCAGCCTAGCGCTCACTGTATCCTGGCAGATATCGTGCCACTAGGCTGGCTATTACAGTAAGGAATCTTAATGACATTGTCGCTACATCCTTCATCATACACATCTCGTCTAACACTGATTTATGAGCAAAGCAGCCATTGAGTTACGATGACGGAGTGTGGTGTGACAAATCAGGAGCTAACTAGTTTCATCAGGACGCCTCATCAGTGATGGCAGGTTGAGCAGGTAGCAGGCTCCTTCCAACTGGATTAACATGCTGCAGCAAACAGAGAGGATGATGAGGGAGGGAGGGGTAAAGACAGGAAGTGAGCTTGGCCCTGGTCACCTCACATATCGGTGACTGCAGAGTAGACAAGGAGACATGTGGCAGAGGTCCAGCACCGTCTTATCCACATGCAGCCATCAGGGTCTGCCTGAGAGCAGATCAGTGAAGACGGCTTGTTCTGTAATCAAATGAAAAATGCTTTTTCGATGCTGAGCTCTCCAGTCTGGCCTGTGCGACAGGGCAGCAGTGGACACAGTTAGGGATATTACTCGGCTTTCTCAGGTGACCATTTCCCAATGAGCCGAGAGGGCAATTCATCTACGGGGCGATGGGGCTGGCCTGGCTGCTGTGTCCTTGGGCTGTGTTCTGTGAGCCGTGTCTCAGGCTGCTGAGGAGAGCTCAGAGGTACGCACGCAGCAGCTCCACAAAATGCATGGCCTGCTCCCCACTCCCTCCCTCCTTCTTTCCCTCCCTCTCTCCTCAATACCTCAGTCACGACTCCACACATGGACGGAGGGAGAGAGGAGGAGAGGTTAGGGCCAGCTAAAGTGGGTTCACTGGTCCTGCACCACCACTAGGGGCCAGTAAAGCCACCTGTCTTCAAGGGACGCAGCCAGGGTCACACTGCAGTCAGGACATGAATAGCATGGTGAGGAATAGTCAAGATAATTAATATCCACCTAAATATAGAAGCGAGGTATTCATTTCACAACATCAATACCACCATGTTATAGTGCAGAGTGCTCGGCACAGATGAAAGCGAATCGCGATTTTTTCAGGGGCCCTGTCGTCTTCGTTTTAACAGGACGTCAGAGAGAAAACATCCTCCTCCTCTCTACTGTCCGATAGCAGCCTTGGCCTGCTGCACATATCTCTCAGTCTAAATATGGAAATAGTTTCTACAGCTGTGGACTTGCTCTCTCTTGCGCTCTGGCAGTCCCTGAGGAAAATCTACTAATGCACCAACATGAAAGAAATCAAGGGCTTGACCATGATTACGTCTTTTGGGAATCACTTGACCAGTGATTCCCAAAAGCAGTCATCTAAAGCAGTGCATTATGGGTATGGGGACAGTTAGAATAGGGGGAGGAAGAAAGAAGGGTTGGAGGAAGGGAGGGTGGGAGGATGGGAGGGGTGACACTAAAACCAAAGTCGTGCCGAGTGCCACGGCCACTATCATAAATCTTCTTCTCAGGTTTCCCCGTCTACCGTTTGATAGTGACCAAGAAATCGAGGTAGAAAATATCTGGCCCTCTATTTTGGAGCGCCCTGCCCTGTGAGAGGGGGTTTGTTTTGAAACCCAAGGATTGACTGAAGCGCCGCAGGAATTCAAAGGTTGAAAGAACAGTGCTGAGACACAGCTGTTCAAGTCTCACACACATTGTTGGCGATAGCTGGCCTACTGCAAGCAGACCATTTGGCTGTAGAAACAGTTAGATGCTGTACCTCCCAGTCCCAACAGAACAGCTGTCAGCTACAAAATCCAACCTTGTCAGGAGATCTCCTCAAATTAGCCTAGTACTGTCCAAAGACATTTAATAAGATCAATTCCCTAAAAACGGTTAGATTAACACCAACACACTTTGATCCAACAACCCCATGACCAGAAATGCTCTCTGGAATGAAATGCAACTTAATAAAGGCAATCAGAATTACTATGGATTAAAAGCCTGGCAGTGCTGAAGCTCCCACTGTGTCCATATCTCAAAGTTCACACTCCTGGTGCCTGCTGCTCCAAGAAGGTTGCCTGCCATGATTGTAAAAAACTCATGTTATTTCGGTGACTGTAGGTTCCTACCCCCTGAAACCATCAAGTGTTTAAAGAGCTGACAGCATTTGCCCCTGCACAGACACAAAGAAAATGCCTCCCACTCTGTAAATGTCCTTTGAAATGTCAAACAGATGCAGACAGTATGGTAAACCGTTCTACATAGGACACACAATAACCAGGCAGATACAGAAGGACAGTTTACTATCAAATCTAGAGGTTGGACGATTAATTAGAGACGATTTCAAGTTTTCATAACAATCGGAAATCGGTATTTCTGGACGCCGATTTTTCTGAATATTTTTTATTTTTTTACACCTTTATTTAACTAGGCAAGTCAGTTAAGAACACATTCTTATTTTCAATGATGGCCTAGGAACGGTAGGTTAACTGCCTTGTTCAGGGGCAGAATGACAGTTTTTTACCTTGTCAGCTCTGGGATTCAATCTTGCAACCTTACGGTTAACTAGTCCAACGCTCTAACCACCTGCCTCATTGCACTCCACGAGGAGACTGCCTGTTACGCGAATGTAGTAAGAAGCCAAGGTAAGTTGCTAGCTAGCATTAAACTTATCTTGTAAAAAACAATCAATCAATCATAATCACTAGTTATAACTACACATGGTTTTTGATATTACTAGTTAATCTAGTGTGTCGTTGCATTGCATATAATCAATGCAACGTAGGGGGATGATTTAACAAAAGCGCATTTGCGAAAAAAGCACAATCGTTCCACGACTGTACTTAACCATAAACACCAATGCCTTTCTTAAAATCAATACACAGAAGTATATATTTTTAAACCTGCATATTTAGCTAAAAGAAATCCAGGTTAGCAGGCAATATTAACCAGGTGAAATTGTGTCACGTCTCTTGTGTTCATTGCACGCAGAGTCAGGGTATATGCAACAGTTTGGGCAGCCTGGCTCTGTGCAAACTAATTTGCCAGAATTTTATGTAATTATGACATAACATTGAAGGTTGTACAATGTAACAAGAATATTTAGACTTAGGGATGGCACCCGTTAGATAAAATACAGAACGGTTCCGTATTTCACTGAAATAATAAACATTTTGTTTTCGAAATGATAGTTTCCGGATTAGACCATATAAATGACCAAAGGCTCATATTTCTGTGTGTTATTATGTTATAATTTAGTCTATTATTTGATATTTGATAGAGCAGTCTGACTGAGCGATGGTAGGCAGCAGCAGGCTCATAAGCATTCATTCAAACAGCACTTTCGTGCATTTTGCCAGCAGCTCTTCGCAAGCACAGCGCTGTTTATGACTTCAAGCCTATCAGCCGAATGGCTGGTGTAACCCATGTGAAATGGCTAGCTAGTTAGCTGGGTGTGCGCTAATAGCGTTTCAAACATCTCTCGCTCTGAGACTTGGAGTAGTTATTCCCCTTGCTCTGCAAGGGCTGCGGCTTTTGTGGAGCGATGGGTAACGCAGCTTCGAGGGTGGCTGTTGTCAATGTGTTCCTGGTTCAAGCCCAGGTAGGGGCGAGGAGAGGGGCGGAAGCTATACTGTTACACTGGCAATACTAAAGTGCTTGTAAGAACATCCAATAGTCAAAGGTATATGAAATACAAATGGTATAGAGAGAAATAGTCATATAAATACTATATTAACTACAGCCTAAAACCTCTTACCTTGGAATATTGAAGTCTCATGTTAAAAGGAACCACCAACTTTCATATGTTCTCATGATCTGAGCAAGGAACTTAAACGTTAGCTTTTTTACATGGCACATATTGCACTTTTACTTCTCCAACACTTTGTTTTTGCATTATTTAAACAAAATTGAACATGTTTCATTATTTATTTGACACTAAATTGATTTTTATTGATGTATTATATTAAGTTAAAATAAGTGTTCATTCAGTATTGTTGTAATTGTCATTATTACAAATACATTGTAAAAAATCGTCCAATTAATCGGTATCGGCTTTTTTTTGGTCCTCCAATAATCGGTATCGGTATCGGCGTTGAAAAACCATAATTGGTCGACCTCTAATCAAAACTCCTCAGATATCTGCTCTAACGTAGTGGATCCTCAGTTCCCTTCAGCCTGCCTTGCATAGCCTATAAGAAAGAACCTGCATCAACACTTCTATCAGTCGGCATTGTTCCATACAGCCCTTGAGGAAGAAGCGATCAGTGGGTGAGAGAGATGTCTACAGGACATGGGTGTAATAGGGGTTCTTGTCTGAGTGAGCTTTGGAAGTTGGTGGTGACATCCTGAATACCTACAGTAATGGTCAAACAGAAGGCTCTGACATCTACAATTCGTCCTTTCTACTGCAGCCATTAGGGGGCTGATGTCCAGCAGTACCATAGTGGGTCCTCCTGTCCTACTGCAGCCAGCAGTACCGTAGTGGGTCCTCCTATCTACTGCATCCATTAGGGGCTGATGTCCAGCAGTACCGTAGTGGGTCCTCCTGGCAGCCATTAGGGGGCTGATGTCCAGCAGTGTGTCCAGCACTGCAGCCATTAGGGGTCCTACCGTCTGCAGCCATCGGGGGCTGATGTCCAGCAGTCTCCTGCAGCCATTAGGGGGCTGATGTCCAGCAGTACCATAGTGGGTCCTCCTGCCTACTGCAGCCATTAGGGGGCTGATGTCCAGCAGTACCGTGGGTCCTCCTGCCTACTGCAGCCATTAGGGGCTGATGTCCAGCAGTCTACTGCAGCCATTAGGGAGCTGATGTCCAGCAGTACCATAGTGGGTCCTCCTGCCTACTGCAGCCATTAGGGGGCTGATGTCCAGCAGTACTGTAGTGGGTCCTCCTGTCTACTGCAGCCATTAGGGGGCTGATGTCCAGCAGTACCGTAGTGGGTCCTCCTGTCTACTGCAGCCATTAGGGGATGTCCAGCAGTGATGTCCAGCAGTAGCCATTAGTGATGTCCAGCAGTCCTCCTATCTACTGCATCCATTAGGGGGCTGATGTCCAGCAGTACCATAGTGGGTCCTCCTGCCTACTGCAGCCATTAGGGGGCTGATGTCCAGCAGTACTGTAGTGGGTCCTCCTGCCTACTGCAGCCATTAGGGGGCTGATGTCCAGCAGTACCAGAGTGGGTCCTCCTGCCTACTGCAGCTATTAGGGGGCGGATGTCCAGCAGTACTGTAGTGGGTCCTCCTGCCTACTGCAGCCATTAGGGGGCTGATGTCCAGCAGTACTGTAGTGGGTCCTCCTGCCTACTGCAGCCATTAGGGGGCTGATGTCCAGCAGTACCATAGTGGGTCCTCCTGCCTGCAGCCATTAGGGGGCTGATGTCCAGCAGTACCATAGTGGGTCCTCCTGTCTACTGCAGCCATTAGGGGCTGATGTCCAGCAGCAGCCATTTAGGGGGCTGATGTCCAGCAGTGATGTCCAGCAGTGTAGTGGGTCCTCCTATCCTGCATCCATTAGCTGATGTCTACTGCAGCCATTAGGGGGGCTGATGTCCAGCAGTACCGTAGTGGGTCCTCCTGCCTACTGCAGCCATTAGGGGCTGATGTCCAGCAGTACCGTAGGGTCCTCCTGCCTCCATGTGCAGTACCATTCCTCCTGCCTACTGCAGCCATTAGGGGCTGGTGGGTCCTCCTGCCTGATGTCCAGCAGTACCGTAGTGGAGGCTGATGTCTACTGCAGCCATTAGGGGGCTGATGTCCAGCAGTACCATAGTGGGTCCTCCTGCCTACTGCAGCCATTAGGGGGCTGATGTCCAGCAGTACCGTAGTGGGTCCTCCTGTCTACTGCAGCCATTAGGGGGCTGATGTCCAGCAGTACCATAGTGGGTCCTCCTGCCTACTGCAGCCATTAGGGGGCTGATGTCCAGCAGTACCGTAGTGGGTCCTCCTTAGGGGGCTGATGTCTACCATACATGCAGCCTTTATTAGGGGGTGGATGCTGATGTCCAGCAGTACTGATAGTGGGTCCTCCTGCCTACTGCAGCCATTAGGGGGCTGATGTCCAGCAGTCCAGCACTGCAGCCATTACTGATATCCAGCAGTACTGTAGGGTCCTCCTGCCTCCTGTCTACTGCAGCCATTAGGGGGCTGATGTCCAGCAGTACCATAGTGGGTCCTCCTGCCTACTGCAGCCATTAGGGGCTGATGTCCAGCAGTATCGTAGTGCATGTCTACTGCAGCCATTAGGGGCTGATGTCCAGCAGTACCATAGTGGGTCCTCCTGCCTACTGCAGCCATTAGGGGGCTGATGTCCAGCAGTACCGTAGTGGGTCCTCCTGTCTACTGCAGCCATTAGGGGGATGTCCAGCAGTGATAGTGGGTCCTCCAGCAGCCATTAGGGGGCTGATGTCCAGCAGTACCGTAGTGGGTCCTCCTGTCTACTGCAGCCATTAGGGGGCTGATGTCCAGCAGTACTGTAGTGGGTCCTCCTGCCTACTGCAGCCATTAGGGGGCTGATGTCCAGCAGTACTGTAGTGGGTCCTCCTGTCTACTGCAGCCATTAGGGGGCTGATGTCCAGCAGTACCATAGTGGGTCCTCCTGCCTACTGCAGCCTTTAGGTGGCTGATGTCCAGCAGTACCGTAGTGGATGCTGATGTCTACTGCAGCCATTAGGGGGCTGATGTCCAGCAGTACCATAGTGGGTCCTCCTGCCTACTGCAGCCATTAGGGGGCTGATGTCCAGCAGTACTGTAGTGGGTCCTCCTGCCTACTGCAGCCATTAGGGGGCTGATATCCAGCAGTACTGTAGTGGGTCCTCCTGCCTACTGCAGCCATTAGGGGGCTGATGTCCAGCAGTACCATAGTGGGTCCTCCTGCCTACTGCAGCCATTAGGGGGCTGATGTCCAGCAGTACCGTAGTGGGGGCTGATGTCTACTGCAGCCATTAGGGAGCTGATGTCCAGCAGTACCATAGTGGGTCCTCCTGCCTACTGCAGCCATTAGGGGGCTGATGTCCAGCAGTACCGTAGTGGAGGCTGATGTCTACTCTGATGTCCAGCAGTACCATAGTGGGTCCTCCTGCCTACTGCAGCCATTAGGGGGCTGATGTCCAGCAGTACTGTAGTGGGTCCTCCTGCCTACTGCAGCCATTAGGGGGCTGATGTCCAGCAGTACTGTAGTGGGTCCTCCTGCCTACTGCAGCCATTAGGGGGCTGATGTCCAGCAGTACCATAGTGGGTCCTCCTGTCTACTGCATCCATTAGGGGGCTGATGTCCAGCAGTACCGTAGTGGGTCCTCCTATCTACTGCATCCATTAGGGGGCTGATGTCCAGCAGTACTGTAGTGGGTCCTCCTGTCTATTGCAGCCATTAGGGGGCTGATGTCCAGCAGTACCGTAGTGGGTCCTCCTGTCTACTGTACCCATTAGGGGGCTGATGTCCAGCAGTACTGTAGTGGGTCCTCCTGCCTACTGCAGCCATTAGGGGGCTGATACCCAGCAGTACCACATATTAGTCCCAGTAAGTAGTTACATCTGTGTCTTATCCCTGCCTCCCTCCAACGCCTACAGCTCTTCAACTCTGTCTTCTTTTGAATGATGATTAGGTCTGACACAACACGGAGAGGTACTGACTGTAATGTATTATTTAAAGTACTGACAGCCATTGGTCTCAGGGACAATGGTAGACAGGAAGACACTGTACTAACTAAAGTCCGGCATAGCCTAGGCTCGGCATGGCTACCATTCAGCCTAGCGCACAACTCAAGAGTTATTCGTCACAGGCAACCTGTTTCTGGCCCCTAATGAATCTTCCAGTATAAGCCCAACAGTTAAGGTCATTGTGGCAATTACTACAGGGCCATATCTCTTTTCCACTTCAGTTTCCACTTTGACTGTGGTAGAACGGGCTGTCATGTCAAGGACGTTGCACCAGCTTGTGGTGGTGACTGCGGACCGGCGTAGCAGGGGGCAAGAGAGAGGTCCTGGCTGTACTCCTCCGGTGACCGCTTCTCTCTGCGTGAAATGGCACATTCTCCATCAGGGACCCCCTTGGTGGAGGTGAAGGTCTAATCAGGTCCTTCCAGCCATCTAAAGTCCATTTACACATTCCATTCCTTCAAAACAGCAGGATACCTGTCCTGTATGAAATGTACAGCACACAAATGCCTCACCAAGGTAAGCTAAGCCATGGATGGGAGCGCCTGCTGGCATTACTCTGCAGGGTTATGGAATATGATCCTATCTGATTGGTCTATGCACTAATACATGCATCAATCAACTGCCTACATGTAGGCCTATTAAGATTAAGCAGTTGGATGCCCCCCAAAAAGTAGTTCCTGTGAACGACAAATTTTTGTCATTAAGCTAACAGACCAATGAGCTTTGAGAGGAAATGTGTCTGGTCTGTGTGTGCTCTCAACCATTCCCTTTCAAAGCCACGTGCTTTCCAACCAAATTAATTGCATTTTATGACAAATTGTGATTAATTCTCGTCTTGGCAGGAGACCAAGATAAATCCTTCTCTTTCGATACTTCAATGCATTTCTGGAGTCATTCAGTCTACTGCATGTGGAATGTGATGGTATTTTCACAGAGAAAAACATTACAGATACGTTTTTTTATGAATAGAAACGGATTACTCCCTGGAATAGCAGTAACTCTCAGTTGTAATTCTGCATGTGATTTTATTCTGAAATGTGACCGATGGTAATCCTGCTGCTTGTCTACTGTTTCACCTCAGTGGTGTGAATACAATGTGCCAGTCCCATCACATCCCTGTGGTGGAGCTCTCAGCACCGTGTCTCTCTAAAAGGTCAGGCCTTTGGGTGCTAAATATCCGGATCCTTGCACAGATGGGTGGAAACAGAGCCCCCACACCCACCACCACCCTACATCCCCCGGCTCGAACAGTCTGGCGATGACAACCAGAGAGGGTCTCTTCTCCTACGGAGTCCCCTCCTAGCCTCAGTGTCCTCCCCCAGCCTCCAACAGCCAGAAGCTGGGTTAGGTAGTATCAGATTAACCTCCTCCTCTTTGACTGGTTCTATAAATGATTTAGAGCTGCTGAGGGAGACGAGCAGCAGGGGAATGGTATAATATAGTGGAGGTGGTTGGGGAGGACTGGGCTGGCCATGCAGGGCACAACCCAGCTAAGACAGACTAACGCATTACCTGAAGCTGCTCTGTCTTCTTCTGTGGTACTGATGGATTATGCCGGGGCTCTGTACTCTTTGAGCTTTGTCTCGGTCTGCATGCTCTCTAGATGGATCAAGGTATACACACCGTTCTCAGTTCAGTGACTATGGCCTAATGTGGACAGGCTCATAAGAGAGACGGTGCAGGATAATGCAGGGTAGTTTAACTCAGTGTAGGTCTACTGTGTTCACTAGAGAAAGGAGATCCTTTAGAAATTAGTAGGGACAGGGTAAGGTGGCGTACTGCCCCGCTGCCCGCCAACTCTTCCTGAGTTTCAGACGCTCAAATATCTTTCATTTGGATCTACCGTGCTGCCTGGAAGAGACTCCGTTAAACTCTGTTAGTTGCTGAGGCGTAGGATGAACAATATCCCACAGTACATTCAACACTTAGTCTGATAGAATAATAGCCCCTTTCACAAGTCCCAATAAAAGGAAAATAATCGAATCAAATCAGGCAAAATTTGTTTGGATTTTGAAGCTTGAACTTACTTGGCAGCCGGTCATTTTGGTAGTAATACCACTAAATCTGCTCCTAGACCTGCTGTTAGACTAGGCTACCCCTTGACCCATTCTTCCTCTGACAGACTTTCACTGCAAATGCATTGCTAGGAAACAAATACTTTAATCACCCCCAGCAGAGCACCTGTGTGAAACATAGAGAGAATATGTAACTTTAGTTCATAGGCCAAGCCTTGATGCACTAACTAGGTCTCCTAGGTTACATCCAAACTAAGTAATGAAAAAGAATAGATGGAGCTAGTGAAAGGTGATGATACCTGAAGTCAGTACAGGCATGCTCAGCCCAGTCACACCTTTCTCTCTCGCCCTCTGCCCCTTCCGTTGAGGCAGCTGTCTGTCTGCTGACTGATAGTTATCACACCATCCATCACCGCCAGCTCTCCTCTCATTAGCTGAATGAGCTGTCTGAAGAGGAGGAAAGGAACTGTGGTGGAGAAACTGGCTGGTTTTCTGATTGGTCGCTAGCCGAGCTGGTCTATTCTGCTGCTTTCATTCCAGCAGCAGAGGAAAAGGAGCCTAGAAGACGCTGCGTTCCATAGCCGACCCACCCGCACGTACAAACACACGTAACTGCATTGCGAACTCAAAGCGAGGGAGAGGGGGGCAGAGGCAGGAGAGAAGAAAGGAAGCGAACAAGGAAACAGGAACAAGTTTCCTCCCGCATGTTTCCTCCCTCTCTCTCTCTTCTCTCTCATTCTCTAAATTTAATTTAAGGGCTTTATTGGCATGGGAAACATGTTAACATTGCCAAAGCAAGTGAAGTAGATAATAAACAAAAGTGAAATAAACAATAACAATAAAAATTCACGTTAAATATTACACTCACAAAAGTTTCAAAAGGATAGAGACATTTAAAATGTCATATTATGTGCAAATAGTTAAATATACAAAAGGGAAACTAAATAAACATAAATATAGGTTGTATTTACAATGGTGTTTGTTCTTCACTGGTTGGCCTTTTCTTGTGGCAACAGGTCACAAATCTTACAGCTGTGATGGTACACTGTGGTATTTCACCCAGTAGATATGGGAGTTTATCAAAATTTGGTTTTGTTTTTGAATTCTTTGTGGGTCTGTGTAATCTGTGGGAAATATGTGTCTCTAATATGATCATACATTTGGCAGGTTAGTGCAGCTCAGTTCCCACCTCATTTTGTGGGCTCTCTTGAGGGCCAGGTCCTTCTCAATAGCAAGGCTATGTTCACTGAGTCTGTACATAGTCAAACATGTCCTTATTTTGGGGTCAGTCACAGTGGTCAGGTATTCTGCCACTGTGTACTCTCTGTTTAGGGCCAAATAGCATTCTAGTTTGCTCTGTTTTTTTGTTAATTCTTTCCAATGTGTCTAGTAATTATCTATTTGTTTTCTCATGATTTGGTTGGGTCTAATTGTGTTGCTGTCCTGGGGCTCTGTTTGTGTTTGTGAACAGAGCCCCAGGACCAGCTTGCTTTGAGGACTCTTCTCCAGGTTAATCTCTCTGTAGGTGCTGGCTTTGTTATGGAAGGTTTGGGAATCGCTTCCTTTTAGGTGGTTGTAGAATTTAAAGGCTCTTTTCTGGATTTTGATCATTAGTGGGTATTGACCTAATTCTGCTCTGCATGCATTATTTGGGGGTTTACAACGTACACTTTTTTAACATGTTTTTTTGCTGAATTCTGCCTGCAGAGTCTCAATGTGGTGTTTGTCCCATTTTGTGAATTTTTGGTTGGTGAGCGGACCCCAGACCTCACAACCATAAAGGGCAATGGGTTCTATAACTGATTCAAGTATTTTTTAGCCAGATCCTAATTAGTATGTCGAATTTTATCTTCTTTTGATGGCATAGAAGGCCCTTCTTGCCTTGTCTCTCAGATCGTTAACAGCTTTGTGGAAGTTACCTGTGGCGCTGATGTTTAGGCAGAGGTATGTATAGTTTGTTTGTGTGCTCTAGGGCAACGGTATCTATATGGAATTTGTATTTGTGGTCCTGGCAACTGGACCTTTTTTGGAACACCATTATTTTTGTCTTACTGAGATTTACTCTCTCCCAATATCCCTCCCTCCCTCCAAGCCAGGCAGCATTGAAAACTGCATCACGTTTTGTGGTTTCACAACTCACTGTTCTCCCTCTACTCTCTCTCTCTCTCGATCTATCCCTCTAACTCGATCTATCCTTCTCTCATGATCTATCCCTCTCTCTCGATCTACCCCTCTCTCTCTCAATCTATCCCTCTCTCTCGATCTATCCCTCAATCTCGATCTACCCCTCTCTCTCTCTCTCTCTATCCCTCTCTCTCTCTCGATCTACCCCTCTCTCTCTCAATCTACCCCTCTCTCTTTCTCGATCTACCCCTCTCTCGATCTACCCCTCTCTCTCTCTCTCTCGATCTATCCCTCTCTCTTGATCTACCCCCTCTCTCTCTCTCTCTCTCGATCTATCCCTCTCTCTCGATCTACCCCTCTCTCTCTCTCTCTCCCTCTCTCTTGATCTACTCCTCTCTCTTTCGATCTACCCCTCTCTCTCTCTCTCTCTCTCTACCCCTCTCTCTCTCTCGATCTACCCCTCTCTCTCTCTCTCCCTCTCTCTTGATCTACTCCTCTCGCTCTCGATCTACCCCTCTCTCTCTCTCGATCTATCCCTCTCTCTCTCGATGTATCCCTCTCTCTCTCGATGTATCCCTCTCTCTCTCTCGATCTATCCCTCTCTCTCTCGATCTATCCCTCTCTCTCTCGATCTATCCCTCTCTCTCTCGATCTATCCCTCTCTCTCTCTCTCCCTCTCTCTCTCGATCTACCCATCTCTCTCTCTCTCTCTCTCTCTCTCTCGATCTATCCCTCTCTCTCGATCTACCCCTCTCTCTTTCTCGATCTACCCCTCTCTCGATCTATCCCTCTCTCTCTCTCGATCTACCCCTCTCTCTCTCTCTCTCTCAATCTACCCCCCACTCTCTCTCTCTCTCGATCTATCCCTCTCTCTCGATCTACCCCTCTCTCTCTCTCTCTTGATCTACTCCTCTCTCTTTTGATCTACCCCTCTCTCTCTCTCTCTCTCTCTCTACCCCTCTCTCTCTCTCGATCTATCTCTCTATCTCGATCTATCCATCACGCTCTCGATCTACCCCGCGCTCTCTCTCGATCTATCCCTCTCTCTCTCTATGTATCCCTCTCTCTCTCGATCCCGCCCTGTGCAACTGGGTACTGGACTTCCTGACGGGCCACCCCCAGGTGGTGAGGGTAGGTAACAACATCTCCTCCCCGCTGATCCTCAACACTGGGGCCCCACAAGGGTGCGTTCTGAGCCCTCTCCTGTACTCCCTGTTCACCCACGACTGCGTGGCCACGCACGCCTCCAACTCAATCATCAAGTTTGCGGACAACACAACAGTGGTAGGCTTGATTACCAACAACGACGAGACGGCCTACAGGGAGGAGGTGAGGGCCCTCGGAGTGTGGTGTCAGGAAAGTAACCTCACACTCAACGTCAACAAAACTAAGGAGATGATTGTGGACTTCAGGAAACAGCAGAGGGAACACCCCCCACACCCCCCTATCCACATCGATGGAACAGTAGTGGAGAGAGTAGCAAGTTTTAAGTTCCTCGGCATACACATCACAGACAAACTGAATTGGTCCACTCACACAGACAGCATCGTGAAGAAGGCGCAGCAGCGCCTCTTCAACCTCAGGAGGCTGAAGAAATTCGGCTTGTCACCAAAAGCACTCACAAACTTCTACAGATGCACAATCGAGAGCATCCTGGCGGGCTGTATCACCGCCTGGTACGGCAACTGCTCTGCCCTCAACCGTAAGGCTCTCCAGAGGGTAGTGAGGTCTGCACAACGCATCATCGGGGGCAAACTACCTGCCCTCCAGGACACCTACACCACCCGATGTTACAGGAAGGCCATAAAGATCATCAAGGACATCAACCACCCGAGCCACTGCCTGTTCACCCCGCTATCATCCAGAAGGCGAGGTCAGTACAGGTGCATCAAAGCTGGGACCGAGAGACTGAAAAACAGCTTCTATCTCAAGGCCATCAGACTGTTAAACAGCCACCACTAACATTGAGTGGCTGCTGCCAACACACTGACACTGACTCAACTCCAGCCACTTTAATAATGGGAATTGATGGGAAATGATGTAAATATATCACTAGCCACTTTAAACAATGCTACCTTATATAATGTTACTTACCCTACATTATTCATCTCATATGCATACGTACATACTGTACTCTATATCATCGACTGCATCCTTATGTAATACATGTATCACTAGCCACTTTAACTATGCCACTTTGTTTACATACTCATCTCATATGTATATACTGTACTCGATACCATCTACTGTATCTTGCCTATGCTGCTCTGTACCATCACTCATTCATATATCCGTATGTACATATTCTTTATCCCCTTACACTGTGTATAAGACAGTAGTTTAGGAATTGTTAGTTAGATTACTTGTTGGTTATTACTGCATTGTCGGAACTAGAAGCACAAGCATTTCGCTACACTCGCATTAACATCTGCTAACCATGTGTATGTGACAAATAAAATTTGATTTGATTTGATTTATCTATCCCTCTCTCTCTCGATCTATCCCTCTCTCTCTCACAATCTATCCATCTCTCTCTCGATCTATCCCTCTCTCTCGATGTATCCCTCTCTCTCTCTCTCTCTCTCGATCTATCCCTCTCTCTCTCTCGATCTATCTCGATCTATCTCTCTCTCTCTCGATCTATCCCTCTCTCTCTCTCGATCTATCCCTCTCTCTCTCTCGATCTATCCCTCTCTCTCTCGATCTATCCCTCTCTCTCTCTCTCTCTCTCTCTCTCTTGATCTATCTATCCCTCTCTCTCTCGATCTATCCCTCTCTCTCTCGATCTATCCCTCTCTCTCTCGATCTATCCCTCTCTCTCTCTCTCTCTCTCTCTTGATCTATCCCTCTCTCTCTCGATCTATCTCTCTCTCTCTATCCCTCTCTCTCTCGATCTATCCCTCTCTCTCTCGATCTATCCCTCTCTCGATCTATCCCTCTCTCTCTCGATGTATCCCTCTCTCTCTCTTGATCTATCCCTCTCTCTCTTGATCTATCCCGCTCTCTCTCGATCTATCCCTCTCTCTCTCACAATCTATCCATCTCTCTCTCGATCTATCCCTCTCTCTCGATGTATCCCTCTCTCTCTCTCGATCTATCCCTCTCTCTCTCTCGATGTATCCCTCTCTCTCTCTCGATCTATCCCTCTCTCTCTCTCTCTCTCTCTCTCTCTCTCTCTCTCTCTCTCTCTCTCTCTCTCTCTCTCTCTCTCTCTCTCTCTCTCTCTCTCTCTCGAGATCTATCCCTCCCTCACTCTATCTATCCCTCTCTCTCTCTCTCTCTCTCGATCTATCCCTCTCTCTCTATCTATCCATCTCTCTCAATCTATCCCTCTCTCTCTCAATCTACGCTCTCTCTCTCTCTTGATGTATCCTTCTCTCTCTCTCTCGATCTATCCCTCCCGCGCTCTATCTATCCATCTCTCTCGATCTATCCCTCTCTCTCTCTATCTATCCCTCTCTCTCGATCTATCCCTCTCTCTCTCGATGTATCCCTCTCTCTCTTGACCTATCCATCTATCTCTCGATCAACCCTCCTTCTCTCGATATATCCCTCTCTCTCTCGATCTATCCCTCTCTCTCTCTCGATCTATCCATCTCTCTCTCGATCTATCCATCTCTCTCTCAATCTATCCCTCTCTATCTCGATCTATCCCTCTCTCGATCTATCCCTCTCTCTCATCAGCCCTGGTATCGGGGAGGTGTGTCTGTGTGTCTGCTGGTATCGGGGAGGTGTGCTGTCGCAGCAAAACAGACAGGTGGGCAGCAGCTCCTCTGGCTGCCATGGCGACAGGAACAGTGCTAAGCGACCTACACCGGCGCTATGTTAAGCCACAACTTTCCCCCTGCCTGTCTGGCTAAATCTGATGACACACACAACACAAGCCATGAAGGGCACACGGACACCGCAGCACACCCGTCCGACCCTTTGAAATGTGTCATTGGCCTTTGCAGGTCACCAGATACCCATTCTGACAGCTGAATCATGAGAAGAGCCTCTGCAACACTAAAGAGGGGGACTTAATTTCACTTATCATCTTATCATCAGCATGTAAAAAGCCCATTCATTCTGCTGGTGTCTGTAATGTTGTAATATGTTAAAATATGTTACTGGTGGTCGGTCATATTTTTTCATGGCTTTAACCACTCAGCGTGGAGAATACATTATGCACCTCGAGCTCCTACAAATTCCCCCAGTTATCAATTTGGTTATTGATTTAATTCATTAGACAAAGTGCTCTCTTCCAGACCCTTAAGCACACAGTCTTCCTCTCCACTCCTCATGACCATTTTACAGCATTGCTATTCACCACCAGGCCCCTCAAAAAGCCTGTGGTAATCTCCATTACTTCAGCTGTCCCGAAGCTGTAACTCACCCACTGTCTGAAGGCTCAGCAACTTATAGAAAGGAACTGGGACTAAGAGGCCCTGGCCTCTCATCTTCCTCAAAAAACTGTCAACCTTTAGCATAGATGGGGGACGTTTGATATTGGGCAACAAATGGAGCAAGGTCCAGAAGTCTAAAGATGCTTGATGCTTGAGGTCCAAGTCCAGTGTGAGCAACGCTCTTCATCACCTCTTCCCATAGTGTAGTGGACTGCTAGCTTTCACTTTCTAACCTTGGTTCAGGTTTATCAGACGAGGACTTTGTCTACAATCAGTGGCCTCAGAGGGACTTTTACTATGTTGGCTAGTTCCATGAACAAGGTCCAGGCTGATGTAAAGTGCCAAGGTAGCCTAGTGGTTAGAGCGTTGGACTAGCAACCGAAAGGTTGCAAGGTTGACTCCCCGAGCTGACAAGGTACAAATCTGTCGTTCTGCATCTGAACAGGCAGTTAACCCACTGTTCCTAGGCCTTCATTGAAAATAGGAATATGTTCTTAACTGCCTTGCCTAGTAAAATAAATAAACAAACAGCAAGCTTTTCAGGGATGAATTAACATAATTAAGTAACATCACTGAGCCTCTCACATTAAAATACCATTCTTTCCTGTAAATTCAGCAAAAAAGAAGCGTCCCTTTTTTAGGACCCTGACTATAAAAAATTATTGGTGAAAATCCAAATAACTTCACATATCTTCATTGTAAATGGTTTAAATACTGTTTTCCATGCATAAACAATTAATGAACATGCATTTGTCGTTAAGACACTAACAGCTTACAGACAGTAGGCAATTAAGGTCACAGTTATGAAAACTTGGGACACTAAAGAGGCCTTTCTACTGACTCTGGAAAAACACCAAAAGAAAGATGCCCAGGATCCCTGCTCATCTGCGTGAACGTGCCTTAGGTATGCTGCAAGGAGGCATGAAGACTGCAGATGTGGCCAGGGCAATAAATTGCAACGTCCGTACTGTGAGACGCCTAAGACAGCACTACAGGGAAACAGGACGGACAGCTGATCGTCCTCGCAGTGGCAGACCACGTGTAACAACACCTGCACAGGATTGGTACATCCGAAAATCACACACGCGTGACACGTACAGGATGGCAACAACAACTGCCTGAGTTACACCAGGAACGCACCATCCCTCCAACAGTTCTCACAATGTCCGAAATAGGCTGAGAGAGGCTGGACTGAGGGCTTGTAGGCCTGTTGTAAGGCAGGTCCTCACCAGACATCACCGGCAATAAAAGTAGCTGGACCAGACAGGACTGGCAAAAAGTGCTCTTCACTGACGAGTTGCGGTTTTGTCTCACCAGCGGTGATGGTTGGATTCGTGTTTATCCTCAAAGGAATGAGCGTTACACTGAGGCCTGTACTCTGGAGCGGGTTCGAGTTGGAGGTGGAGGGTCCGTCATGGTCTGGGGCGGTGTGTCACAGCATCATTGGACTGAGCTTGTTGTCATTGCAGGCAATCTCAACGCTGTGCGTTACAGGGAAGACATCCTCCTCCCTCATGTGGTACCCTTCCTGCAGGCTCATCCTGACATGACCCTCCATCATGACAATGCCACCAGCCATACTGCTCATTCTGTGCGTGATTTCCTGCAAGACCGGAATGTCAGTGTTCTGGCCACCAAAGAGCCCGGATCTCAATCCCATTGAGCATGTCTGGGACTTGTTGGATCTGAGGTTGAGGGCTAGGGCCATTCCCAGAAATGTCCGGGAACTTGCAGGTGCCTTGGTGGAAGAGTGGGGTAACATCTCACAGCAAGAACGGGCAAATCTGGTGCAGTCCATGAGGAGGAGATGCACTGCAGTACTTAATGCAGTACCTTTTGATTTTGACCCCACTCCTTGTTCAGGGACACATTATTAAATTTCTGTTAGTCACATGTCTGTGAAACTTGTTCAGTTTATGTCTCAGTTGTTGAATATTATGTTCATACAAATATTTACACTTGTTAAGTTTGCTGGAAATAAACAGTTGACAGTGAGAGGACGTTTATTTTTTTGCTGAGTTTTTTTTTTGTGTTGCCAACGTAGTGGTGCGCACACTAAATGATCTTGCACATACTGAGAGACAAATAATACAAGAGAATTCTCCAAACCACCACGCTGTCTCGCCAAGACAATGACGTGATTAGAATGTTAACATAACTGGAACGAGCTGTGGCTCAAAGCAGCCTCAAACGTTTTCAGTAAGACATTCACGCTTGCCATACATCATTGAAATATCAAGTCAACATTTTGAATTTAATAACATTGCTTGTGAACTTCAGAAATATAAAGATTTGACACTTTGGTGAAAGGCAAGTACAAACGCATACTAGTAGTAGTCATGGCTCCTGTTGGAGAGTCTACACATTCTGGGTGATGTGAAACAACGACATCATCTCACTGGCTTCTTCTCTGGCGAGCTCTCATTGGCTACTGCTGATCACGTTCTCAAAACTTGTTGTTGCACATCTCACACTACAAGAGCATTGCAGATTTTGTGCCGATAAAATTCAAACACGTTTGAAAATAATCGGGACATCTGGGATTGCTAAAAGACGGGATTGGGAGCCCTCAGATTGGGTCTCTGACCGGTTCACATTAACTTCTTGAACCTCTGGGGCAGTATTTCATTTTTGGATTAAAAACTTTCCCGTTTTAAACAAGATATTTTGTCACAGAAAAGATGCTCGACTATGCATATAATTGACAGCTTTGGAAAGAAAACACTCTGACGTTTCCAAAACTGCAAAGATATTGTCTGTGAGTGCCCCAGAACTAATGCTACAGGCGAAACCAAGATGAAATTTCATGCAGGAAGTGAGACAGATTTTGGAGGCGCTGTGTTCCAATGTCTCCTTATATGGCTGTGAATGCGCAAGGAATGAGCCTACACTTTCTGTCGTTTCCCCAAGGTGTTTGCAGCATTGTGACGTATTTGTAGGCATATCATTGGAAAATTGACCATAAGAGACTACATTTACCAGGTGTCCGCTCGGTGTCCTCCGCCGAAACTATTGCGTAATCTCCAGGTGCATGCACGTTTCCATTTGGTTCAGAAGAAAAAGTCACCTGCCCCGAATGATTTATCATCGAAAGATATGTGAAAAACACCTTGAGGATTGATTCTAAACAACGTTTGCCATGTTTCTGCCGATATTATGGAGTTAATTTGGAAAAAAGTTTGCATTGTAATGACTGAATTTTCTGTTTTTTTTGTTAGCCAAAGGTGATGAACAAAACGGAGCGATTTCTCCTACACAAAGAATATTTTTGGAAAAACTGAACATTTGCTATCTAACTGAGAGTCTCCTCATTGAAAACATCCGAAGTACTTCAAAGGTAAATGATTTTAATTGAATGCTTTTCTTGTTTTTGTGAAAATGTTGCCTGCTGAATGCTAGGCTTAATGCTATGTTAGCTATCAATACTCTTACACAAATGCTTGTGTAGCTATGGTTGAAAAGCATTTTTTGAAAATATGAGATGACAGTGTTGTTAACAAAAGGCTAAGCTTGTGAGCCAATATATTTATTTCATTTAATTTGCGATTTTTATGAATAGTTAACGTTGCATTATGGTAATGAGCTTGAGGCTATAATTACACTCGCGGATACGGGATTGCTCGTCGCAACAGGTTAAACAAGCATGGGTGACGGCTGCACGCCACAAGTATGCAACGACATGGGGATTTTGCATACGATCTCAAAAACTTGTCTTGGACTGCTAGATCAGGGTGAACCCCAGCTTAAGAGTGTCTTTCAGGTGCTCTCTCTCTGTCTCACACACACACAAACACACACACGGACAGAGACTGAGATAGGAGGGAAGGGAGCACATGTGTGCCAGGGGTTTAATAATCCAGAGGGGGATGTTAGAGGGATCTGTGAGCTCACAGCAGATGCCCTCCCCTCTTTCACAGCCTATCCAATCCATCACTGTCAAGGTCCACCTCACTGATAGGACAGTACAGGCAGATGGAGCTACAACAGTCTCCGTGCTCACCAGACCCCAACTTTTGGGTTGAGCAGCTTACCTACTCAAATACAAGGCTGTTAGCATGTTTGTGAGCAGAGAGAGAAAGAGAGAGAGAGAGAGAGAGAAAGAGAGAGAGAGAGAGGGGGAGAGAGAGAGAGAAAGAGAGAGCGAGAGTGGGAGATAATAAATCCATGGTTATTGTTTTACTGGTCACATACTCTGGCAAGAGTCATGAATGCTTAATGCCGACATGCATCATCTCTCATATCTCACCTCTCCCCTACTTCCTATTCCTATGATGTGGTAACTGGTTTCATGTTATTTAATTCCTATGATGTGGTAACTGGTTTCATGTTATTTTATTCCTATGATGTGGTAACTGGTTTCTTGTTATTTTATTCCTATGATGTGGTAACTGGTTTCATGTTATTTAATTCCTATGATGTGGTAACTGGTTTCATGTTATTTAATTCCTATGATGTGGTAACTGGTTTCATGTTATTTAATTCCTATGATGTGGTAACTGGTTTCATGTTATTTAATTCCTATGATGTGGTAACTGGTTTCATGTTATTTAATTCCTATGATGTGGTAACTGGTTTCATGTTATTTTATTCCTATGATGTCCTAGCTGGTTTCATGTTATTTAATTCCTATGATGTACTAGCTGGTTTCATGTTATTTTATTCCTATGATGTGGTAGCTGGTTTCATGTTGTAATTTAATTCCTATGATGTGGTAGCTGGTTTCATGTTGTAATTTTATTCCTATGATGTGGTAACTGGTTTCATGTTATTTAATTCCTATGATGTCCTAGCTGGTTTCATGTTATTTTATTCCTATTATGTAATTTAATTCCTATGATGTGGTAGCTGGTTTCATGTTATTTAATTCCTATGATGTGGTAGCTGGTTTCATGTTGTAATTTTATTCCTATGATGTGGTAACTGGTTTCATGTTATTTTATTCCTATGATGTACTAGCTGGTTTCATGTTATTTAATTCCTATGATGTGGTAGCTGGTTTCATGTTGTAATTTTATTCCTATGATGTGGTAACTGGTTTCATGTTATTTTATTCCTATGATGTCCTAGCTGGTTTCATGTTATTTTATTCCTATTATGTAATTTAATTCCTATGATGTGGTAGCTGGTTTCATGTTATTAAATTACTATGATGTGGTAACTGGTTTCGTGTTATTTAATTCCTATGATGTGGTAGCTGGTTTCATGTTATTTTATTCCTATGATGTGGTAACTGGTTTCATGTTATTTAATTCCTATGATGTCTGGTTTCATGTTATTTAATTCCTATGATGTGGTAACTGGTTTCATGTTATTTAATTCCTATGATGTAACTGGTTTCATAGATGTGGTAACTGGTTTCATGTTATTTAATTCCTATGATGTGGTAACTGGTTTCATGTTATTTAATTCCTATGATGTGGTAACTGGTTTCATGTTATTTATTCCTATGATGTAATTCCTATGATGTGGTAGCTGGTTCCATGTTGTAATTTAATTCCTATTGTACTAGCTGGTTTCATGTTATTTAATTCCTATGATGTAAGCTGGTTTCATGTTATTTAATTCCTATGATGTGGTAACTGGTTTCATGTTATTTAATTCCTATGATGTGGTAACAGGTTTCATGTTATTTAATTCCTATGATGTGGTAACTGGTTTCATGTTATTTTATTACTATGATGTGGTAACTGGTCTCATGTTATTTAATTCCTATGATGTGGTAACTGGTTTCATGTTATTTTATTCCTATGATGTGGTAACTGGTTTCATGTTATTTAATTCCTATGATGTGGTAACTGGTTTCATGTTATTTAATTCCTATGATGTGGTAACTGGTTTCATGTTATTTAATTCCTATGATTTGGTAGCTGGTTTCATGTTATTTATTCCTATGATGTGGTAACTGGTTTCATGTTATTTAATTCCTATGATGTGGTAACTGGTTTCATGTTATTTAATTCCTATGATGTGGTAACTGGTTTCATGTTATTTTATTCCTATGATGTGGTAGCTGGTTTCATATGATGTTGTAATTTAATTCCCGATGTACTAGCTGGTTTCATGTTATTTAATTCCTATGATGTAACTGGTTTCATGTTATTTAATTCCTATGATGTGGTAACTGGTTTCATGTTATTTAATTCCTATGATGTGGTAACTGGTTTCATGTTAATTTTATTCCTATGATGTGGTAACTGGTTTCATGTTATTTTATTCTATGATGTACTAGCTGGTTTCATGTTATTTAATTCCTATGATGTACTAGCTGGTTTCATGTTATTTAATTCTATGATGTGGTAGCTGGTTTCATGTTGTATTTATTCCTATGATGTGGTAACTGGTTTCATGTTATTTTATTCCTATGATGTAAGCTGGTTTCATGTTATTTTAATTCCTATGATGTGGTAGCTGGTTTCATGTTATTTAATTCCTATGATGTGGTAACTGGTTTCAATTTTAATTCCTATGATGTGGTAGATGGTTTCATGTTATTTTATTCCTATGATGTGGTAGCATGTTGTAATTTAATTCCTATGATGTGGTAGCTGGTTTCATGTTGTAATTTAATTCCTATGATGTGGTAACCTATGATGTACTAGCTGGTTTCATGTTATTTAATTCCTATGATGTGGTAATGTTGTAATTTTATTCCTATGATGTGGTAACTGGTTTCATGTTATTTTATTCCTATGATGTCCTAGCTGGTTTCATGTTATTTATGATGTCTGGTTTCATGTTATTTATTATTACTCTATGATGTGGTAACTGGTTTCATGTTATTTAATTCCTATGATGTGGTAACTGGTTTCATGTTGTATTTTATTCCTATGATGTGGTAACTGGTTTCATGTTATTTAATTCCTATGATGTGGTAACTGGTTTCATGTTATTAAATTGTGGTAACTGGTTTCATGTTATTTAATTCCTATGATGTGGTAACTGGTTTCATGTTATTAAATTACTATGATGTGGTAACTGGTTTCATGTTATTTAATTCCTATGATGTGGTAACTGGTTTCATGTTATTTTATTACTATGATGTGGTAACTGGTTTCATGTTATTTAATTCCTATGATGTGGTAGCTGGTTTCATGTTATTTTATTACTATGATGTGGTAACTGGATTCATGTTATTTAATTCCTATGATGTGGTAACTGGTTTAATGTTATTTAATTCCTATGATGTGGTAACAGGTTTCATGTTATTTAATTCCTATGATGTGGTAACTGGTTTCATGTTATTTTATTACTATGATGTGGTAACTGGTCTCATGTTATTTAATTCCTATGATGTGGTAACTGGTTTCATGTTATTTAATTCCTGATGTGGTAACTGGTTTCATGTTATTTTATTACTATGATGTGGTAACTGGTTTCATGTTATTTAATTCCTATGATGTGGTAACTGGTTTCATGTTATTTAATTCCTATGATGTGGTAACTGGTTTCATGTTATTTTAATTCCTATGATGTGGTAACTGGTTTCATGTTATTTTAATTACTATGATGTGGTAACTGGTTTCATGTTATTTAATTCCTATGATGTGGTAACTGGTTTCATGTTATTTAATTCCTATGATGTGGTAACTGGTTTCATGTTATTTACCCTATGATGTGGTAACTGGTTTCATGTTATTTAATTGTGGTAACTGGTTTCATATTTATTCCTATGATGTGGTAACTGGTTTCATGTTATTTTATTCCTATGATGTGGTAACTGGTTTCATGTTATTTAATTCCTATGATGTGGTAGCTGGTTTCATGTTATTTTATTCCTATGATGTGGTAACTGGTTTCATGTTATTTTTATTCCTATGATGTGGTAGCTGGTTTCCATGTTGTAACTTTTATTCCTATGATGTGGTAACTGGTTTCATGTTATTTTATTCCTATGATGTGGTAGCTGGTTTCATGTTATTTAATTCCTATGATGTGGTAGCTGGTTTCATGTTGTTTTATTTAATTCCTAGCTGGTTTCATGTTATTTAATTCCTATGATGTGGTAGCTGGTTTCATGTTGTAATTTAATTCATGATGTGGTAACATGTTATTTAATTACCTATGATGTGGTAGCTGGTTTCATGTTGTAATTTTATTCCTATGATGTGGTAACTGGTTTCATGTTATTTTATTCCTATGATGTCCTAGCTGGTTTCATGTTAATTTAATTCCTATGATGTGGTAGCTGGTTTCATGTTAACCTATTGTGGTAACTATGATTTAATTCCTATGATGTGGTAGCTGGTTTCATGTTATTTTATTCCTGGTTTTTTATTCCTATGTTATTTAATTCCTATGATGTGGTAGCTGGTTTCATGTTACCTATGATGTGGTAACTGGTTTCATGTTATTTAATTCCTATGATGTGGTAACTGGTTTCATGTTATTTTATTACTATGATGTGGTAACATGTTACCTATGATGTGGTAGCTGGTTTCATGTTATTTTATTACTATGATGTGGTAACTGGTTTCATGTTATTTAATTCCTATGATGTGGTAACTGGTTTCATGTTATTTAATTCCTATGATGTGGTAACTGGTTTCATGTTATTTTATTCCTATGATGTGGTAACTGGTTTCATGTTATTTAATTCCTATGATGGTAACTGGTTTCATGTTATTTTATTCCTTAATTTAATTCCTATGATGTGGTAACTGGTTTCATGTTATTTAATTCCTATGATGTGGTAACTGGTTTCATGTTATTTAATTCCTATGATGTGGTAACTGGTTTCATGTTATTTAATTCCTATGATGTGGTAACTGGTTTCATGTTATTTAATTCCTATGATGTGGTAACTGGTTTCATGTTATTTAATTCCTATGATGTGGTAACTGGTTTCATGTTATTTAATTCCTATGATGTGGTAACTGGTTTCATGTTATTTAATTCCTATGATGTGGTAACTGGTTTCATGTTATTTAATTCCTATGATGTGGTAACTGATGTGTTTCATGTTATTTAATTCCTATGATGTGGTAACTGGTTTCATGTTATTTAATTCCTATGATGTGGTAACTGGTTTCATGTTATTTAATTCCTATGATGTGGTAACTGGTTTCATGTTATTTAATTCCTATGATGTGGTAACTGGTTTCATGTTATTTAATTCCTAAAACCATGTTATTTAACCCCAGTAACCTCATTTAACCCCAGTAACCTTTCATGTTAACCCCAGTAACCTCAGTTTCAACCCCAGTTAAACCTCATGTGGTAACCCCAGTTATTAACCTATGATGTGGTAACCCCAGTTATTTAATTCAATGTGGTAACCTCATGCAACCCCAGTAACCTCACAACCCCAGTAACCTCATGTTAACCCCAGATGTGGTAACCTAACCCCAGTAACCTCATGCAACCCCAGTAACCTCAAAAGCCCCAGTAACCTCAGCAACCCCAGTAACCTAACCTCAGCAACCCCAGTAACCCCAGTAACCTCAGCAACCCCAGTAACCTCAGTAACCCCAGTAACCTCATGCAACCCCAGTAACCTCAGCAACCCCAGTAACCTCAGCAACCCCAGTAACCTCAGCAACCCCAGTAACCTCAGCAACCCCAGTAACCTCAAACCCAGTAACCTCACAACCCCAGTAACCTCAGCAACCCCAGTAACCTCAGCAACCCCAGTAACCTCAGCAACCCCAGTAACCTCAGCAACCCCAGTAACCTCAGTAACCCCAGTAACCTCAGCAACCCCAGTAACCTCAGCAACCCCAGTAACCTCAGCAACCCCAGTAACCCCAGTAACCTCAGCAACCCCAGTAACCTCAGCAACCCCAGTAACCTCAGCAACCCCAGTAACCTCAGCAACCCCAGTAACCTCAGCAACCCCAGTAACCTCAACCTCAGCAACCCCAGTAACCTCAGCAACCCCAGTAACCTCAGTAACAACCCCAGTAACCTCAGCAACCCCAGTAACCTCAGCAACCCCAGTAACCTCAGCAACCCCAGTAACCTCAGCAACCCCAGTAACCTCAGCAACCCCAGTAACCTCAGCAACCCCAGTAACCTCAGCAACCCCAGTAACCTCAGCAACCCCAGTAACCTCAGCAACCCCAGTAACCTCAGCAACCCCAGTAACCTCAGCAACCCCAGTAACCTCAGCAACCCCAGTAATCTCAGCAACCCCAGTAACCTCAGCAACCCCAGTAACCCCAGTAACCCCAGTAACCTCAGCAACCCCAGTAACCTCAGCAAACCCAGTAACCTCGCAACCCCTGTAACCTCAGCAACCCCAGTAACCTCAAACCCCAGTAACCTCAGCAACCCCAGTAACCTCAGCAACCCCAGTAACCTCACAACCCCAGTAACCTCAGCAACCCCAGTAACCTCAGCAACCCCAGTAACCTCAGCAACCCCAGTAACCTCAGCAACCCCAGTAACCTCAGCAACCCCAGTAACCTCAGCAACCCCAGTAACCTCAGCAACCCCAGTAACCTCAGCAACCCCAGTAACCTCGCAACCCCAGCAACCCCAGTAACCTCACAACCCCAGTAACCTCAGCAACCCCAGTAACCTCACAACCCCAGTAACCTCAGCAACCCCAGTAACCTCAGCAACCCCAGTAACCTCAGCAACCCCAGTAACCTCAGCAACCCCAGTAACCTCAGCAACCCCAGTAACCTCAGCAAACCCCAGTAACCTCAGCAACCCCAGTAACCTCAGCAACCCCAGTAACCTCAGCAACCCCAGTAACCTCAGCAACCCCAGTAACCTCAGCAACCCCAGTAACCTCAGCAACCCCAGTAACCTCAGCAACCCCAGTAACCTCAGCAACCCCAGTAACCTCACAACCCCAGTAACCTCAGCAACCCCAGTAACCTCAGCAACCCCAGTAACCTCAGCAACCCCAGTAACCTCAGCAACCCCAGTAACCTCAGCAACCCCAGTAACCTCAGCAACCCCAGTAACCTCAGCAACCCCAGTAACCTCAGCAACCCCAGTAACCTCAGCAACCCCAGTAACCTCAGCAACCCCAGTAACCTCAGCAACCCCAGTAACCTCAGCAACCCCAGTAACCTCCAGTAACAAACCCCAGTAACCTCAGCAACCCCAGTAACCTCAGCAACCCCAGTAACCTCAGCAACCCCAGTAACCTCAGCAACCCCAGTAACCTCAGCAACCCCAGTAACCTCAGCAACCCCAGTAACCTCACAACCCCAGTAACCTCACAACCCCAGTAACCTCAGCAACCCCAGTAACCTCACAACCCCAGTAACCTCAGCAACCCCAGTAACCTCAGCAACCCCAGTAACCTCAGCAACCCCAGTAACCTCAGCAACCCCAGTAACCTCAGCAACCCCAGTAACCTCAGCAACCCCAGTAACCTCACAACCCCAGTAACCTCACAACCCCAGTAACCTCAGCAACCCCAGTAACCTCACAACCCCAGTAACCTCAGCAACCCCAGTAACCTCAGCAACCCCAGTAACCTCAGCAACCCCACAACCCCAGTAACCTCAGCAACCCCAGTAACCTCACAACCCCAGTAACCTCAGCAACCCCAGTAACCTCACAACCCCAGTAACCTCACAACCCCAGTAACCTCAGCAACCCCAGTAACCTCACAACCCCAGTAACCTCAGCAACCCCAGTAACCTCAGCAACCCCAGTAACCTCAGCAACCCCAGTAACCTCACAACCCCAGTAACCTCAGCAACCCCAGTAACCTCAGCAACCCCAGTAACCTCAGCAACCCCAGTAACCTCACAACCCCAACCTCAAACCCCAGTAACCTCACAACCCCAGTAACCTCATAACCCCAGTAACCTCAGCAACCCCAGTAACCTCAGCAACCCCAGTAACCTCACAACCCCAGTAACCTCAAACCCCAGTAACCTCAGCAACCCCAGTAACCTCACAACCCCAGTAACCTCACAACCCCAGTAACCTCACCCCAGTAACCAGTAACAACCCCAGTAACCTCACCCAGTAACCTCAGCAGTAACCTCAGCAACCCCAGTTGAGAACCTCACAACCCCAGTAACCTCACAACCCCAGTAACCTCAGCCCCAGTAACCTCAGCAACCCCAGTAACCTCAAACCCCAGTAACCTCACAACCCCCTCAGCAACCCCAGTAACCTCACAACTGTAACCTCGTAAACCTCACAACCCCAGTAACCTCCAACCCAGTAACCTCAATCACCCCAGTAACCTCAAACCCCAGTAACCTCACAACCCCAGTCAACCTCCTCACAACCCCAGTAACCTCAGCAACCCCAGTAACCTCACAACCCCAGTAACCTCAGCAACCCCAGTAACCTCACAACCCCAGTAACCTCAGCAACCCCAGTAACCTCACAACCCCAGTAACCTCAGCAACCCCAGTAACCTCAGCAACCCCAGTAACCTCACAACCCCAGTAACCTCACAAACCCAGTAACCTCATAACCCCAGTAACCTCAGCAACCTCAGTAACCTCAGCAACCACAGTAACCTCACAACCCCACAAGCCCAGTGACCCCAGTAACCTCACAACGCCTTGTGTGTTGCCCCTGCCTCCTGTTCTGCTCCAAACTCCACCCATGTGCCTTACCTGGCCCACAGCCAATGCAATCAGCAGTGATGTCCTTGAGAGTCAAACAGAGTGTGATAATCTGTGACACTAATCACCGAACCTCCAACCCATTGTTAAATCACTGTTTGTGACCAAACCCCAGGACAGCAACATCACTAACTCCAATCTGAACCACAGGGACACACAGTGAATAAATGAGGGCAGCACCATGCAACCATCCTAACTCCATCCCCACCCCCAGACAGAGACCCTCCTCCACGTGTCTGAGTGTGAGGACGCCATTGTGTGTCCATCTGTATGTGCTCAGAACACTGTGTGTGTGTGCAGCCTTTAGTGAAGCCATCCTGTGAACTCCACTGTACCACATGAACACTGTGTGGGTGTCAGCTTCAGGAAGCCATCCTAACTCCATCTGTACCACAGAACACAGTGTGGGTGTCAGCCTCAGGAAGCCATCCTAACTCCATCTGTACCACAGAACACAGTGTGGGTGTCAGCCTCAGGAAGCCATCCTAACTCCATCTGTACCACAGAACACAGTGTGGGTGTCAGCCTCAGGAAGCCATCCTAACTCCATCTGTACCACAGAACACTGTGTGGGTGTCAGCTTCAGGAAGCCATCCTAACTCCATGTGTACCACAGAACACTGTGTGGGTGTCAGCCTCAGGAAGCCATCCTAACTCCATCTGTACCACAGAACACTGTGTGGGTGTCAGCTTCCGGGAAGCCATCCTAACTCCATGTGTACCACAGAACACAGTGTGGGTGTCAGCTTCAGGAAGCCATCCTAACTCCATGTGTACCACAGAACACTGTGTGGGTGTCAGCTTCAGGAAGCCATCCTAACTCCATGTGTACCACAGAACACTGTGTGGGTGTCAGCTTCAGGAAGCCATCCTAACTCCATCTGTACCACAGAACACTGTGTGGGTGTCAGCTTCAGGAAGCCATCCTAACTCCATGTGTACCACAGAACACTGTGTGGGTGTCAGCTTCAGGAAGCCATCCTAACTCCATCTGTACCACAGAACACTGTGTGGGTGTCAGCTTCAGGAAGCCATCCTAACTCCATGTGTACCACAGAACACTGTGTGGGTGTCAGCTTCAGGAAGCCATCCTAACTCCATGTGTACCACAGAACACTGTGTGGGTGTCAGCTTCAGGAAGCCATCCTAACTCCATGTGTACCACAGAACACTGTGTGGGTGTCAGCTTCAGGAAGCCATCCTAACTCCATCTGAACCACAGAACACTGTGTGGGTGTCAGCTTCAGGAAGCCATCCTAACTCCATGTGTACCACAGAACACAGTGTGGGTGTCAGCCTCAGGAAGCCATCCTAACTCCATCTGTACCACAGAACACAGTGTGGGTGTCAGCCTCAGGAAGCCATCCTAACTCCATCTGTACCACAGAACACTGTGTGGGTGTCAGCCTCAGGAAGCCATCCTAACTCCATCTGAACCACAGAACACTGTGTGGGTGTCAGCCTCAGGAAGCCATCCTAACTCCATCTGTACCACAGAACACTGTGTGGGTGTCAGCCTCAGGAAGCCATCCTAACTCCATCTGTACCACAGAACACTGTGTGGGTGTCAGCCTCAGGAAGCCATCCTAACTCCATCTGTACCACAGAACACTGTGTGGGTGTCAGCCTCAGGAAGCCATCCTAACTCCATCTGTACCACAGAACACAGTGTGGGTGTCAGCCTCAGGAAGCCATCCTAACTCCATCTGTACCACAGAACACTGTGTGGGTGTCAGCCTCAGGAAGCCATCCTAACTCCATCTGTACCACAGAACACTGTGTGGGTGTCAGCCTCAGGAAGCCATCCTAACTCCATCTGCACCATAGAACACAGTGTGCATCCCTACATTTTCCCAATATTTTCTTATCCAAGTGGCTGACATTTGGGGTGCTTTTCATTACCGAAAGAAGAACACCACAGATGCCTGAGGGGGGATGGGGACAAGGCACGTCAGCCATTTGCTCACCTCACTCAAAGGATTTCCTTCAGGGCTCATCATCACGACTCACTCTGGACACAGTGGCTTAGCCTTAGCACTACTGACTGACATCCTGCCTAACAGTAACACTGTTGCTAAATTAGCCTCTTGAATTCCACACTTTCACACAGAGACAGAATAGTACTAGAGACCTGGCAGTAACGTTGGACTGTTCAGACCAGACTCCCTGGCTGCTATCTTTTCCCCTTACCATTTTGGACACGTGGGTGAAGTGGGCAAAAGAGCAGGTGGTGTCAATCAGAATAACCGGTGTGGGAGGGAGCTTAATGAAATGTGAGCAGATAACTGGGCTTAGTGCTTAAGGTCTTACTGTTCGAAGGGTTAAAAAAAAACATTCGGAATTACAGTACTGGTTTTAAATCCACTGCTGTTTTCCTGTATTTGCAGTCTTGCAGGCATTGTACTGTCGAAATTGAGTTATAAAGAAAAAAAAACTCACATAGAAATGACCTGTCACATTTACCATTTAGTTGACAGATGGCAGACAGTCAGCTCTGCCTCGACACAACAACCCTAAAAAACATCTTCCTAACTTGACCAAATGAAAAAAAAACATCTTACTAGCTGACACAGTTGGCTGCCTTGCCCTTTGGAGACGAGACTTTAGTGGAGAAAGCAGTGAACCTAACATTATTTCACCATGTTGCTACAGTATGAGTAAATCATTGTGAGCAGATCTGTCTTTGGTGACGTGTTGGTTTGCATTTCCATTTTTTCCAAGAGAAATCTAGTGGAATAACCCTGTTGAAACAACAGGGACTATGAGAACCATGTCAGTGAACTGTGTGGCCCAAACAGCACGTGACTGAACAGCTCACAGAGCACCACGGCCATATTTGGTAGAAAACACCCATCTGAGTAAAACTGTGATGGAGAAAAGAGTCTGCTCTAGATAGTGCTAGGCTGCTTCTCTATCGATCCCCTAACACCAGTCTAATCAAGACAAGCCCACTGACTGTATCAAAATTGGAGTTACACAAATCTGTCTTTTGTCAACCTACCAAAAAATAACAAAGATAGTATGTGCCTGTGTGTGCATGCATGTGTGTCATCGTTGCAGCCTATCCTATCAGAGAGCAGCAGCTGCGGTTGAAAAGGACATGGGTGACTACAAAAGCACATGCGTTCCCTCATCAGAAAGGGCGCTAGTCCTTTGAACTTCACAGCTGTCCGATCAAAGAGCATCTTCCTTTGAGATTTCAACAAACAGCCTTGTCTCTGCCAGTCCCGCTATCGCACAGATCCACGGCAATCACACAACACGAGCCGATACACATGTAAAAATCACATGCTTCACAAAGGTTACAATCGAGACTACAAATGTTATCTATTCATGTCTCTTATTAAATTAAACAAAAAAAGGCAATTATTCACTTTCAAACAGACCCTTTGGAGGAGCAATGTGTACAAAATGGCCTCTATCCAACAAACAACTGACCAATCAGCCTGTTACAAGTGTTTAACAAACTTTTTGAAAAAATTGTGTTTGGTCCGATATAAAAGTTATTTAAAAAAAGACAAATAACAGACCTTCAGCATGCTTATGGGGAAGAGCACTCAACATGCTCAGCACTGGCACAAATGACTTATAATTGGCTGAAATAAACTGATAGTAAGAAGATTGTGGAAGCTGTTTTGTTAGACTTCAGTGCAGCATTTGATGTCATTGATCATAACCTATTGCTGAAAAAACGTAGGTGTTATGGATTTGCATCCTGTGCCTTATTATAGATTCAGAGATGCATATCTAATAGAACAAAGAGGATATTTGTTAATGGAAGCCTCTCTCATGCAAATTCAGTTGAGTGTGGTGTACCGCAGGGCAGCCGACTAGGGCCATTATTGTTTTCTATTTTTCCAATTTACTTCCACTGACCTTGAATAAAGCCTTTGTGTCTATGTACACTGACGACTCAACAGTATACACTGCGGCTGCAACAGTAAAATAAAGAGCTTCAGTCAGTTTTAGAACAGGCAACTAGCAAAAGGCTGGTGCTAAATATCTCAAAAACTAAAAGCATAATTTCTGGGACAAATCACTCTCTCTGTTATTGAATAATGTGGCTATTGAGCAAGTTGAGGAGACTAACCCTAGATAGCAAGCTTCATGGTCAAAACATATAGACTCAATGGTTGCTAAAATGGGAAAAGGTCTGTCCATCCTTCTCGAGATATCAGTCGACCAGACAGGTCCTACAGGCCCTAGTTTTGACGCACCTGGACTACTGCCCAGCTGTGTGGTCATGTGTGCGGCAAAGAATGATATAGGTAAATTGCAGCTGGTCCAGAGAAAAGCAGCACGTATCACACTTAGATGTACACAGAGGGAAAATGTCATTAACATGCATGTCAGTCTCTCCTGGCTCAAAGTTGAGGAGAGATTGACTGCATCATTATTGGTCTTTGTGCGAGTTATTGATGTGTTGAAGGTACCAAACTGTCTGTTCAAGCAGTTGGCACACAGTTCGGACACTCATCTGTACCACACAAGACATGCAACAAGAGGTCCCTTCACAGTCCCCAGGTCCAGAACAGAGGCTGGGAAACACACAGTATTAAATAGAGCCATGATTACCCCAAGTAACTCAAGCTAAGAATAAAACATGTTTAAAAAACAGATAAAATAACACCTTACTGCACAAAGGGGACAGTGAAGAGACACATCCATTTAATTCATCTTGTACTGCAATTTGCACTGTACTATGTATTAGACCTAGATATGGTGTGTATGTACTGATATTTAGGCTATGTGTGACATTTTAAATGTATGTATTTCAGTCCTTGAGTCAAAATGTTCTATACTATGTACAGTGCCTTGCGAAAGTATTCGGCCCCCTTGAACTTTGCGACCTTTTGCCACATTTCAGGCTTCAAACATAAAGATATAAAACTGTATTTTTTTGTGAAGAATCAACAACAAGTGGGACACAATCATGAAGTGGAACAACATTTATTGGATATTTCAAACTTTTTTAACAAATCAAAAACTGAAAAATTGGGCGTGCAAAATTATTCAGCCCACTTAAGTTAATACTTTGTAGCGCCACCTTTTGCTGCGATTACAGCTGTAATTCACTTGGGGTATGTCTCTATCAGTTTTGCACATTGAGAGACTGACATTTTTTCCCATTCCTCCTTGCAAAACAGCTCGAGCTCAGTGAGGTTGGATGGAGAGCATTTGTGAACAGCAGTTTTCAGTTCTTTCCACAGATTCTTGATTGGATTCAGGTCTGGACTTTGACTTGGCCATTCTAATACCAGGATATGTTTATTTTTGAACCATTCCATTGTAGATTTTGCTTTATGTTTTGGATCATTGTCTTGTTGGAAGACAAATCTCCGTCCCAGTCTCAGGTCTTTTGCAGACTCCATCATTCTTCCAGAATGGTCCTGTATTTGGCTCCATCCATCTTCCCATCAATTTTAACCATCTTCCCTGTCCCTGCTGAAGAAAAGCAGGCCCAAACCATGATGCTGCCACCACCATGTTTGACAGTGGGTATGGTGTGTCCAGGGTGATGAGCTGTTGCTTTTACGCCAAACATAACGTTTTGCATTGTTGCCAAAAAGTTACATTTTGGTTTCATCTGACCAGAGCACCTTCTTCCACATGTTTGGTGTGTCTCCCAGGTGGCTTGTGGCAAACTTTAAACGACACTTTTTATGGATATCTTTAAGAAATGGCTTTCTTCTTGCCACTCTTCCATAAAGGCCAGATTTGTGCAATATACGATTGATTGTTGTCCTATGGACAGAGTCTCCCACCTCAGCTGTAGATCTCTGCAGTTCATCCAGAGTGATCATGGGCCTCTTGGCTGCATCTCTGATCAGTCTTCTCCTTGTATGAGCTGAAAGTTTAGAGGGACGGCCAGGTCTTGGTAGATTTGCAGTGCTCTGATACTCCTTCCATTTCAATATTATCGCTTGCACAGTGCTCCTTGGGATGTTTAAAGCTTGGGAAATCTTTTTGTATCCAAATCCGGCTTTAAACTTCTTCACAACAGTATCTCGGACCTGCCTGGTGTGTTCCTTGTTCTTCATGATGCTCTCTGCGCTTTTAACGGACCTCTGAGACTATCACAGTGCAGGTGCATTTATTTGGACACTTGATTACACACAGGTGGATTGTATTTATCATCATTAGTCATTTAGGTCAACATTGGATCATTCAGAGATCCTCACTGAACTTCTGGAGAGAGTTTGCTGCACTGAAAGTAAAGGGGCTGAATAATTTTGCACGCCCAATTTTTCAGTTTTTGATTTGTTAAAAAAGTTTGAAATATCCAATAAATGTCGTTCCACTTCATGATTGTGTCCCACTTGTTGTTGATTCTTCACAAAAAAATACAGTTTTATATCTTTATGTTTGAAGCCTGAAATGTGGCAAAAGGTCGCAAAGTTCAAGGGGGCCGAATACTTTCGCAAGGCACTGTATATGTTTCATGTGGACACCAGGAAGAGTAGCTGATGCTTTTGCAGTGGCTAATGGGGATCCTAATAAATACCAAAACCTCTTTATCATTTTCTCAGAGCTATAGGGCACCATGTGGCTACTTGAAACTACTGCTTTACATTCTCAAGCTCTGCAGTACATGTTTAGCCATGCAGGCTCACATTGGCTCATATGGGGTGGCTGTATGCAGGCTAGGGTTTCTGTTAGCTGGCTTAGCCGGCTTATGAAAAAAAACATTTTTTTTAAAGATCTAAGCAGATATGTCTGCTCCAGGCAGACATGCAGCGCTAGAAACTTGTTTTCTGGGGAAGTTAACAGTAAATAATACATGGCTGTGAAGCTCATTCGGCCAGTACTGTTAATCACTGCATCATGTTCCTGCTGTCAGCGGACTGTGTGACGCTGTATCCTCTGTTCCACTGTTCCTGTGGCAGAGATAAGAGGAAAGGTAGATGAGAGGGAACAGTGGAGGGATTGTGAAAGAGAGGTCCTGGAGGACTGGCCAGGGATGATGATAAGTGGAGACACACACCAGGTGATCCATCTCCATGCCTTTCTCTCCTCTCCAGTCCTGATCCCATCCCACCTCATGTCATCCATCAGGAGGTGTCCACCCACTGACTAGTTGTCCCCCGTGACAGCGCACAGAGAAGAGAAGAGAGCTGGCCTTGGTGGAGGAGAGAAACCCTGGGGCGGCAGGGTAGCCTACTGGTTAGAGCGTTGGACTAGTAACCGAATCCCTTAGCTGACATGGTACAAATCTGTTGTTCTGCCCCTGAACAGGCAGTTAACCCACTGTTCCTAGGCCGTCATTGAAAATAGGAATTTGTTCTTAACTGACTTGCCTAGTAAAATAAAGGTTGAATAAAAAAATACCTTCACATCTCATTAACCCTGCAGGACACCAGATGTCCAGTAGGGGTGTGTGCTCTGTGCTGCTGATACTCTGCTGTCATTCACAGCCATGCTACTCCACTAATGGAAGCCCCCAGCAGTGACGCACACATGACTGATGTGTGTCTTTGATGAAAGCTAGGGGTTTGCCAGTGACATGCTGGGCCTGAGGAATGGTTCACTGAAAAATGAATTGCCGTTTTGTAAAGACTATGTCAAAGTAAGTGCTGCTTGAGAATATTTCAGGAGCAGGAGTGGGAGTCAGCCGGCAGTACAGTACAGCGCTGGGTTTTGTCGCAGTGTGAATTAGTGGGTGTTTATCAGGAAGTGTAGGATGTACTTACAGAAGGCTCACTGCTAGACGAGTAGAGGATGGCTTACATAATTAGAGTCGTTGGCTAATCCGACAGAAATGCAACACGATTGGCCTCACATTCATGGAAATAAGATTGTGAAACGTGAAAAGTTAATGCCGATGTAGTAACTTGGCCCTTGACCTACTCTAGGGATAAATAGGTTAAACTTTTGCGTGAGTGATTTAAAAAAAAATGTATTTCAATATATTTTACTGGTATGACTTGTTCCTTCTTCTCGGCTGTTTTGCAAAGAACACAGTGCTAGAACATTCTAGAAACACTTCCCCTGCAGGTCTTAAACAATTCCAGCTCTATTCAGCTTTGTTTTGTACCAAACTTAAGGCTAACTGGCATGAAACAAATGGCCCAGTGTGCCTCTCCCATTCTAATGACCCTTCAGATAGAGAGAGACACCCCTCTGAAAGCATTCAGTCCTCACTATGGCCCATCACTATCAAACACTGCCTCAACATAAAAGGACAACTCCAGCAGCCTCCACACGGCCGACTCCTAAGTAGGCAGGATTGTCAGTGATACCGCTGCTTGGCCGAAGCCTCTATTACATGTTCTTTTGAGTCCCTGGTGAGGTGGCATTCCCTGCCATACTGTGGTCAAATAGGGCTGGGCTTTAACATGAACCATCTGAAGAACACACATCAGACCAGGCTGCTGAGGAGATCCAACTCAGTCCTGTGACGTCATTCACTTCATTGCATCTACATAGTTACTGACAAAGGAAAACTGAAATGGCTTAGCATTAAACGGCTCTTCCCAGACATTATAATACCTTCCTCATTTCTAGACTTGCAGCCAGCCACAGACCTTGTCCCTTTATCTAAACTAGAGGTCGACCGGTTAGGATTTTTCAATGCCGATACCGATTATTGGAGGACCAAAAAAGAGCGATACCGAATTAACACTTATTTTAACTTAATATAATACATCAATACAATATATTTAGCCTCAAATAAATAATGAAAAATGTTCAATTTGGTTTAAATAATGCAAAAATAAAGTGTTGGAGAAGAAATTAAAAGTGCAATATGTGCCATGTAAAAAAGCTAACGTTTAAGTTCCTTGCTCAGAACATGAGAACATATGAAAGCTGGTGGTTCCTTTTAACAGTCTTCAATATTCCCAGGTAAGAAGTTTTAGGTTGTAGTTATTATCGGAATTATAGGACTATTTCCCTCTATACCATTTGTATTTCATTAACCTTTGACTATTGGATGTTCTTATAGGCACTTTAGTATTGCCAGTGTAACAGTATAGCTTCCGTCCCTCTCCTCGCTCCTCCCTGGGCTTGAACCAGCAACACAACAACAACAGCCACCACATCGAAGCAGTGTTACCCATGCAGAGCAAGGGAAACAACCACCCCAATGCTCAGAGCGAGTGAAGTTTGTAACGCTATTAGCGCACGCTAACTAGCCAGCTATTTCACTTCGGTCACACCAGCCTCATCTCGGGAGTTGATAGGTCTGAAGTCATAAACAGCGCAATGCTTGACACACAAGGAAGAGCTGCTGGCAAAACACACGAAAGTGCTGTTTGAATGAATGTTTACGTGCCTGCTTCTGCCTACCACTGCTCAGTCAGATACTTAGATACTTGTATGCTCAGTCAGATTATATGCAACACAGGACACGCTAGATAATATCTAGTAATATCATTAACCATGTGAAGTTAAATAGTGATTATGATTGATTGTTTTTTATAAGATAAGTTTAATGCTAGTTAGCAACTTACCTTGGCTTACTGCATTTGCGTAACAGGCAGTCTCCTTGTGGAGTGCAACGAGAGAGTGGCAGGTCATTATTTCCTTGGACTAGTTAACTGTAAGGTTGCAAGATTGAATCCCCCGAGCTGACAAGGTGAAAATCTGTCGTTCTGCCTCTGAACAAGGCAGTTAACCCACCGTTCCAAGGCCGTCATTGAAAATAAGAATGTGTTCTTAACTGACTTGCCTAGTTAAATAAAGATTAAATGTGTAAAATAAAAAAGAACATATAAAATTGGTAAATTGGCACCCAACAATACCGATTTCCGATTGTTATGAAAACTTGAAATAGTTTACCGGTCGACCTCTAGTGTGTGTGTGTGTGTGTGTGTGTGTGTGTGTGTGTGTGTGTGTGTGTGTGTGTGTGTGTGTTCACCTGTCTGCGTCACACAATCCCAATAGAAATCTGACTGGCTCAATGCTTATCTGTTTCCTCAGTAAAATGAGACCACTCTCCAGTGGGAGTCTGAAACTTCAGATGGCGCTGCCTTCAGAATGTTGTTGAGCCTGATGATGCACTGATAACACAATAGACTGCTTCTCATTTATTCAAAGAATAACATGCAAATTAAGCTGCAGTCGATCCAATGAGTTGGATCCTGCTTTCTTGTGTAAACGGAGACGGCTTAAAATAATTTCAGGCCAGGCAGCAGAGCATCATGGGAAGCACTGAAAAGCACAAAGAGTGCTGTGGAGGTACATGAAATGACGCATGCTAAAGGAGAGAGAGAGAGAGAGAGAGAGAGAGAGAGAGAGAGAGAGAGAGAGAGAGAGAGAGAGAGAGAAACATTCTGTGGAGTGGGGGTTCCAAACTTCTCCATTAAAGAATGATGGAGGCCACTGTTCTTGGGGACCGTCAATGCTGCATTCATTTTTTGGTACCCTTCCCAAGATCTGTGCCTCGACACAATCTTGTCTCGGAGCTCTACAGACAATTCCTTCGACTTCATGGCTTGGTTTTTACTCTGACATGCTCTGTCAACTGTGGACCTTATATAGACAGATGTGTGCCTTTCTAAATCATGTCCAATCAATTGAATTTACCACAGCTGGACTCCAATCAAGTTGTAGATGTCACATCCTGACCTTTTTTATGTCTCTATTGTAGTTTGGTCAGGACGTGAGTTGAGGTGGGCATTCTATGTGTTGTTCTATGTTTTGGTATTTCTGTGTTTGACCTGGTATGGTTCCCAATCAGAGGCAGCTGATTGTCTCTGATTGAGAACCATACTTAGGTAGCCTGTTTTCCCACTATGATTTGTGGGTAGTTGTTTTCTGTCTTTGTATTTGTTACCAGACGGAACTGTTTCGGTTGTTCTTTTTGTTTACTTTGTATTGTAGTGTTCAGTTCAGTTGAATAAAATGACGAATATTGATCCGATCCTTCCTACTGCTCCTCAGAAGAGGAAAACCATTACAGTAGAATCATCTCAAGGATGATCAATGGAAACAGGATGCACCTGAGCTCAATTTCAAGTCTCATCGAAAAGGGTCTGAATGCTTATGTAAATAAGGTATTTCTGTTTTCTATTTGTAATAAATTAGCAACAATTTCTAAGAACCTGTTTTCGCTTTGTCATTGTGGGGTATTGTGTGTAGATTGCTGAGGATGTATTTATTTATTTTTTATAAGTTTGTAACGTAACAAAATGTTGAAAACAATCAAAGGGTCTGAATACTTTCTAAAGGCACTGTAGAGCTATAAATAAATAAATAAATGTTTTCTTACATACACTGGATAGGTACATTCAACGTGTTCTTTTACATCGTCAGTCATAGTAGTACGACGCCCCTGGAGCAAATGAAGGATAAGTGACTTGCTCAAGGGTACATCGGCAGATTTTGCACCTTGTCGGCTTGGGTATTCGATCCAGCGACCTTTCAGTTACTGGCCCAACGCCCTACTATATACCACATCATCCCAAGATGTTCAGCAAAAGGAGAGAGTCATATTTAATTAGATTTCTCTGTGTTAGTCAAGGTTGGGAATCCACAATTATACCAATGTCCTTGCATTTTCATGATACTATCAGGGGGATGTAGCTTACTAATAAGCATGTTGGAGGGAAGTCAACGTGTCGATAAACCTGTTCTATAGAGTCTTCACTGAGGATTGGAAGAGTGTTGCATTCTTTATTTTCTTTATTTCCTTTTTTCAACAGAGTGAATCTGGTATGTTTTGAGGAGGAAATACTATTAGATGGGTTGATCTTAGATGAAATCATGTGCAGAAGGGACAATAGCTAACACCAGTTTAGACTAAATCTTACAGATTCCAGCCAAAGCTGTCACATAGCCAATAGTTAGCTTGCAATTTCAAAACAATGTGATAAAGTATGTCTGTTCCCCATACCTTCTCTCCTGTGCTGTAGTCAGTCAGTGGAATGTTCTGTCATTATTACTGTCATAGATGGGGAACAGGACAGGGTGTGAGAAAGGAGTGGGGAAGCAGAGGTGAGAAGGTCATTGTGACATGTGAGTAAAGCCTGTCAAGGTCGCGAATCAAAACCAGCCTCAGCTCCCAAGCTCCGGTCACGCAACCAATGCCTAAGCCTGCCAAGCTAAAAGTTCACTGTTAAACTAGGTCAGTGGCAGGGGTGTGCATGTGTGTACGTGTGGGGGGGGGGGGGGTTTCTACCTACTGTTCACCTGTGATGCTGGGTGCCTTAATGGTGAACCAGCCATTGTTGTGGCCAAACAGCCTGGATAGAGACAACAGAAATGTAGATGTTGTGAGAAGCCTGGCTGGCGAGAGGCCAGGTAATCAGAGAGTTTACAGAGCTACTCGTGAGCCAGGCCACCAATCAGATCCCTCCCCTCTCCTGTAATTCCCTAGCCAGCCCACCATGTGGTGGAACACTGTCCTGCTTTGTTGTCGTGGGAGGGCACAGAGTGGAATGTTTTTCACAAGTGTGCAGGTAGTGGCTTGCAGTGCACCTCTATTACGTAGTCGCCTGTACAGTTTCCATACACCCTCGTTTCTACCCTGCAGCAGCATTCCTGTTTACTAACTACCTACCTGCTGCCATCAGGTACTCAGGCCCTAGCCTTGCACCAGCAGCATTCCTGTTTACTACCTAGCTACCTGCTGCCATCAGGTACTCAGGCCCTGGCCTTGCACCAGCAGTATTCCTGTTTACTACCTACCTACCTGCTGCCATCAGGTACTCAGGCCCTGGCCTTGCACCAGCAGCATTCCTGTTTACTACCTAGCTACCTACCTGCTACCGTCAGGTACTCAAGCCCTAGCCTTGCACCAGCAGCATTCCTGTTTACTACCTACCTACCTATCTACCTACCTGCTGCCATTAGGTACTCAGGCCCTGGCCTTGCACCAGCAGCATTCCTGTTTACTACCTACCTACCTACCTACCTATCTACCTACCTGCTGCCATTAGGTACTCAGGCCCTGGCCTTGCACCAGCAGCATTCCTGTTTACTACCTAGCTACCTACCTGCTACCGTCAGGTACTCAGGCCCTGGCCTTGCACCAGCAGCATTCCTGTTTACTACCTACCTACCTATCTACCTACCTGCTGCCATCAGGTACTCAGGCCCTGGCGTTGCACCAGCAGCATTCCTGTTTACTACCTAGCTACCTGCTGCCATCAGGTACTCAGGCCCTGGCCTTGCACCAGCAGTATTCCTGTTTACTACTTAGCTACCTACCTGCTACCGTCAGGTACTCAGGCCCTGGCCTTGCACCAGCAGCATTCCTGTTTCCTACCTACCTACCTACCTACCTACCTACCTACCTACCTACCTACCTATCTACCTACCTGCTGCCGTCAGGTACTCAGGCCCTGGCCTTGCACCAGCAGCATTCCTGTTTACTACCTACCTACCTATCTACCTACCTGCTGCCGTCAGGTACTCAGGCCCTGGCCTTGCACCAGCAGCATTCCTGTTTCCTACCTACCTACCTATCTACCTACCTGCTGCCGTCAGGTACTCAGGCCCTGGCCTTGCACCAGCAGCATTCCCCAAGGTGTGACAACACCTCACGGGTGTACTATTTGTTGTGAGTGTGTGTGCCAGGGACCCACGAAAGGTCACCACTATGGTAAGTTAACACAGCTCATAACACAGAGGCTAAACTAACAGTCAGATCATGAGAAAGATGGTGATCTGGCCGGGACTCATGACTTAAGGGTCAGATCCCTTGTCTAGGGCAGTGAATACTAACTATGTTTAAATGGGACACCGCATCGTGCTCAGGTTGCAGTAAGGTAAGCAGTTGGAGGGAGTCGTAATCCCCCAGACAGCTTGATGATGATTATACGGCATCCTGATGAAATCATGAGGAATCCAACCTGACATGCTGACAACACCTCAAGCAAATACACTGTGCCACTGCCATGGTGGCTATTTATGAACTCCACCTTCTCTGAGTAGCAGAAATACAAGCAACTTTACTGCTAAGAACAGTAATACAGTAGCCTTGGAAAAAATACAGGATTTCTGTTCCCTTCACAGACTGTAGTTTATTTTACCTTTATTTTAACTAGGCAAGTCAGTTAAGAAGAAATTCTTAGTTTCAATGACAGCTAGGAAGAGTGGGTTGGTTAACTGCCTTGTTCAGGATCAGAAAGACAGATTTGTACCTTGTCAGCTCAGGGATTTGAACTTCCAACCTTTTAGTTACTAGTCCAATGCTCTAACCACTAGGTTACGCTGCCGCATCACACTGACAGTCAGCTGGCTGCATTATTAGCGATCGGGTATAGCCATGAGCAATGCTCTCAACTGCCAACAGAATAACAGTACATGAGAGGTGTGTGAAACAATTAGCAACCACCCCATAACAAGGTTGTTGGATTCTGAACGGCCATGTGAGATCCATAACTAATATCCAGCCAATAAAATAAATAACCAAGTATAGCTGCAGGGAAGGCCCTGCTGCCTGTGCCTGGCCACACTTGACATAATGACAGATAAGGCATTTATTTTCAGCTGGTGATGTGTAAACTTGTTACACTAAAGAACAGCGAGTCAACATCCATTCCTACTCTGAACATGGACAATACACACCTCTTGTTAATGAGCAGGCTATGAGCTCGCTGAGCTAACCCGGTCAGTGTTAGGGGGTAAGCCCTTGCCAGTAGGTGTGAGCTTGCCCTCCCCAGTAAGTCCCCAGGTGCTAGGTTACCATGGCGGGGCTGGAACACGGCGAGACTGTACTGCACTATCAGGATATTGGAATTTTCCTTTAACCTTTCCCTGGTTTACAATCACGCCCAGGAGAGGGAGAGAGAGAGGTTGGACCGACAGGTTGGTCCACCCACAGTAAGGGTTTACTATGAAGGAGCCATTCATTTATCACCCAGATCTTCATATGGCTGGGCTTGAGGGCTAAATAAATCACAACCTCGCAACGGAAACACATGTAAGCACTAGGCTATATTGGATATTATATCCAATTAATCTATTTATATCAACATCTAATGGTTCTTTTCACTCTGAATGAGGCTGAAGCGCAGCAATACCGATCACTCTTGCTGTTTAAACATCAGCATTTAAGTATCTCAATCCATATTCCACACACATACCCACTCATGCATATGCGCATACACACACACCCGCTCCACACTTTGACAGAAGCGGAGTCAGTACCCTGTATGGAGGTCTCCATCACACTACAATCTTAGAAAAAAAGGTGCTATCTAAACCTAAGTGGGTTCTTTGGCTGTCCCCATAAGAGAACCCTTTGAAGAACCCAGGTAGAAAGAAACCTTTTGGGTTCCATGTAGAAACCTTTCCACAGAGGTTTCTACATGAAACCCAAAAGAGTCCTACCAGTACTGATCATGCAAGACCAGTCTTTGGGCTGTGAAGTGTTATCTGCTAGTTAACTCTTCAATTACCTTGTCTCGGGGCTGATGCAGAGTTGGACTGTTGTCCACTACATCCCGACCAGACCTCATGAACCGCCTGCAACTCTCATTAATAGCTGTTTTACACACTTCTGCTGAACTGAAGAGGTGAATTACTTGCATACTCAAATAGGGAAACAATTATTTCACTTAAATCATCTAAATGATTATGAACGTTCATCTTATGAGGGTAATAATAAAACATCAGGAAGGAATATGTATTTCATCTCAACACAATATATGTCACCAAAAACTTAAAAAACAAACTTAAAAACCTGTTGACCCTACATTCAGGACACACAATCCATCTACAATAGACTACTTGCACACCCATTGTTTAGCTGTGGCTGAAGTACAGTATAATGACCTGGAGGATGCTGACTACGGACAAATGCCTGAATGCACATTGAAATGGTAAAGCAGGTGGCGGTGAATATCATCAGGGGACGACAACACCTGGCAACCCAATTTCAACTTCCCTTTACCTAAGTCAGCCTCATCAGACAGTCTGCTACTCTGCTCCTGTCCTGTCCTGGCATGTCCTGTCCTGGCCTTTCCTATCCTGGCCTCCACCTGCAAGTCATGACCTGTCTCAACAGGCATGTGCTTTAGTGGCCAGGAGAAGCACACACAGAGTGAAGCATCCCTCCTCTGTTCCCAAGTAGGACCCTATAAAATCAGTTTATTTGCCTGAATCGGTAATTTATTTAACTAAATTTCCTTTTCTTCCATTTATTTTTCCAGATTTCTGTTTTTCAGGTTTTCACACCTTTTTAATAGGTTCCAAGTCCACAACAATGCTTAAACCACATCAGCAGGCTCTTTTGACATGTAGATATCGGGTTGTAATTAGGCCTACCCTTTAATTCAACTGCGCACCAGCCAAAGACAGTTGTATGTTTAGCAATGTTTCTGTAGCGCTCAAGGGAGATTGCAAAGAAATATCTACTGGATTGATGCAAAAAATCCCGATATCATTCTGCCCAAGAGGCATAGGCTACTTTGTAGTTAACATTTAATAGAGAAGGTTTTAGGGAAAGCCTTTCCATCAACCAGAAGAAGGTTGTCATTACATTACTAACGACCACACAAAGTGGTAGACAAACGAGAACACACAGACAGGGGCATTCCTGTGACGTTGTCTCTTCAGAAAGTTGAAGAAAAATACAAATCACTGACGCATATTTTTCATGCCTTATGATAATCTTGATGAATTTTCTAATAAGTTCAATACATTTACTAAGTTCAATACAATTTTGAATATTGTTGAATTCCGTTTTTATGTCTGAAATCTGTGACTCCGCAACGCAGATTTTATATGGCCCTATCCAAGGTATCCACAGTCAATTGAACATATCAAATGTCTCTATGGGCCCTGGTCAAAAGTAAATCACTGGGCTTTATAGGGATATGGTGCCAGTTGGGGCACAGCATTGCACAAGTTGAGGAGCTGAATCTGACGTGTCATTAGCTATGTTCACATGAACTTGTCCAGGGATGTGTTTTGTTGACATTTAGAAGGTTGGCATAGAAAATAGATGTGATAATTGCCTGCTAGGGTGCATTTCCATGTAACTATCTTATGTCGATGCAAACAGCTGGACATAACGACATCACACCTAAAACCTAGTGTTTCCATTACCCATTTTCGCAAATGGCTCATTAATAAATTGCCGTCAGTCTGTATGCCCGCCGACCTATCTGTTTCATGTCTCAGGTAGCCCGCAAAAGCCAACATGGATAGAATGCAACAACTGACTAATATTTTCCATATTTTAGTAAATCTCATGCCAACGTATTGCCACGGTCCGTGCCATGGTGAGACTTGCACTCCTGTAGATCTGAAATAATTGGATGGTGAAACTTGTCTGCCAACTACAAAAGCAAGGCAATGCAAATCTTTGTCCTGCAAAGAAACATTATTTTTTATAGTTAACAGAAAAGATTTTGCAAGATGTAGGCTTTTAGAATTAAATGTGGAGTGGAGATTTATAGTTACGCGGTGACATCACGTGCCCGCGTACCTTCAAAATGATTTGGCAGTCATAATTTATTCAAAAAACTGTTTCCATCATAATTTGTCACAATACATAAAGTTAGACAACAGAAAAATCCACCAGTCGAACTGATAAAAATGTTGTCGATCTTTAGAACATTTCTCCTATACCTACCATTTCTATTACACATGTCACAAAGATTTCTTTAGCGACATTGCTTTTGTTGAATAAACCTGGGTCAATGGAAACCTGCCTACTTAGGCCCATAGGCATTATGTTAAAGCCCCTGATGCATATCCCAAAGTTACAGAATATGAAACAGGCTCACGCTAATGTCCTCAACATCAATAGAGTCATTGTGATGAATATAAAACACTTGCAAAGGTTAATCAAGAACATTATGGCTTGTTGTGATGTATTATTACTATATATTTTTTTTTAAATACACAGAATTTCATAATATCATATTTCAAAACCATGGCTAATTTCAAAAGGAAAATGAAAGACAATAATATATTTGCATGTTGGCATAGCAAAAGATGAGTCCTAGGACAAGAGATAGTTGAAAACAAAATCAAAAGCAAAATAAAATTATCCTTATTGACTTGGGAGAACACAGCCTGAATATGTGAAGACAACCAAATGCCTGCTGTAGTCAGTGTGTCTCAGGAGTCCATGCAAAGGATAGCCTTTGAAGCCAATGATGGATTAGCCTGCATCAATTATTGATATCTAATCAGCTGTTTCCTAGTTCCTCTCCCTCCCATACAGTCAGAAAATGCATCCCAAATAGCACCCTATTCCCTTTGTAGTGCACTACTTTAGACCACCAGGGCCTGATAGGGCAAAAGTAGTGCACTATAAAGAGAATAGGGTAAAATTTGGGATGCACATAGGTTAGAGCAGGGGTGATTTTCTTGGGACCCCCAAAAACTTTTTGTGTAAAAAATGATATCTATTTTACTTCATGGTCAAGAAAGACTGTAAAATCATCCAGCAATTCAAATAAAAATGTGTCATATTTACAAAATCTGTCCTTAAGTATTCCTACGAATCAAAAAACATATGTGATGGTGTCTCAATGTAATCAAGTTATGAAATGATTGTTATTTTCAAATAAAATCTCTTTTTGGGCTTAATTGTGGTCAATTTTCAGTGTACAGATTATTATAATTATGTTACGCCCCACCAACCATCCGCTCTGGCAGAAATCTGCCCGTGGCTGAATCTAGTTGCCTACCCATGGGCTAGGCTCAGAGTGGAGGGGAGAGGTACAGTGATCCATGAGAGTGCATCCTCAAGCCTCCCTGAGGACAAGCCTCAGAGCCTCAGCCAGATGATGGATCTCTGGGGATTTGGGGAGGAAGCAAACATTCCAATCCTCAGTGACAAACCACAAAGTCAGGCAGTGACACAAGAAAAACCTCCCAGCAACACTTCTGGGAGATTAGACTCTTTCATCCTCAATTGAGTTGATCATTTTGAGTAATGATCATTCAGAATGATCCTTCTCAACAACAACAAAATATATGAAAATGCTGGTCCTACCTAGATAATGATCTTGAAGGACGGGTGATAGGCTAGGATCTTTCAGAATGACCCTCATAGATAATGTGTGAGAACTTTAAATATACGTGAAATGCTACTCCTAGAGTAACATTATCAGTGATGACAATCATCTCTGTAATTGATTGATTCTCCAGATTGTAGTAGGGCTTAAAAATACAGTAACGTCACAGTGAACATCAAAACACAGAGACCAATGTTCTGTGGTTCATGGCCAGTCTAAATCAGCATTAAACCCTGCTAAGAAAAAACAAAGGCTAGTCTTATCCATAATCTTCTGTCAGTACACAGCATAGCCAAAGCTAATTTCATTCATTCCATCAGAGACAGGCAGGTGTACTGTAGGAACTGCTCATTTCATAGACATAATGCATTTGCTCTAGTTAAAAAGAGTATGCCTCCACTCTAGGCTTGACAGGTGACTCAGGCCATATCATGGAAGCTGAACACATAGCACTGCAGTATTCCATCACGGCAGGACAGCTCAGTGTCTGTGTAATAATACACAGCATTTCATTGAAGAGAGAGACTGCTGAGCAAAGTGAGCACCCTGCCCGGTGCAGTGGACTATATTGTTTCCCTGTCTGACTAAATCTGGGAAAACAAGACGTCAGTTTGAAAGCTGATATGACCATGCAACAGAACAACTCAGTCAGCAACCAGAATCAAATGAACCATTGACTGACAGGCGATGAAACCACATACTGAAGCCTAAATGATGAGACAAACTACAGAAATCCATTTGCTATGTAGGCTGTATAACTCATGCATCTCATGAATATAAAGGGTAGAACATTACTGGCCCATATAATGTTAGTAGTATAGGCCTTTAAATATTTACATCAAAAATGGATGATTACATTTGATTAAGAAAATAGTTCTGAAAAGAAGAATAAAAATGTATTCAGATGGATGGGGAAATACTAAAAGGGGATAATGGCATCCACCTCTCAATCTAGAACTACTCTATGTGGTTCCGCTAGGGTTGTGGTTGTAAGTAGGACTGATCTTTAGATCCTCTTGACTAAACTGGAATAGACCCGGTGAATAATTAGTCCTGATCTAGAAGCAGCCGGACAGTAGTGGCAGCAGCAGCACCAGTCACATGCAACCCAGCGGAAAGAGGGAAGCTGTCGCTCATGCACGTCACTGGAGCCGCGTCCTCCAGACTACTACGCAACAGAAAGCACATGACTGCAGCAAGTCTGTGTTCTGTAACGATGGGGTGTATTCGTTACGGAAACCGTTTGCCGTTTAAGAACCAACCGGAAGCAAACAGAGCAAAACGAGTTATTATTGGACAAATTCAGGTAGGTCCCTCCCCGTTTCATTCAGTTTGCTTCCGTTTTAGATTTTTTTTGCAACAGAATAGGCGGAATCAATACACCCCTGGTCACGATAGTAGGGTACTATTACAATGACCATAGATAGCACTATCAACCCGATAATTCGGCTTAACATGCAACACCGCATCGAACGCTACATTTGATGGGGCTAATATCACGAACATCCCCTACGCGATCAGAACCTGATACAATGTTATCACATTACGCTCTGGGACAAATATAACTTTCCAGTTAGGGGAACTTCGTATCTAAGCGGGGACGCCCTCAATATGCATGTTTTACCCTTTGTTAATTATGCTGTACCAGGTTTCAACTCATAATTAATGCATGTTATTATTAGATACTTATTAACTGACACACAGGTTACACATGTGACTTGAAATGTAAATCACTTTTAGTCTTGGCTTCTGCAATCAATGAACCTGCTCACGAGCTATACATCTAGCAAAGAATAGAATATCTGAGAACGAATGCTCTCATCGCAATCCAGGGTTACATCATAATCTATCCGAGGTAGGCTACAATAAAGAATAGTTGGAATTCAATGAGATTTCGCCTACTGAGAATAATCCATGAGTGTGCTGGCCAGTTGCATCCTATAATTATTTGAAATCTGGTGGTCTAATAACATTGTGCAATATCACATTACGATGAGATACCGCCCATAATTGGATTTTCATTCATATTAATGTTTGACAATTGTTATTTTGTTACCCCATAGAACACGCATTTTTGGTAGCAAGGTTTTGTAACAGTGGCTCGCTGGTAACAAGGTTTTATAACAGTCTCGCCTGGGAACAAGGTTTTATAACAGTGGCTCGCTGGTAAGAAGGTTTTGCAACAGTGGCTCGCTGGTAACAAGGTTTTATAACAGTGGCACGCTCGCTGGTAACAAGGTTTTGTAACAGTGGATCGCTGCTTACCCAAACGATTACGAAAACATAATCGCCTGAATTTTTCAGATGGGCACAATATTCCGCATTTCACATCATTATTCTTGCAGCACCTGAAACTCAACGGACGTCGATGATCGGATCAAATAGTCATTATCGTTGTATTGCACTCTATTCCCTTTGTAGTTCACTAGCTACTTTAGCCCAACTTTGAACCGTGAGAGGCGCACTGTACAGAAACCGTAGCATACCGGTCTACAGTTGAACTATCTTTAGTTACTATATAGATGGGCTGGTGAAACAGATGGATAGCCAACATACGCAAATTTCATTGATTTACAACAATATAAACATTCATCAAAACTCCAGTTTGTAGGCTATTAGCTGGATGGGAAATAAATAGTCAAACCTTCGTATACAAAGTATTGCCAATACATCCATTCATTTCAATATCAAATGCATAAATAGCCAAGTTCATGCTTTAGCCTACCCACGTGCTGAGGTCTCTGATTTGACAGGATTATTCAAAAATAGTAAAAGTTTTAAGAGCAACATAGACATTGTTATTTCAATGTTAAATGAACAAATAATTTTACGCAACCGAAATTAAATGTTTTATCAATTACTATCCCACGTTGTTCGCACTAATAACATTTCCCTACAACTCCACGTGAAGCACATACGTCAAAGGTCTGAAGACGCCGGTTAGAGAGCCGAGATGCTGACAGCCAGAGCATACATGAAGATTAAATTACGCATGCTTCTGCCAATAACATGCAAACATGAACCCTCGGCCAGGTAGTCCTGATTCTGGATATATATAATATGAACATCCCTTACCTGGCTGCCAGAGTTTTCTGTCAGGTAATTGAAGACAAAAGAAGAGAGCTCCTCATCTAACAGTGAAACGCAGTCCGCCATCTTCTAGAGAATGACAGCTGGAAAGTCTGAGAGCGGGTATACAGTTCTGTTCACGTTCAATTGCAGTTAGTCGCCGGATGAGGGCGTTGTCATAGACTGATATAACTGAAATACAAATGTACTATTACTTGGTCTATAATGATGTGATGTCACTGTTTCGACAAGTCATTTAGATAACTTAATTTTCCTACAAAATGTTGTGAATCAATCGATTTGTAGGCATATTGTCGTTGAGATAAGTAATGAAAGCATGCTTGGAAAAACAAAATGCATATGAGTAATATAAAAAGAATGTGTCCAGCTGGAATAGGCTCAAAATGCTTGTGGGGACTGTGATGATTACTCATACGGCAAACATGCAACACTACTGATTTATTTACACAAAGGCCTAACAATTGAAAAAACTGCGTACTTATATTTGAATATCATTTAAAAATTTTCATTTTGGTCTATTTTGAATCTATTTGACAGGTTATCCATAAAGAGCACACCATTCCGGCCATATGGCCACCACCACAGTAGGCAATTCCAACACCCATGTTGAGGTCTGTTGCCTGATTAGGTTTTGCAAAACCAAAAGAGAATTGGTGCCAAAATATAAATTAATAGAAATGTGTCCTTTAGAACTATTATGCCTAGTAAAAATAATCTACAAAATCCTCAATTACTGCAGGTCAGAATATTTTCTCATTAAACCACCTTTGCCCCTTCTGATTGCATATCAGCTGGGTCATGTGAAACTCAGGGACAAGCTACTACAGTACATTATGGCTCCTCCCTCCATCACCTACTCCACAATGCCCCACTTCCTGCATCAATGTACCATTCACAATTTAACACAGGCAGCTAGTGAGGTCTTTTGTTGTCTTATCTTGTTGAAGGTTATGAGTTGTACAATTGTTGTACAAGGTTTGATACTTTAATGAATGTGTTTGCTCACCACACACACACACACACACACACACACACACACACACACACACACACACACACACACACACACACACACACACACACACACACACACACACACACACACACACACACACACACACACACACACCTGTGCATGTTTCTTGGCTAAGTCTTCCAGCAAGACAGATGAACCTGGACCAAAAAGTGAATGAAATCAAATGGAATGTGGACCAAGCATGTTGCCCAGTATATCGTAGACATGTAATGCATTTGTAATTTTATTTTAATTTGATTTGCTCTAATATGCACTTTTTGATGTATGATTGTTGCTCTGCATAAATTTGTTAACCTATCCGGCAGGCTCTGAGGCACCGACAGAGTGTGAAATTATAGCATAACCTTAAATTATTCAATAAACCGACTCACTGCTTCTCTAACACCCCATTGGATGGTGTGTAGGGCAGCCTACATGAATATTACAAGATAATGATGCATTATGCAGTCCAAGAACTGTAGGTACATTTTAGGTCTTTGAGATGAATGGTTGGTTGTTGGTTGTGTGTCTTGATTGCGGAGTTGAAAGCTTAGTGCTATTCCTCCCTCTCTATGCTGACCATCTATTTCTACGCTGAGTTCACACATAGTGCAGAGTTTACTCATGATGCTGTGGGCTCCATAAGAATACATGGGGAAAATCCATTAAGTAGGCCCACAGCAAAACCTTTCCCAGATGGTTAAAGTTAGCATATATGCTAATATACCAACATGTTAATTGATGCAGTATAATGATTGCTCAAAGAAAAGTTGAACACAGCCAAAGGAAGTTGATCTAACTAGCCTTCTGATTATCCTTGGATGTGTGGTCATTTCTACTATGCCACAACATGTAAGGATGGGTGGCAAAACTGGGCATGTCAGCAGTTTTTATCCAGACCAGCAAGCATCAAAAACAATCTGAACAAAATAACCAAAGTTTGCTGTGAGTCAAGCCTGATAGAAAATGACAGTAGCCTACTTGGTTTGGTAGCAATGTGGCAACAACCCTTTGACACTTACTGTACTTCAGATAATTCAATCCAGGTGGTTACGACCTGACACCAAATGCTAGGCTTGTTTTAATAGCTCTCCCAAAGTGACAGAAGAGTAGTTATTAGATAACTAGCATGTAATTACATTATGTAAGTAAATAACAAGTCAACAAATAAACTGTCAACATGTTAAATGTATAGCTGTACATGAACACAATGCCTCCACAGACCAGTTAGATGTTTGAATCTCTCTATTAAGGCTGATGAATGTTATTATTGTTTGTGACAGAATCGAGATGTAAACACATACGTTGCCTATCCAAACTGACATAATCATGATCCTATGCCATGCCACACTACAAAAAGCTCTATACTCTGTTCTACAGCCTTAGACAGCCTGCTGCATGCCCACCTGCTCTAATTAGGGTAGAGCTTACACAGAGAGTAGACAGGCCCTCCCTCAGCGACTGTGGATGGCATGTCTGATATTATATCTGCCAGTGCTGGTAACATAGCCTGGTCCCATGATCTGTTTGTTCTGTCAATTGCAAAGTCCATTGGAGTTTCTAGTGGAAACAGCACAAACAGGCTAGTGGAAATGTCATTGTGTGTTAGTATTAGGACTATGGGCTGTCTATGACCATCAATCAGTAGAGTGCCCAATCATTTTCCTCAGTTATATCAATTCATTGATCTGGCAGGAGGAAAGGCCTGATGTGATGTGGTAGGTCAATACAGCTGGGCTGCCTGCTGCACGTTCTGCCCAGCCTATGCTACTTTTTCAAGGACGCCAATCAATAGGATTTGCACAATCTTTTTCCGAAACAGGGGGCTCACACGCCACTGTTTGATTGGGGACAGAGGCCTTTTCCTCAGTCCTGATCAATGGGGAGGAAATGAGCGCTACATGTCACTTTTGCCGGACCCCGATGCCACCCCCTCCGTGTGACGCGGCCTGGCATAGCCCCAGTCTCATGTCAAATCAAATTTGATTTGTCACATGCTGGATAATCCAACATGGTGGATAATGGCGCCGGAGGAGATGGCGGACATTTTACAGTCTCCGAACCAATTGTGCTATTGTGTGTGTTTTTTCACGCATTTTGTAACTTATTTTGTACATAATGTTTCTGCCATCCGCTCTTATGACCAAAAAGAGCTTCTAGATATCAGGACAGTGATTACGCACCTCGTACTGGACAAAGATTTTTCCTTTAACGTTTTGGACGCGAAGGATTTACTTCAGACACCCGACAAGGCCCAAATCCCTGCCATTCGAATGAGAAAGAGACGAGAGAATATCGGGGACAAAGGTCGGGGTGCCTTTTATGTATCCGATGGCGAGTGGGTAATCTGCCTCTACCATTAGTCATATCAGCCAACGTACAATCATTGGATAACATTAAAAACTATAATATCTTATGTTTCACTGAGTCATACCTGAACGACAACATGAATAACATACAGCTGGCAGGGTTTACTCTGCATCGGTAAGATAGAACAGCAGCCTCTGGAAAGACAAGGAGTGGTGGTTTGTCTATAATTGTAAACAACAGCTGGTGCACCAAATCCAATGATAAGAAGGTCTCAAGGTAATGCTCGCTTGAGGTAGAGTATCTCATGATAAGCTATAGACCACACTATTTACCAAGAGAGTTTTTATCTATATTCTTCGTCTATTTCTATTTAGCTGTCTATTTACCAGCTGTATACGGCAATAAGAAAACAGGAAAACGCTCATCCAGAGGCGGCGCTCCTAGTGGCCGGGGACTTTAATGCAGGGATACTTAAATCTGTTTCTACTAGCATGTTAAATGTGCAACCAAAGGAGAAAAAAAACGTCCTCCCTATAGGCTGTCTTATCGTCGTCGGTGATCAGACCAACCACCGTTGTGTCGTCACAATCTTAATGATGGTGTTGGAGTCGTGGGTCGTGGGTGAACAGAGAGTACAGGGAGGATGCTGTCCTTTTAAAGATGATATGGAAGCACTGTGACTGTTTACTGACATGAAGACGTTATTGTGATCTTCAGGGGTTATAGGTCAGGTCAGCTATAGGTCAATAATTGGCCTCATCGATACCATGTCTAATATCAGTCAGTAATGTATGGTTGGGAAAGTACTATATAGAAAACAAAGGGAATATAGTATCCTGTTTTTACACTCACATTTTTGAATAATTTCTTTGACATTATTAGTGCTGTTTTCTAGAAGCATATCTCTTCTTATATGTGGGAAATTGATTTTATTGAGAGTTTAGCTTGCAATTATTTATCTCTGGTAATGTATACAGACATAACAGTGATTGATTCTGACATCTTTTCATAGTATCCAATTTCATCCGAATTTTAAGATTAGGATTAAGATCACTTTGTTGGTCAATTATACACAAGGTCGAACCATAATTTGACTTCCGCTTTTCACCCAACCCCTCCGAAAGACACGCATACAGGCCTTCAGAAAGTATTCACACTTGACCTTTTCCACATTTTGTTGTGTTATAGCCTGAATTTAAAACAGATTAAAAAGATATTTTTTTGTCACTAGCCTACACACAATACCCCATGACGTCAAAGAGTAATTGTGTTTTCAAATTTTTTACAAATGTATAAAAAAATGAAAAGCTGAAATATCTTGATTCAATAAGTATTCAACCCCTTTGTTATGGAAAGCCTAAATATGTTCGAGAGTAAACATGTGCTTAACAAGTCACATGATAAGATGCATGAACTCACTCTATGTGCAATAATAGTGTTTAACAAGATTTTTGAATGACTACCTCATCTTGGTACGCCACACTTGTAATTATGTGTAAGGTCCCTCAGTTGAGCAGTGAATTTGAAACACAGATTCAACCACAAGGACCAAGGAGGTTTTCCAATGCCTCTCATAGAGGGGTACCTATTGGTAGATGGGTAAAGCATAAAAAACATCCCTTTGAGCATGGTGAAGTTACTAATTACATTTTGGTAGGTGTATCAATACATCGATACAAGCATATTTACTAACTCAGTTGCCGGAGACGAAGGAAACCTGTCACGACTTCCACCGAAGGTGGCTCCTCTCCCTGTTCGGGTGGTGCTCGGCTGCCACCGATCCATTTTTCCTTTTCGTTTGTGTCTGTCTGTATTGTTTACACCTGTGTCTGATTAGTTGATTTCGGAGGGTATATTTACCTCCGCTGCCTGCTAGTCTTTGTGCGGGATTGTTTTCTGTGGTTACGTTATTGAGGGGTGTGTGTCTGCACCACAGGGTTTCTTTTCTCAAGGCAGTTGTGCCGTTTGGTATTGAGTTTAGGAGTAGAGGTTTCACCTCTGTGTGTAGCGCTTTATTTCCCTGTGTTTGTGGCAACCTTGTTTGGGTGTGTTTTCAGTCCCATGTTGTCGTTGTGTTTTGGACTGCTCATTAAATTATTTTGCCACTGGGAATTACTTGCTCACCTGCTCCTGATTCCTGCACCTCCCTCCGTTAGGAGGCACATAACAACACTGTTCAGGGACTTCACCATCAGGCCAATTGTGACTTTAAAACAAATACAGTTTAATGGCTGTGATAGGAGAAAACTGAGGATGGAATCAACAATATTGTTGTTACTCCACAATACTAGCCTAATTGACAGAGTGAAAAGAAGCCTATATTGAATTAAAATATTCCTCACGAAAAAATGTGTCAAAGCAATTAAGTTTTTGTCGTGAACACAAAGTGTTATGTTTGGGGCAAATCAAATACAGCACATTACTACTCTCCATATTGTCTAATCAAATAAAATAAAATGTTATTTGTCACATACACATGGTTAGCATATGTTAATGTGAGTGTAGCGAAATGCTTGTGCTTCCAGTTCCGACAATGCAGTAATATCCAACGAGTAATCTAACCTAACAATTTCACAACAATGACCTTATACACATCAGTGTAAAGGAATGAATAAGAATATGTACATAAAAAATATTTGAATGAGTGATGGTATAGAACGGCATAGGCACGATGCAGTTGATGGTACAGTGAGGGAAAAAAGTATTTGATCATCTGCTGATTTTGTACGTTTGCCCACTGACAAAGAAATAATCAGTCTATAATTTTAATGGTAGGTTTATTTGAACAGTGAGAGACAGAATAACAACAAAAAAATCAAGAAAAGCACATGTCAAAAATATTATAAATTGATTTGCATTTTAATGAGGGCAATAAGTATTTGACCCCTCTGCAAAACATGATTTAGTACTTGGTGGCAAAACTCTTGTTGGCAATCACAGAGGTCAGACGTTTCTTGTAGTTGGCCACCAGGTTTGCACACATCTCAGGAGGGATTTTGTCCCACACCTCTTTGCAGATCTTCTCCAAGGCATTATGGCTTTGAGGCTGACGTTTGGCAACTCGAACCTTCATCTCCCTCCACAGATTTTCTATGGGATTAAGGTCTGGAGACTGGCTAGGCCACTCCAGGACCTTAATGTGATTCTTCTTGAGCCACTCCTTTGTTGCCTTGGCCATGTGTTTTGGTCATTGTCATGCTGGAATACCCATCCGCGACCCATTTTCAATGCCCTGGCTGAGGGAAGGAGGTTCTCACCCAAAATTTGATGGTACATGGCCCGTCCATCGTCCCTTTGATGCGGTGAAGTTGTCCTGTCCCCTTAGCAGAAAAACACCCCCAAAGCATAATGTTTCCACCTCCATGTTTGACGGTGGGGAGGGTGTTCTTGGGGTCATAGGCAGTATTCCTCCTCCTCCAAACACAGCGAGTTGAGTTGATGCCAAAGAGCTCCATTTTGGTCTCATCTGACCACAACACTTTCACCCAGTTGTTCTCTGAATCATTCAGATGTTCATTGGCAAACTTCAGACAGGCATGTATACTGTATGTGCTTTCTTGAGCAGGGGGACCTTGTGGGCGCTGCAGGATATCAGTCCTTCACGTGTTACCAATTGTTTTCTTGGTGACTATGGTCCCAGCTGCCTTGAGATCACTGACAAGATCCTCCCGTGTAGTTCTGGGCTGATTCCTCACCGTTCTCATGATCATTGCAACTCCACGAGGTGAGATCTTGCATGGAGCCCCAGGCCGAGGGAGGTTGACAGTTATTTTGTGCTTCTTCCATTTGCGAATAATCACATCAACTCACCAAACTGCTTGGCGATGGTCTTGTAGCCCTTTCCAGCTTTGTGTACATCTACAATCTTGTCCCTGACATCCTTGGAGAGCTCTTTGGTCTTGGCCATGGTGGAGAGTTTGGAATCTGATTGATTGATTGCTTCTGTGGACAGGTGTTTTTTTATACAGGTACCAAACTGAGATTAGGAGCACTCCCTTTAAGAGCGTGCTCCTAATCTCAGCTCGTTACCTGTATAAAAGACACCTGGGGGCCAGAAATCTTTCTGATTGAGAGGGGTCAAATACTTATTTCCCTCATTCAAATGCAAATCAATTTATAACATTTTTGACATAGGTTTTTCTGGATATTTTTGTTGTTATTCTGTCTCTCAGTGTTCAAATAAACCTACCATTAAAATTATAGACTGATCATGTCTTTGTCAGTGGGCAAACGTACAAAATCAGCAGGGAATCAAATACTTTTTTCCCTCACTGTATAATGTACAGTATATACATAAGAGATGAGTAATGTAGGGTATGCAAACATATAAAAGTGGCATTGTTTAAAGCGGCTAGTGATACATTACATCAAGATGGCAAGATGCAGTAGATGGTATAGAGTACAGTATATACATATGATATGAGTAATGTAGGGTATGTAAACATTGTATGAAGTGGCATTGTTTAAAGTGGCTAGTGATACATTTATTACATCAATTTTTCCATTATTAAAGTGGCTGGAGTTGAATCAGTATGTTGGCAGTAGCCACTCAATGTTAGTGATGACTGTTTAACAGTCTGATGGCCTTGAGATAGAAGCTGTTTTTCAGTCTCTCGGTCCCTGCTTTGATGCACCTGTACTGACCTCGCCTTCTGGATGATAGTGGGGTGAACAGGCAGTGGCTCGGGTGGTTGTTGTCCTTGATGATCTTTTTGGCCTTCCATGACATCGGGTAGTGTAGGTGTCCTGGAGGGCGGGTAGTTTGCCCCGGTGATGCGTTGTGCAGACCTCACTACCCTCTGGAGAGCCTTACGATTATGGGCAGAGCAGTTGTCGTACCAGGCGGTGATACAGCCCGACAGGATGCTCTCGATTGTGCGTCTGTAAAATTTGTGAGTGTTTTTGGTGACAAGCCCAATTTCTTAAGCCTCCTGAGGTTGAAGAGGCGCTGCTGCGCCTTCTTCACAACGCTGTCTGTGTGGTTGGACCATTTCAGTTTGTCCATGATGTGTACGCCGAGGAACTTAAAATTTTCTACCCTCTCCAGGCGATTTTCTACCCTCTCCCGTCGATGTGGATAGGGGGGTGCTCCCTCTGCTGTTTCCTGAAGTCCACAATCATCTCCTTTGTTTTGTTGATGTTGAGTGTGAGGTTATTTTCCTGACACCACACTCTGATGGCCCTCACCTTCTCCCTGTAGGCCGTCTCATCGTTGTTGGGAATCAATCCTACCACTGTAGTGTCGTCTGCAAACTTGATGATTGAGTTGGAGGCGTGCATGGCCACGCAGTCATTGGTGTCCGTAAACACACCAGCCAGCTGGTCTGTGCATGTTCTGAGGACGCAGCTGGGGATGCCGTCTGGGCCTGCAGCCTTGCGAGGGTTGACACATTTAAATGTTTTGCTCACGTCGGCTGCAGTGAAGGGGAGCCCACAGGTTTTGGTAGCGGGCCATGTCAGTGGCACTGTATTGTCCTCAAAGCGAGCAAAGAAGTTGTTTTGTCTGTCTGGGAGCAAGACATCCTGGTCCACAACGGGGCTGGTTTTCCTTTTATAGTCTGTGATTTACTGTAGAACCTGCCACATACCTCTCGTGTGTGAGCCGTTGAATTGCGACTCTACTTTGTCTCTATACTGACGCTTAGCTTGTTTGATTGCCTTGCGGAGGGAATAGCTACACTGTTTGTATTCGGTCATGTTTCCGGTCACCTTGCCCTGTTTAAAAGCAGTGGTTTGCGCTTTCAGTTTTGCGCTAATGCTGCCATCAAACCACGTTTTTTGGTTTAGGAATGTTTTAATAGACGCTGTGGGTACGACATCGCCGATGCACTTGCTAATCAACCCACTCACCCAATCAGCGTATTCATCAATGTTGTTGTTCGCCGCAATGCGGAACATATCCCAGTCCACGTGATCGAAGCAACCTTGAAGCGTGGAATTTAATTGGTTGGACCAGAGTTGAACAGACCTGAGCGCGGGAGCTTCCTGTTTTAGTTTCTGTCTATAAGCTGGAAGCAACAAAATGGAGTCGTGGTCAGCTTTTCCGAAAGGAGGACGGGGAGGGCCTTGTCTGCGTCGCGGAAGTTAGAATAACAATGATCTAGGGTTTTTGCCAGCTCTGGTTGCGCAATCGATATGCTAATAGAATTTAGGGAGCCTTGTTTTCAGATTAGCCTTGTTAAAATCCCCAGCTACAATAAATACAGCCTCAGGATATGTGGTTTCCAGTTTACATCGAGTCAATTGAAGTTTGTTGAGGGCCATCGATGTGTCTGCTTGGGGGGGATATATGCAGCTGTGATTATAATCGAAGAGAATTCTCTAGGTAGATAATGCGGTCTGCATTTGATTGTGAGGAATTCTAAGTCAGGTGAACAGAAGGACTTGAGTTCCTGTATGTTGTTATGATCACACCACGTCTCGTTAATCATAAGGCATACAGCCCCGCCCTTCTTCTTAGCAGAAAGATGCTTGTTTCTGTCGGTGCAATGCGTAAAGAAACCAGCTGGCTGCACCGACTCCGATAGCATTTCTCGAGTGAGCCATGTTTCCGTGAAACAAAGAACGTTACCGTCTCTGATGTCTCTCTGGAAGGCTACCCTTGCACGGATTTTGTCTACCTTGTTGTCAAGAGACTGGACATTTGCTAGTAGTATGCTCGAGAGAGGTGTGCGATGTTCCCGTCTACAGAGCCTGTCCAGAAGACTGCTCCATCTTCCCCTTCTACGGCTTCGTTGTTTTGGGTCGCCGGCTGGGATCCGATCCATTGTCCTGGGTGGTGGGCAAAACAAAGGATCCGCTTCAGGAAAATCGTATTCCTGGTCGTAATGTTGATGAGTTGACGTTGCTCTTATATCCAATAGTTCCTCCCAACTGTATGTAATAAAACCTAAGATTACCTGGGGTAACAATGTAAGAAATAACACATAAAAAACTAAATACTGCATAGATTCCTAGGAATGCGAAGCGAGGCAGCCATCTCTGTCGGCGTCAATATTTACACGGGATTGCATCATGTTATGGGTATGCTTGTAATTGTTAAGTACTAGGGACTTTTTCAGGATAAAAAAATAAACGTAATGGAGCTTAGCAAAGGCAAAATCCTTGATAAAAACCTAGTTCAGTCTGCTTTCCACCAGACACTGGGAAATGAATTCACCTTTTGTCAGGACAATAACCTAAAACACAAGGCCAAATCTACACTGGAGTTGATTACTGGAGTTTCTGAGTGGCCGAGTTACAGTTTTGACATAAATCTGCTTGAAAATGGAAGAAAATCTATGGAAGAAAATAATAATGGGCAATTGTTGCACAATCCAGGTGTGGAAAGTTCTGCACTTAACCTGTTACATCTATGGGGGCGCTATTTCATTAATGGATAAAAAAACGTGCCCGTTTTAAGCAGAATATTTTGTCACAAAAAGATGCACGACTATGCATATAATTGACAGCTTTGGAAAGAGAACACTCTGACGTTTCCAAAACTGCAAAGATATTGTCTGTGAGTGTCCCAGAACTGATGCTACAGGCGAAACCAAGATGAAACTTCAAACAGGAAATGAGCAGGATTTTTGAGGCTCTGTTTTTCATTGTCTCCTTATATGGCTGTGAATGCACAAGGAATGAGCCTGCCCGATCTATCGTTTCCCCAAGGTGTCTGCAGCTGACGTATTTGTAGGCATATCATTGGAAGATTGACCATAAGAGACTACATTTGCCAGGTGTCCGCCCGGTGTCCTAAGTCGAAATTGGTGCGTCATCTTCAACTGCACGTCTTTTTCCAAGCGATTCACAGGAGAAAGTAGACATCCACGAACGATATATCAATGAAGAGATATGTGAAAAACACCTTGAGGATTGATTCTAAACAGTGTTTGTCGTGTTTCAGTCGATATTATGGAGTTAATTTGGAAAACAGTTCGCCGTTTTGATGACTGAATTTTTTATTTTTTTTTTTGGTACCCAAACATGATGTACAAAACGGAGCGATTTCTCCTACACAAAGAATCTTTCAGGAAAAACTGAACATTTGCTATGTAACTGAGAGTCTCCTCATTGAAAACATCCGAAGTTCTTCAAAGATAAATGATTTTATTTTAATCCTTTTCTGGTTTTTGTGCAAATGTTGCCCGCTAAATGCTACGCTAAATGCTACGCTAGCTATCAATACTCTTACACAAATGCTTGTTTTGCTATGGTTCAAAAGCATATTTTGAAAATCTGAGTTGACAGTGTTGTTAAGAAAAGGCTAAGCTTGAGAGCTAGCACATTCATTTCATTTAATTTGCGATTTTCATAAATAGTTAACGTTACATTATGCTAATGAGCTTGAGGCTATAACTGGATACAGGTTTTTTTCATAGCCAAACGTGAACAAAACGGAGCGATTTGTCCTACACAAATAATATTTTTTGAAAAACTGAACATTTGCTATCTAACTGAGAGTCTCCTCATTGAAAACATCTGAAGTTCTTCAAAGGTAAATGATTTTATTTGAATGATTTTCTTGTTTTTGTGAAAATGTTGCTGGCTGAATTCTAGGCTTATAGCTATCAATACTCTTACACAAATGCTTGTTTAGCTATGGTTGAAAAGCCTATTTTGAAAATCTGAGATGACAGTGTTGTTAACAAAATTCTAAGCTTGAGAGCAAATATTATTTATTTCATTTCATTTGCGATTTTCATGAATAGTTAACGTTGCGTTGTGCTAATGAGCTTGAGGCTATAAATAGGATCCCGGATCCGGGATTGCTCGACGCAAGAAGTTAACTGCACTTAACCTGCAGTATGACCAGAATGATATGTTGAGTTAAGCGTGCTGCATAGATACAGCAGAGCACAGCACACTGAACCATTGAGTCTCCTCTCCTATTGGTGGGAAGACAGAGGACTCCACAGAGATGAACCATTGAGCACTCCTCTCTTATTGAATGAAAGGCAGGGGACCCCACAGAGATGAACCATTGAGCACTCCTCTCCTATTGGAGGGGAGGCAGGGGACTCCACAGAGATGCAAAGAATTCCATGCTCCACATTCTGTGATTGGCTGGCCAGGCTCTTGTCTCACAGGGGAGGAGGAAGGAGAGATACCCCTGGCCAACACGTGCCTTTCCTTCACACAACTCCCTCTCTCTTGCAGCACAGTGCTGGCATGGAGACAGGCAGGCAGTCAGGTGATAAAGGGTTTCAAAGTCATCTGACCCTAACACAAACAGGCAGTGGTGGTGCATAGTTTGCTCCGGTCGAGCAGCCGCATGCCGGACATTTAGTCTCGTCTCCCCTCTCCTCTCTCCCCTTTCTCCCAGTGCCCCTACCCCCAGACATTGCCCTGGGGCAAAGGGAAGAGGGGGAGATGTGAGATTTAGGGGCTAGGGGATGGAGGGACACGGGGTCAGCCGGTTCCCGGGGGCTGGGCACCTTAGGCCCTATTTATATAGTACTTCACCTCACCTTCTCCTAGTATGTATCGTTCTGTAATATCATATCCCCTGTAAATGAGGAATTGGTACATTGAAAACGAATGAGGACAGAGCCATGATGGTAACTAACGGACCATGTCACCCCCCAACCAGCGCTTGAGGGCAGCAGGCTGCCCTACATCACGTACTCCTATCATCCATTATGCACACCTGCCTTCCCTCATCACACACATCAGCAATGTTGGACTCACCTGGATTCACTCATCACTTGTTATTACCTCCCTTATATTTGTCAGATCTCCAGCTCTGTTCCCCACTTCTGCATTAATTGTCTTTTGTTTGTGTTACTTGTTTGCTGATCCTGTTCCTGTCTCGTTCCATGTCCGTTCTTTATTAAATGTTTGACTCTCCGTACCTGCTTTGCCTCTCCAGCGTCATCCCATGTGAAAGAATGCAGAAGCCATCACACAAAGCATCAGGGAGTACTGGCGTTCCGGTTGGTATGGTGGCATCGGCTCTGGGTCGCCACCGATGGTGGCTAGTCGGGCTTCCACGCCCTAGCTGTCTTGTGAGGTTTCCTTGCCCCTGTTGGCTCGGATGGCGCCCATCCCACTTCAGATCTTAGCCGGATCGTCAGATCTTGTTCGCCCAGCCGGTCCAGGAGTTTCTTGTTTGTTTTTTGTTTTGTTGGTGACGTCAGGGGTGGATTCCGCCGCCAATGGAACCAGGGGTGCCTAAGCCAGCCCGTCGGACTTTCACGCCCTGGCTGGCTCGAGAGGTTTCCTTGCTTCGGCTGGCTCGGCGGCTTCCCATCCCACGTCACACTCCACCGGATCTTCGGGCTCCCTCTCTGCAGTGGGATCGACAGGCGTCTTGCCTCAGCCGGATCATTGGGCTTCCATCCCTCAGCCGGCTCCCCAGGCTCTCACGCTCCTGCCGGTTCGTTGGGCTTCCACGCCCCAACCGGCTTGCCCAGCACCCGTGTCTCAGCCGGTTCGCCTAGGTGGGACGCCGGATGGCGCCCCCAGAGGGGTGGGGGGGACTGTCACGTATGTCCCCCCCTAATGCTTGAGGGTTCCAGGCTGCCCTGCATCACATACTCCTATGATCCATTATGCAGACCTGCCTTCCCTTGTCACGTGCATCAGCGATATTGGACTCACCTGGACTCACTCATCACCTGTTATTACCTCCCCTATATTTGTCAGTTCTCCAGCTCTGTTCCCCACTTCTGCATTAATTGTTTTTTGTTCGTGTTACTTGTTTGCTGATGCTGTTCCTGTCTCGTTCCATATCCAATCTTTATTAAATGTTTGACTCCCCATACCTGCTTTGTCTCTCCAGCGTCATCCCATGTGACAGACCAAACTTCAAACCGATTTGGAAAGCGCCTGTGTTTGGACTTGTTTGAACAACGACAGGTGTTAATGAATAGAGATCCATATTCGGTTGTTTGGCTTGCTCCCTGCACCCTTGGTCTGAAAATTGATCAGTCGCAAACACATACAGTAAAGTATTTACTCAATGTACCAGAGTCGGTAAGAATATGTTAAAGTAATTGTCCAGTGTTTACATATTTCTATGAAGTATGACCTATAATTAATTACAATATGAGTGAAATAGTTTTCCTTCCAACATGTTTTAATTAAGTATGTTAAAATGCAGCTTTTCTGTGTTGGAATGGTGTGGGCATATAACAGTCATTAAAAACATTGATGCGAGTAGACCACTTATTGGCAAGCAGATGACATCATCCTCAATGAGGAAATACTCATGTCTTTTTTACATAGTTTGAAGTTTTTTTTCTCCAATTTATACTTTGGCCACAAATACGAGTATAGGATGAGTCAACAACATTATTTGGGTATGAGGAAACAGAATATGAATGTGTAAAATTGAGATTTTCACTGGACACTTTAACACTAAAAGCCAGTGCCCTGATGAATTAGGATTAGTCATTAGATGAAGCAGAATGAAGAAAGCCAGCAGTTTGTTACACTCTTGACACTTTGTGTTCCAGGAAGTGTGGTGCACTGAGTTGCTACAGGCAGGTTACCTATTAAACGCACCCAGCTGATGTTGGCTCCTCTTCAATCTCATTACTGCACTGTTGATGACAGTGAGGAAAACGGTTCATTACTTCGACAAATTAGCAACAAACTGTCTAGACCAGGCCTGGACGAAGGCCGGCCCGGGAGCCGTATGCAGCCCGCGACCTGATTCAATACGGCCTGCGGAATTATGCTCAGATCACATTAAGAATTTGCAATTGTAAAGTTTTGAAAAACATATTTGTTATTCAAATTAAAAGCCCAATGAATTCTCGCCTTTGTGTAATGATAACTCCCACCGCTTGTGGGACATTTATTTTGAAGGCACGTATAAATAGCAACTCTACATGACAGACAGTGACTGCCAGGCTGACACACACATCACAATTACAAATAGTAGCTAGCTAAAAATTGCGCAAAAATTAGTTTTTCAAAGATTTCAAAGAAATGAAAAGTAGACAATGAATGTAGGGTGTTCCAGCAAGAGTGGACATCGAAATATTTCTTTATTGAGGTATCAGGGAAAGCTGTGTGCTTAGTGTGCAAAGAGAGCATCGCTGTCTTGAAAGACTACAACGTGTCCCAACACTTCCAGACGAAGCATGCAGAGAAATACAGGAATATGTCTTCTGAACACAGGGCAAGTGCATCAAAAGAGTTGCTTTGTAACGGTTTTCATGCGGTGCTGCTTTTTGTTCTATGTTGCTCTGTCTGTATGCTACGTCTTGCTTGTCCTATGTTGCTCTGTCTGTATGCTATGTTGCTATGTCTTGCTTGTTCTATGTTGCTATTGTCTATATTCTAATTGTTTTTAATAACCTGCCCAGGGACTGCGGTTGAAAATTAGCCGGTTGGCTAAAACCGGCACTTTTACTGAAACGTTGATTAATGTGCACTGTCCCTGTAAAAATAAAAATAAACTCAAACTCAAACTCAGAGTCGGACCAAAATGCAGCATGTAGATTGCAATCCATGTTTAATGAGCAAAACGTAACACAAATCTAAATACAAACACTACAAAACAAAGAACGTAACGAAAACCGAAACAGCCTATACTAGTGTAAACTAACACAGATACAGGAACAAGGACACTAAGGACAATCACCCACGAAACACACAAAGAATATCGCTGCCTAAATATGGTTCCCAATCAGAGACAACGATACACACCTGCCTCTGATTGAGAACCACTTCAGACAGCCATAGACTTAACTAGAACACCCCACTAAGCTACAAACCCAATACCAACACACCACATACAAAAACCCCATGCCACACCCTGGCCTGACCAAATAAATGAAGATAAATACAAAATACCTCGACCAGGGCGTGACAGAACCCCCCTAAGGTGCGGACTCCCGGACGCACCTCAAAACAATATGGAGGGTCCGGGTGGGTGTCTGTCCATGGTGGCGGCTCTGGCGCGGGAAGTGGACCCCACTCAAACACCGTCTTAGTTCCTCCTCCTTGCGTCCTAGGATAGTCCACCCTAGCCGCCGACCATGGCCTAGTAGTCCTCACCCAGAACCCCACTGGACTGAGGAGCAGATCGGGACTGAGGGGCAGCTCGGGACAGAGGGGCAGCTCGGGACAGAGGGGCAGCTCGGGACAGAGGGGCAGCTCGGGACAGGGGCAGCTCAGCACTGAGGGGCAGCTCAGCACTGAGGGGAAGCTCAGCACTGAGGGGAAGCTCGGGACTGAGAGGAAGCCCAGCACTGAGAGGAAGCCCAGCACTGAGAGGAAGCTCAGCCAGGTAGTTGAATCCAGCAGATCCTGGTTGGCTGGCAGTTCTGGCAGATCCTAGCTGGCTGGTGGATCTGGAAGAGTCTGGTTGACTGGCAGATCTGGAAGAGTCTGGTTGACTAGCAGATCTGGAAGAGTCTGGTTGACTAGCAGATCTGGAAGAGTCTGGCTGACTGGCAGATCTGGAAGAGTCTGGCTGACTGGCGGATCCTGGCAGACTGACGGCTCTGGCTGCTCCACGCTGACTGGCAGCTCTGGCTGCTTCATGCTGACTGGCGGCTCTGGCTGCTCCATGCAGATTGGCAGCTCTGGCGGCTTCTTGCAGACTAGAAGCTCTGGCAGCGCCTTGCAGACTGGCAGCGCCTTGCAGACTGGCAGCTCCTTGCAGAATGGCAGCTCCTTGCAGACTGGCAGCTCCTTGCAGACTGGCAGCTCCGGCTGCTCCATGCAGACTGACAGCTCGGGCTGCGCTAAACCGGCAGGAGACTCCAGCAGCGCAGGAGAGGAGGAAGGCTCTAGCTGCGCTGAACAGGCGGGAGACTCCAGCAGCGCAGGAGAGGAGGAAGGCTCTGGCTGCGCTGAACAGGCGGGAGACTCCAGCAGCGCTGGAGAGGAGGAAGGCTCTGGCTGCGCTGAACAGGCGGGAGACTCCGGCAGCGCAGGAGAGGCGAGGCGCACAGTAGGTCTGATGCGTGGTGCTGGCACTGGTGGTACTGGGCCGAGGACACGCAAAGGAAGCCTGGTGCGGGGAGCTGCCACCGGAGGGCTGGGGTGTGGAGGTGGTACTGGGTAGACTGGACCGTGCAGGCGCACTGGAGCTCTTGAGCACCGAGCCTGCCCAACCTTACCTGGTTGAATACTCCCGGTTGCTATGCCGCTAGTGCGGCAAGGTAGAATAGCCCGCACTGGGCTATGCAGGCGAACCGGGGACACCGAGCGTAAGGCTGGTGCAATGTAAGCCGGCCCAAGGAGACGCACTGGGGGCCAGATGTGTAGAGCCGGGTTCATGGCATTTGGCTCGACGTGCAATCTAGCCCGGCCAATACGCGGAATAGAATGCACCGGGCTATGCACCCGCACTGGAGACACCGTGCGCACCACAGCATAACACGGTGCCTGCCCGGTCTCTCCAGCCCCCAGTAACCACAGGAAGTTGGCGCACGTCCCCTACCTAGCGTCGCCATACTCCCTGTGAGCCCCCCCAATAAATTTTTGGGGCTGACTCCCGGGCTTCCAACCGCGTCGCCGCGCTGCCTCCTCATACCTGCGCCTCTCAGCTCTCACCGCCTCTAGTTCTTCTTTGGGGCGGCGATATTCTCCAGGCTGATCCCAAGGTCCTTCTCCGAATAATTCCTCCTCCCATGTCGATACCTCCTTTTGTTGCTCCTTGGGGCGGCTAAACTTCCCTGGTTTAGCCCAGGGTCCTCTCCCGTCGAGGATTTCCTCCCAAGTCCAAAAGTCCTTTTTACGCTGCCCCTGCTGCTGCCTTTGCTGTTTCTCCTGTGGCTCCTGCCTGTTGACACGCTGCTTGGTACGTTTGTGGTGGGTGATTCTGTAACGGTTTTCATGCGGTGAAAGAGAGTCGGACCAAAATGCAGCGTGTAGATTGCAATCCATGTTTAATGAACAAAACGTAACACGAATCAAAATACAAACACTACAAAACAAATAACGTAACGAAAACCGAAACAGCCTATACTAGTGTAAACTAACACAGATACAGGAACAAGGACACTGAGGACAATCACACACGAAACACACAAAGAATATGGCTGCTAAATATGGTTCCCAATCAGAGACAACGATACACACCTGCCTCTGATTGAGAACCACTTCAGACAGCCATAGACTTAACTAGAACACCCCACTAAGCTACAAACCCAATACCAACACACCACATACAAAAACCCCATGCCACACCCTGGCCTGACCAAATAAATGAAGATAAACACAAAATACCTCGACCAGGGCGTGACATGCTTTCTCAGTTGAAAAAGCAGCATGGACTTTTCACAAAACTGCATTCAGCAAACGACGGAATTGTGAGAGCTATGTACTGTGTACTGTCCCACAGAATTGCTAAATATAGCAAGTCATTCGCTGAGGGCGAATTCATTAAAGAAAGTTTAATTGACTCTGCAGCAATACTTTCCCCCGACAAGAAAGACCTGTTTGATAATGTTTCCCTGTCAAGACGAACAGTGACATGGCGTGTTGAGGACATTTCAGAGAATATGAAACAAGAGTTGAAAGACAAAGTAAAGAATTTCACCTATTTCTCCCTGGCCCTGGATGAGAGCAGTGATGTGGTGAGGCAGAACCCCAGACTTTGAAATTACAGAGGAGCTTGCTTCAGTGCAGTCAATGAAGAGCGCAACTACATGGAAATATTTATTGGAGGAGGTTAACCTCACTAGGGTATGTGGGACACTATCGTCCCACCTGGCCAACATCCAGTGAAATTGCAGAGCGCCAAATTCAAAATACAGAAATACTCATTATAAAAATTCAGAAAACATACAAGTATTTTACATAGGTTTAAAGATGAACTTCTTGTGAATTCAACCACGGTGGCAGATTTCAAAAAGGCTTTACATAACACAACTTACGATTATTTGAGAACATCGTCCAGCAGACAAATCATTACAAACAGTAACCAGCCAAGTAGAAGAGTTACACAAGTCAGAAATAGAGATAAAATTAATCACTTATCATTGATGATTTTCATATGGTTGCACTCAGAAGACATTCATTTACTCAATAAATGCTTGTTTTGTTCGATAAAGTCTATTTATATTCAAAAACCTCCTTTTTGTTCGTGCATTTTCTTCAGTAATCCACAGGCTCAAACGCAGTCACAACAGGCAGACAAAAAATCCTAATTGTATCCGTAAAGTTCATAGAAACATGTCAAATGATGTTTATATTCAATCCTCAGGTAATTTTTAGCCTAAATAATCAATAATATTTCAACCAGACAATAACGTTGTCAATATAAAAGGTAAACAAGAAAGGCACTCTCTCGGTTGTGCGCATGAAAGCTCCGTGACACTGCAGGTCCACTCATTCAGACTGCTCTTACTCCCTCATTTTTCAGAATACAAGCCTGAAACAATTTCTAAAGACTGTTGACATCTAGTGGAAGGCATAGGAACTGCAATTTGAGTCCTAAGTCAATGGATACTGTAATGGCATTGAATAGAAAACTACAAAACAAAAACAAATCCTACTTCCTGGATCGATTTTTCTGAGGTTTCCACCTGCCAAATAAGTTCTGTTATATTCACAAACACTATTTTAACAGTTTTGGAAACTATAGAGTGTTTTCTATCCACGTATACCAATTATATGCATATCCTATCTTCTGAGCCTGAGTAACAGGCAGTTTAATTTGGGCACGCTTTTCATCCAAAATATGTTCTGAAAATATGTTCTGAAAATGTTGTGGATTCAGTCACTAAAGTGGTAAACTTCATAAGAGCAACATCTTTAAACCACATGCAGTTTGTCTCACTGTTGGAAGAGACAGAATCGGGTCATGCAGATCTCCCCTTCCACACAAATTTGAGATGGTTGAGTTTGGGGAAGGTGCTTAAAAGGGTGTGGGACCTGAAGTCAGATATTGCTGAGTTTTTGCAAATAAAAGGAAAATATGTGGATTTCCCTCATCTGCAAGATAAAGAATGGTTGGCTGATTTTGCCTTCACCGTGGACATCATGGCCCTTATGAATGAACTGAATTCCAAACTACAAGGGAAAGGCCTTTTTGCACATCAGATGTACAGCTTTTTCAAAGCCTTCAAGGGAAATTACTCCTCCCGACCCGCCAAGTAGAAGCCAACATTCTCACCTACTTTTCGACACTACTAGTCTGTTCCCTATCAGATGACCAGATGGAGAAGTATACATCGCTGCTGTGTACATTGAACTGTGAGTTTTCTCATAATTTTGAGGATTTCAAAGTGTTGGAAAATGACATGCTGTTGGTTTCCTCTCCTTTTACCTTGTGGATGTGGATAATTATTCCACTGACCTGCATCTTGAGCTTATCGATCTTCAGTCTGATGCAGTGATCGGAGAACTATTCAAAACAATTTCACTGGTTCTATGCAACTCTCGATGATCAAAACTTTCCAACAATTAGGAGTCATGCTCAGAAGATGGTTGTACTGTTTGGGTCAACCTAGGTACTGTATGTGAACAGACATTTTCAGTGATGAAATGTAACAAGTCAAGGCACAGATCAACTCTTACTGACTCTCACCTTTCAGAAATCCTGCACATAGCGAAGTCACTGGTCTAGTCAATGCCAATCAGAGACTTCACACTAATTGAGTAGTTTAAAATGTAATGTTAACAAGAGTTCTGTCCGTGGTGCTGAATGCACAGGGTACTTTTCCCTCCGTGTAGTTCATTGCATGTTTAATAATGAAAATACATACCAAAAGGAGAACATGGATGTGGTTTGTTTCTGTGCATGTTAAAAAAGTAAAATAGGTAGCATATCTGGACGTGATTTACTGTAGATATATCTGTCAACACAGTCATACAGTGGGGCAAAAAAGTATTTAGTCAGCCACTAATTGTGCACGTTCTCCCACTTAAAAAGATGAGAGAGGCCTGTAATTTTCATCATAAGTACACTTCAACTATGACAGACAAAATTAGAAAAAAAGTCCAGAAAATCACATTGTAGGATTTTTAATGAATTTATTTGCAAATTATGGTGGAAAATAAGTATTTGGTCACCTACAAACAAGCAAGATTTCTGGCTCTCACAGACCTGTAACTTCTTCTTTAAGAGGCTCCTCTGTCCACTCGTTACCTGTATTAATGGCATCTTTTTAAGTGGGAGAACTTGCACAATTGGTGGCTGACTAAATACTTTTTTGCCCCACTGTACATACACATGATGTATAATTCTGTAATATGATCATGGCCCGCGATGGCAAAAATATATCCTAATGTGGCCCTCCATGGAAAATATTTGCCTAGGCCTGGTCTAGACAATGGACAGTTGTCTTTTCTTTGGGAGCCTGTTCCTTGACCTGTGAGAGTGTGCAGTGGATTGCGAGTGGCTTAGTTTGAGTCAGTGCAGCGTGTGTGTACATTGTGGAATGTGTGGCATTCCTGCCATTGTTTTGTGAATGGAGTGATTGGAATCCCCAATTTTTCAGCCATGCTATTAAAGCCAGAAAAGAGGATTCCAAAGGCTTCTCCACACCTTGACGTAAATTCACACACCAGTCACACTCCCTCCACTCACGTGCACACACATGCACGTACATACTCTGTTCTCGTATTCACGCACAAAAGCTATAAAAATGGAACCTGTCTTGACCTGTTTGCTGTGTATGAACTGTATGTTCTGTGTTAACAAACTGCATGAATGTAAAAGGGTAACTGATTTGGACCGATTTGTCACTGGGCTAAAAGACCTGGCACACACCTACACGCCTATTGTGACTGCTTTGGACTAACATGGGGGAAGTGAACGATTGTGGTCCCTAAAGCCGTGGGAAATCTTTTTGGCCTCTGCTGCTTGGGACAAGGGTGACATTGATGCAGGAGTGTGATGCTGGTCTTTAAGGATCTGACACTCTCTGTGTGCGTGTGTGTGTGTTAGTGTGTGTGTGTGTGTGTGTGTGTGTAATTGTGCAGTTTAGAGTGTGTAGACTTAGAGTGATTATCTTAATTTACAGAGGTTAGCTAGCCAGCTATTTGTCGTCCTTAACGTAGGTAATGCTGCTAGCTAGCTAGCCAACAGCTAGCCAACCTCTACCGAATTGAACTCCAACTACCCGGTCAACATTCCGCGTGTTCCACAGGTAGTATCACATTTTCATTTCACTTCATTACAGTACAACGGTTTGATTTGTTTGATCGTAGCTAGCCAGCTACATAGCCGTCTTTGTATCTAAAACAATTGTGTAGCCTAGAGCGATTTTCTAGGTTAGCTGGCCAGCTATTGTCGTTCTTCTAACGTAGCTAGCCAGCTAGCCCCCCGAATAGCAGCACTGTAGTAACTATTACAGTACAACGGTTTTGTTTTGTTTGATCGTAGCTAGCTACATAGCTACATAGCCGTCTTTTAAAGTAACGTATCTAAGACAATTGTGTAGCCTAGAGCGATTTTCTAGGTTAGCCAGCCAGCTATTGTCGTTTCATTCTTTTTAAGTAACGGAACGTGACGGAACGACTTGATTAGTGTAGTGTCAACATCCAGCTGCAGTAGCCCCTCCACTCCAACCTGTTTTTTGTGAAGTCAATAAGATTCTTGCAATAAGCCAACGTAAGCTTAACTTTCTGAACATTCGAGACGTGTAGTCCACTGTCATTCCAATCTCCTTTGCATTAGCGTAGCCTCTTCTGTACCCTGTTAACTATGTGTCTATCTATCCCTGTTCTTCCTCTCCCACAGACCATACAAACGCTCCACACCGCGTGGCTCACCCTAATCTGGTGGTCCCAGCGCGCACGACCCACGTGGAGTTCCTGGTCTCCGGTAGCCTCTGGAACTGCCGATCGCGCCAACAAGGCAGAGTTCATCTCAGCTATGCAGTCCCTCGACTTCCTGGCACTGACGGAAACATGGATCACCACAGATAACACTGCTGGGATCCTCATTCTCCCAAGTGGTCATTCTCTCTCTCCCCCTTACCCATCTATCTATCGCCTCCTTTGAATTCCATGCATGTCACAGTTACCAGCCCTTTCAAGCTTAACATTCTTATCATTTATCGCCCTCCAGGTTCCCTCGGAGAGTTCATCAATGAGCTTGATGCCTTGATAAGCTCCTTTCCTGTCACCTCTCACAGTCCTGGGCGACTTTAACCTCCCCACGTCTACCTTTGACTCATTCCTCTCTGCCTCCTTCTTTCCACTCCTCTCCTCTTTGACCTCACCCTCTCACCTTCCCCCTACTCACAAGGCAAGCTCGACCTCATCTTTACTAGATGCTGTTCTTCCACAACCTCACTGCAACTCCCTCCAAGTGTACCTTGTATCCTTTTCCCTCTCGCTCATCCAACACTTCCCACACTGCCCCTACATGACCAGTATGCATCCTTTGTCTCTATGTCCCCTATCCTCCAGGCCGCTCTCCTCCCCCCCGCTCCGTGGCTCGATGACTCATTGCGAGCTCACAGAACAGAGCTGGGCAGCCGAGCGGAAATTCTGTCAGCATCTGCTTTCTCAATCCTCCCCCCTCCCCCCCCCCCCTCCTCCCTCTCTGCAGATGACTCGTAACCATTTTGAAAAGAAGGTCCACATCCGATCTGGGATGAAATCTCAACAACCTGCCCGCTCGACCCTAAGACCATTTCCTGCAGACTGAAGAAACCTACACTCGATCCATCTTCTCTGACTAGTCAACTGAGACTGCGCATCACGGAGGCGCTCCGCACTGCTAAAGCTAACTCTCTCTCCTCTGCTCTCATCCTTCTAGACCTATCGGCTGCCTTCGATACTGTGAACCATCAGATCCTCCTCTCCACCCTCTCCGAGTTGGGCATCTCCGAATGACGCGGCCCACGCTTTTGCGTCCTACCTGACAGGTCGCTCCTACCAGGTGGCGTGGCGTGAGAATCTGTCTCCTCGCCACGCGCTACCACTGGTGTCCCCCAGGGCTCTGTTCTAGGCCCTCTCCTATTCTCGCTATACACCAAGTCACTTGGCTCTGTCATAACCTCACATGGTCTCTCCTATCATTGCTATGCAGACGACACACAATTAATCTTCTCCTTTCCCCCTTCTGATGACCAGGTGGCGACCGCATCTCTGCATGTCTGGCAGACATATCAGTGTGGATGACGGATCACCACCTCAAGCTGAACCTCGGCAAGACGGAGCTGCTCTTCCTCCCGGGGAAGGACTGCCCGTTCCATGATCTCGCCATCACGGTTGACAACTCCATTGTGTCCTCCTCCCAGAGCGCTAAGAACCTTGGCGTGATCCTGGACAACACCCTGTCGTTCTCAACCAACATCATGGCGGTGGCCCGTTCCTGTAGGTTCATGCTCTACAACATCCGCAGAGTACGACCCTGCCTCACACAGGAAGCGGCGCAGGTCCTAATCCAGGCACTTGTCATCTCCCGTCTGGATTACTGCAACTCGCTGTTGGCTGGGCTCCCTGCCTGTGCCATTAAACCCCTACAACTCATCCAGAACGCCGCAGCCCGTCTGGTGTTCAACCTTCCCAAGTTCTCTCACGTCACCCCGCTCCTCCGCTCTCTCCACTGGCTTCCAGTTGAAGCTCGCATCCGCTACAAGACCATGGTGCTTGCCTACGGAGCTGTGAGGGGAACGGCACCGCAGTACCTCCAGGCTCTGATCAGGCCCTACACCCAAGCAAGGGCACTGCGTTCATCCACCTCTGGCCTGCTCGCCTCCTACCATTGAGGAAGTACAGTTCCCGCTCAGCCCAGTCAAAACTGTTCGCTGCTCTGGCCCCCCAATGGTGGAACAAACTCCCTCACGACGCCAGGACAGCGGAGTCAATCACCACCTTCCGGAGACACCTGAAACCCCACCTCTTCAAGGAATACCTAGGATAGTATAAGTAATCCTTCTCACCCCCCCCCTTAATGATTTAGATGCACTATTGTAAAGTGGCTGTTCCACTGGATGTCAGAAGGTGAATTCACCAATTTGTAAGTCGCTCTGGATAAGAGCGTCTGCTAAATGACTTAAATGTAAATGTAAATGTGTGTGTGTGTGTGTGTGTGTGTGTGTGTGTGTGTGTGTGTGTGTGTGTGTGTGTGTGTGTGTGTGTGTGTGTGTGTGTGTGTGTGTGTGTGTGTGTGTGTGTGTGTGTGTGTGTGTGCGTGCTTGCGTGTGTGTGTGTGTCCGTCACTGCCTGCAGACCCACCTGGCACCCTCTTTCTCTCTCTCTCCTGTGAGGGTACAATAATGTACCTATAACTAATGGTACAATGGACACACCTTACAGGCTACCACTACAGTGACAAGCGTTTGTACCCCTTTAAGAACAATTCAGTACCTTTTCTTCTGAGATTGCAGGCAGGCAGCGAGACAGACTGGCTGTAATTAAGATAAGCTCACATAAGAGGGTGTGGAACCCATACAGGGAAGATAAGACATCTGACTCTAAGTCCTATCTACTGCATTACACTCATTCAGGAGACCAAAGCAGTTCAATCAAAACATTGGCAAAATAGGGAATATGAGAAGCAGTCTATTGATAATGATATTCCCTGGGTACTGGGTGACTGGATGTAGGCTAGGCTTGAGTTAACGTGATGGATGGGGAATCTGGGATAATGCTGAATTGTCTTATTTGGTCTCAGCTGGATCTCTGTGTTTTCTGGGAAATGCAGTATTATTTGGGCATGGGAGAGGTTGGGCTGCTGGAGTCAGCCTGTGTGTTGATGTTGACAGCCCACCTGCTGTAATGCTGATGAGTGCAGTGCTGCAGGATGTAGCCCAGGCAGATAGATTACATTAGTATTGGACTATTAGTATTACTCTCCATGCCCTGATGCTACCTCCCCATGGCTCCCTCTCCCTACCTGCCTCCCCTCACTGCTTCTCTAATGCCTCTCAATCCCTGCCTCCACCTCCATCCTGCCTCCCTCCCTGCCTCTCCCTCCATCCTTCCTTCTTCCTACCTCCCCTCCCTGTTCTCCCTTCCTCCTGCCTCCCCATCTTTCTCACACCCTCTGTCCTCCATGCCTCCCTCCCCTCTGCCTCCCCTGGGAGATACTGGTTTATCGGGGAGAGCACCTGAGGGAAGCACAGCAACCTTGTTTCACAACCCTCCCACGGACAACAAGTTTATGAATACTGAAGCAATGCTTAGCTAGTCTTTTTAGCAAACATTCCACTCCTGTCATTTGGCAAAAGCAAATGGGCAAATAACAGGAGTGGCGAGGAGTGGAAGTGGAATGTACTAGCTGAACAGAGACGACAACCAGTCTAATGCTTAGCTATGGGTGTAATAAACAACCCATATGTTTAGACTGTTGTGGTCCATATTTGCTGTCTTCTAGTGTACTATAAAATAGATGTATCTCCTATTCGTAACACTTTGCCCAGTCATATTCAAGGTTAGAACTACTTTTCTATGGGTTCTGATGCTTCCAGCCTTGATTTGCATTTTTGATAATATATCTACAGTATTTCACCTTTTAATGTGTATAGTATTGCTTACTAGGTGTGTCCAATGAATTTTGTAACCACTCCCTCTTCAAATTAGGGTTGATTGGAAAAAGCTGTTCAGAAGAGGTGTAACAGCTTTCTTTAGGTGAAAGAGAGTTGGACCAAAATGCGGCGTGGCTATTGAGATTCATGTTTAAATGAAACAAGGAAACACGAATCAATACAAAAACAATAAACGTAACGTGAAAACCGAAACAGCCTAAACTGGTGCAAACTAACACAAGATTCACTGGCTTTTAATAAAACCATGGTGCTTGCCTAGGAAACACGAATCAGGCTCTGATCACAAAAACAATAAACGTAAGCCCAGTCAAAACTGAAAACAAACTCCCTCACGAAACAGCCTAAACTGGTGCAAACTAACACAAGAACAGTCTGCTAAATGACAAGGACAATCACCCACGAAACACTCAAAGAATATGGCTGCCTAAATATGGTTCCCAATCAGAGACAACGATAAACACCTGCCTCTGATTGAGAACCACTTGGATAAGAGCAAATGACAAATGTAAATGTAAGGACCATAGACTTTGGTTCCCAATCAGAAACCCCACTAAGCCACAATCCCAATACCTACGAAAAACCCCAAGACAAAACACCACATACCAAAACCCATGTCACAACCTGACCTGACCAAATAAATCAAGAAAACACAAAATACCTCGACCAGGGCGTGACAAGAGGACATTGTAATATCATAAATTTGTACTCCCTGACGAAGGCCAAGCAGCTGAAATGCGTCAGTGTTTTTAAACCATTGAACATTCCATACAAATAAAGGTATTTTAATTAATTATATGAAAGATGCCTTGGTGTGCATACACATGTGCAGGCACACAAACACACACACAAATCCTGACTAATACACAGCATAGACACAAACACATGTGCACACACACACACACATACACACACATGTACATGTCACAATAAACAGTGTAGGCAATAGGAGTGGAGGTATTTATTGAGGACATACGGGACACACGGTAGGCATAGCATTCTTTGGTAAATATAGTCCAGCCACAGCGGTAAATGCCAGGAGCTTCTAGGGGGTCGTGCTGTGGGGTGGGGATGGAGGGAGCTGTGTTACCCCTGGGAACAGATAAAGGGACAGGGGGGGGGGGCTGTGTTACCCCTGGGAACAGATGAAGGGACAGGGTTGGGGTGGGGGTGGAGGGGGCTGTGTTACCCCTGGGAACAGATAAAGGGACAGGGTTGGGGTGGAGGGAGCTGTGTTGCCCCTGGGAACAGATAAAGAGACGGGTGTTTGTTTTATTTTGGTCTACTCCACAGCAACCCAGAGGAATATCTGTAGAGCATCCCAGATGTTTGGCATTTAAGTGATCTACAGTTATCACAGCACAGCTTTACTGGGAAGAGCAAGTACCAAGGGGGACTTCTCTCTATCCTCCTCCTAGAAGTTTCTCACTGCTATGGAACTTACAAGCAAACACAGGGATCCCTCCTGGCAGCGTAAAAACAACATGCCCATCTCTTTGACTTTCACACAGTAAAGTGATAGATACTGTAACAATAGATAGCGATATATATATTGAAGAAAGAGATATAGAATGCAATAGATAGTGATATATAGTGAAGAAAGAGATATAGAAGGCAATAGATAGTGATATATAATGAAGAAAGAGCTATAGATAGCAATAGATAGCAATATATAGTTGTCACGATCGTCGTGTAGTTGGAGTAGTTGGAAGGATGGGAGGACCAAAATGCAGCGTGGTATGTGCTCATCGAGAATTTAATGAACAGAGAACACTTGAACAAACTACACAAAACAATAACCGAATAACGACCGTGAAGCTATAATAAGAACTGTGCTGACACAAACAACTAACATAGACAATCACCCACAACCCACAATGGCAATACAGGCTACCTAAATATGGTACCCAATCAGAGACAACGACTAACACCTGCCTCTGACTGACAACCATATCAGGCCAAACACAGAAACAGACAAACTAGACATCCAACAAAGAATGCCCACTCAGATCACACCCTGACCAAACAAAACATAGAAACATACAAAGCAAACTATGGTCAGGGCTTGACAATAGTGAAGAAAGAGAAATAGATAGATAGGAATAGATAGTGAAGAAAGAGATAGATAGCAATACACAGTGAATAAAGAGATAGATAGCATAGATAGTGATATATAGTGAAGAAAGAGATAGAGATAGAGAGTGATATATAGTGATATATAGGGAAGAAAGAGATAGAGATAGATAGCAATGAATCACATGAAAGAGCAATGAGCCACTCCCAGCAGGACAGAGCAGAGGTAGTCATGGTGGAATGATTGCGCTTTAGAATCATCTGGACAGAAAGTTTAATCCCATATGAGGTTACCCATCTAGCAGATAACATTCTGAGAACCATATGTTATTTTGCAAACAACCTTCCCACAACTTTCAGGGAATGGTGCAGGGTGGTTGCTTGGTTCAGGATAGTTGCTCAGCACATGGAACTTGACAAAAAAAAAATCTTGGTATTTCATTACTTTAACAGAACGTTTCCTAAAAGTTCAAACATGGTTCCATGTATTTAAAATTGTGTTAATTCTGGGAATGTTCTTCAACTGGTTTGACATTGGGAATGTTCTCAAATAGTTCAGAGCATGTTAAGAGATGAGAAACTTCTGTGGGAATTGATGTACTTCTGCATTATGTTTCCTACAGGCTAGCTCCATCCTGGTGGCACAGTGAACTAATTCCATGGATAAAGAACAGAAGATTATAGGTTTGAGTCCAACTAATGCAGTGTCACAATAAAAAAGAAATATGTTTGCATAATTAATGCCAAAGGAAATTATATTCCATGTGTCTTCGCTGTGCTTGGAGTAACAAAAAAGTTGAACCATTGGTCTATTTCCTCTGCATCTGTTGGTACCAACCATTAGTCTGTGTGGTTTAAAGGGGACTGACTTAGAGCAGTGTTTGTGAGACAAGGGCGGATCCCAAAGGGTCCAGGTCTTTTTACAAAAACATCTGTAGAGTTCGAATGGTTTTTGTTACAAACTATTGAAAGCTATCTATGAAAAGCTGACACTCTCACAAACACACACATGTAACATGTTTTGACGCTTAAAAGCTACACAAGAGTTGTTCGGAGGTAAGGTGTTCCTCTACATAGAAGATCATAGGGAATCCCAGGACATAGTGTCTGTAATACTGTAATAAACGCACATAGTTGCTGTCACAAACTTCAAACTCCACACAGTTGTCACTGACTAGTTGGATATTCATTTCCCACTGAGCAAACCATTCCGGTACTTACAGCATTCATATACATTTCTTTTTTATCAGGTTTTTGCTTTGGTGGACTGTATTTAATTGATTGACATTTGTCAATAAAACTCATGAATGCAACTGTTTATGTCAAAAGGTTTTGGGTTCTACTTGTTGCCCTGGTTGTCCTAAAAAGACGACGGTAACCACTTCAAATGTGAGGCTAAATATAAGGGCAAGACATGCAGATAAATAAAAATCAGATAAATGAAAAGTACATTTTTGCTGGAACCAATACGGTTAACCCAAAACAAGATAGTTATTAAAAGTCTTATTGAAAACATTCAGTGAAAGTTTTAAGGAAGTTATTCCAAAACCTCCAAATAACCTATAATTTCTGTATTCAGAGTGTTAATAAAACCTTCCAGAGGAACATTAAAGGAACCATCGTAAAATGTTCTCAGAACCTCCCTGCAACCTAAAAATAAACATTTCCAGAACAGGCAAGATTTTCACTTCTGTTCTCAGAATGTTTAGAAAATGTCAGGAAACATATGGCTTTGTTCCCACAACCAATGTGAAACCAAAAACATACAGTTGAAGTCGTAAGTTTACATACACTTAGGTTGGAGTCATTAAAACTCATTTTTCAGGGGCCTTTCGGGTGGCTCAGTGGTCTAGAGCACTGCACCGCAGCTCTAGCTGTGCCACCAGAGACTCTGGGTGTGCGCCCAGGCTCTGTCGCAGCCAGCGGTGACCGGGAGGACCGTGGGGCAATGCACAATTGGCCTAGCATCGTCCGGGTTAGGGAAGGGTTTGGCCGGTGGGGATATCCTTGTCTCATCGCGCACCAGCGGCTCCTGTAGCGGGCTGGGCGCAGTGCATGCTAACCAAGGTTGCCAGGTGCATGGTGTTTCCTCCGACGCATTGGTGCGACTGGCTTCCGGGTTGGATGCGCGCTGTGTTAAGAAGCAGTGCGGCTTGGTTGGGTTGTGTTTCGGAGGACGCATCGACCTTCGTACGGGAGTTGTAGCGATGAGATAAGATAGTAACTACTAACAATTGGATACCATGAAATTGGGGAGAAAAAGGGGGGAGAAAAATTCAACACAAAAAAACCTTGTTTTTCAACCACTCCACAAATGTATTGTTAACAAACTATGGTTTTGGCAAGTCAGTTAGGACATCTACTTTGTGCATGACAAAAGTAATTGTTTACAGACAGATGATTTCACTTATTATTCACTGTATCACAATTCCAGTGAGTCAGAAGTTTACATACACTAAGTTGACTGTGCCTTTAAACAGCTTGGAAAATTCCAGAAAATGATGCCATGGCTTTAGACGCTTCTGATTGGCTAACTGACATAATTTGAGTCAATTGGAGATGTACCTGTGGATGTATTTCAAGGCCTACCTTCAAACTCAGTGTCTCTTTGCTTGGCATCATTGGTAAATCAAAAGTAATCAGCCAAGAACTCAAGAAAAAACATTGTAGATCTCCACGAGTCTGGTTCATCCTTGGGAGCAATTTCCAAACGCCTGAAGGTACCACGTTCATCTGTACAAACAATAGTATGTAAGTATTAATACCATGGGACCATGCAGCCATCATACCGTTCAGGAAGGAGACACGTTCTGTCTCCTAGAGATGAACGTACTTCGATGCGAAAAGTGCAAATCAATCCCAGAACAACAGCAAAGGACCTTGTGAAGATGCTGGAGGAAACATGTACAAAAGTATCTATATCCATAGTAAAACAAGTCCTATATCAACATAACCTGAAAGGCCGCTCAGCAAGGAAGAAGCCACTCCTCCAAAACCGCCATAAAAAATTTAAAATACAGTTTGCAACTGCACATGGGGACAAAGATCGTACTTTTTGAAAAATGTCCTCTGGCCATAATGACCATTATTATGTTTGGAGGAAAAAGGGGGATGCTTGTAAGCCGAAGAACACCATCCCAACCGTGAAGCACGGGGGTGGCAGCATCATGTTGTGGGGGTGCTTTGCTGCAGGAGGGACTGGTGCACTTCACAAAATAGATGGAATCATGAGTTGGGAAAATGATGTGGATATATTGAAGCAATATGTCAAGACATCAGTCAGGAAGTTAAAGCTTGGTCACATATGGGTCTTCCAAATGGACAATGACCCCAAGCATACTTCCAAATTTGTGGCAAAATGGCTTAAGGACAACAAAGTCAAGGTGTTGGAGTGGCCATCACAAAGCCCTGACCCCAATCCTATAGAAAATGTGTGGGCAGAACTGAAAATGCGTGTGCGTGCAAGGAGGCCTACAAACCTGACTCAGTTACAGCAGCTCTGTCAGGAAGAATGAGCCAAAATTCCCCCAACTTATTGTGGGAAGCTTGAGGAAGTCTACCCAAAACGTTTGACCCAAGTTAAACAATTTAAAGGCAATGCTACCAAAACTAATTGAGTGTATATAAACTTCTGACCCACGGGATTGTGATGAAAGAAATACAAGCTGAAATAAGTAATTCTCTCTACTATTATTCTGACATTTTACATTTTTAAAATAAAGTGGTGATCTTAACTGACCTAAGACAGGGAGTTTTTACTCTGATTAAATGTCAAGAATTGTGAAAAACTGAGTTTAAATGTAGTTGATTAAGGTGAATGTAAACTTCCGACTTCAACTGTACATTCCAAGGAACCAAATGTGCTAGCTGGGTATCGTCTCATTTTGGGAACTGAAATGGGTGTAGGAGAATGATCGCTTATCATGTCATAATACACACATATAATTTAGCACACACCCACGTATGCACCCACACACACCCACGTATGCACACACACACACACACACACACACACACACACACACACACACACACACACACACACACACACACACACACACACACACACACACACACACCACGTATGCACCCACACACACCCACACACACACACACACACACACACACACACACACACACACACACACACACACACACACACACACACACCCACGTATGCACACACACACACACACACACACACACACACACACACACACACACACACACACAGACACACACACACACACACACACACACACACACACACACACACCCACGTATGCACACACACACACACACACACACACACACACACACACACACACACACACACACACACACACACACACACACACACACACACACACACACACACACACACACACACACACACACACACACAAAACACTGAAACATAAAAGCCAGTACAACAGAGCCCTCTTATCTCTTGACACTGGCAGTAATTGATTTTGTGCATGAGGCCATTTGCACGATTCGGGGAAGAATTGAAAAAGCTTCACGGACAGTTGAGGTGACTCTGTCTTCTGGCTCCTGTTTGATTTCTCTCTGACTCTGTGCTCACCAGCGTCTCTGATTTTCAGTGATTAGTGTGTTAGTCAGATTATACAAGATCTACTGTTTCATCATTATGCTCATGCAGAGAAAAGATCTCAATAAAATACAGGGATCGGTTGGGATCTGTTAGGATCTGTTAGGATCTGTTAGGATCCCAGGACTACGTCATCACACTACTGTCCCCGGATGGATCCACATGGAAAGTCGATTTCTGTGATGTAAATGTTACATTCCATAAGGGACCAATGTGAATCTGCATACTGTATAGAATAATTTCAGAACAACAAAGTGTTACATCAAAGAGCTTTTAAATAATCATGCATTTCCTAATGTTGGCTGTCAGCCCCTTAGCCGTTCATACTGGCAACCCATGGTTAGATCAGTGATTTTAAATTATACTTGAACCAACTAGATATATTTCAAATTTTTGCTCTGACGTGACTGGCCCCAGGATAATCTCTATGAACCCAAACAAAGCTGTTAATCTAATACCAAACCATCCATCATGATGTGTGTGTGCATAATAATGTTTGTGTGTGTGTGTGTGTGTGTGTGTGTGTGTGTGTGTGTGTGTGTGTGTGTGTGTGTGTGTGTGTGTGTGTGTGACATGACATGATGACGTGATATATTGACGGGGCAGAGACTTTTTCTACAAAGCTCAATTCCTGCGGTGGTATTTGAAGTAAATAACTCTACACCCTGTTGTATAATATGTCACCAAATGAATGTTAATTCAGAACCAATCATGCCGGAATGAAAGGTTAAGAGACTCTATGGTCATAGACAGTCTGCAACAATGGCTTTTCTAGTTTTACCTCAGTGGGAATAAATTGTTAGGACACACCCACGACATGACATGCTATAGCCAACATGACATGCTATAGCCAGAGTTGGATCTGTGATGTGGTAAAGAGCCTCCCTTTGCATGAACCAACACGAACACATCCACATTCTCTCCCTCCCTTGGAAACAGCTGTTGTTGGAGCTGAACCAGAACACCAGCTTACTGGGTCTTCTTAGTTTGAGCACCATGGTGCAGGGGAGAGAGGGAGAGGGAGTAGGGAGGGAGAGGGGAAGGAGAGAGGAAGGAAGGGGGAGGGAGAGGGGAATGAGAAAGGAAGGGAGGGGGAGGGAGAGGGGAAGGAGAGAGGAAAGAAGGGGGAGGGAGAGAGGGAAGGAAGGGGGAGAGAGAAGGGAGGGAGGAAAAGAGGAAGGGAAGGTGAGAGAGTGGGGAAAGGAGAGAGCGAGAGGGGAGGGAGAGAGAGGAGAGGGAGGGAGTCGTATGACTGGCAATTCACCCTGCACTAAGGATGCCTGCTATTAAAATACAATTAATGTGCTCATGCTAATCTGGGTAAATTGATCCGGTGACCCTGACACTTGTTATTCCTCCTGTTAGAAGGTCAGAATAAACTGGTCACCCTGACCCTTGTTATTCCTACTGTTAGAAGGTCTGAATAAACTGGTCATGCTGGCCCTTGTTATTCCTCATGTTAGAAGGTCAGAATAAACTGGTCACCCTGGCCCTTGTTATTCCTCCCGTTAGAAGGTCAGAATAAACTGGTCACACTGGCCCTTGTTATTCCTCCTGTTAGAAGGTCAGAATAAACTGGTCACCCTGGCCCTTGTTATTCCTCCTGTTAGAAGGTCAGAATAAACTGGTCACCCTGGACCTTGTTATTCCTCCTGTTAGAAGGTCAGAATAAACTGGTCACCCTGGCCCTTGTTATTCCTCCTGTCACAAGGGTCAGAATAAACTGGTCACCCTGACCCTTGTTATTCCTCCCGTTAGAAGGCCAGAATAAACTGGTCACCCTGGCCCTTGTTATTCCTCCCGTTAGAAGGTCAGAATAAACTGGTCACCCTGACCCTTGTTATTCCTCCCATTAGAAGGTCAGCATAAACTGGTCACCCTGACCCTTGTTATTCCTCCCGATAGAAGGTCAGAATAAACTGGTCACCCTGGCCCTTGTTATTCCTCCTGTTAGAAGGTCAGAATAAACTGGTCACCCTGGCCCTTGTTATTCCTGCTGTTGGAAGGTCAGAATAAACTGGTCACCCTGGCCCTCGTTATTCCTCCCATTAAAAGGTCAGAAAAAACTGGTCACCCTCACCCTTGTTATTCCTCCCGTTAGAAGGTCAGAATAAACTGGTCACCCTGACCCTTGTTATTCCTCCCGTTAGAAGGTCAGAATAAACTGGTCACCCTGGCCCTTGTTATTCCTGCCTGTTAGAAGGTCAGAATAAACTGGTCACCCTGGCCCTTGTTATTCCTCCTGTTAGAAGGTCAGAATAAACTGGTCACCCTGACCCTTGTTATTCCTCCCATTAGAGGGTCAGAATAAACTGGTCACCCTGACCCTTGTTATTCCTCCCGTTAGAAGGTCAGAATAAACTGGTCACCCTGGCCCTTGTTATTCCTCCTGTTAGAAGGTCAGAATAAACTGGTCACCCTGGCCCTTGTTATTCCTCCTGTTGGAAGGTCAGAATAAACTGGTCACCCTGGCCCTTGTAATTCCTCCTGTTAGAAGGTCAGAATAAACTGGTCACCCTGGCCCTTGTTATTCCTCCTGTTAGAAGGTCAGAATAAACTGGTCACCCAGGCCCTTGTTATTCCTCCAGTTAGAAGGTCAGAATAAACTGGTCACCCTGGCCCTTGTTATTCCTCCTGTTAGAAGGTCAGAATAAACTGGTCACCCTGACCCTTGTTATTCCTCCTGTTAGAAGGTCATAATAAACTGGTCACCCTGGCCCTTGTTATTCCTCCCGGTAGAAGGTCAGAATTTACTGGTCACCTTGGCCTTTGTTATTCCTCCTGTTAGAAGGTCAGAATAATCTGGTAACCCTGGCCATCGTTATTCCTCCCGTTAGAAGGTCAGAATAAACTGGTCACCCTGGCCCTTGTTATTCCTCCTGATAGAAGGTCAGAATAAACTGGTCACCATGGCCCTTGTTATTCCTCCTGTTAGAAGGTCAGAATAAACTGGTCACCCTGACCCGTGTTATTCCTCCTGTTAGAAGGTTAGAATAAATTGGTCACCCTGGCCCTTTTTATTCCTTCTGTTAGAAGGTCAGAATAAACTGGTCCCCCTGGCCCTTGTTATTCCTCCTGTTAGAAGGTCAGAATAAACTGGTCACCCTGACCCTTGTTATTCCTCCCATTAGAGGGTCAGAATAAACTGGTCACCCTGACCCTTGTTATTCCTCCCGTTAGAAGGTCAGAATAAACTGGTCACCCTGGCCCTTGTTATTCCTCCTGTTAGATGGTCAGAATAAACTGGTCACCCTGACCCTTGTTATTCCTCCTGTTAGAAGGTCATAATAAACTGGTCACCCTGGCCCTTGTTATTCCTCCCGGTAGAAGGTCAGAATTTACTGGTCACCTTGGCCTTTGTTATTCCTCCTGTTAGAAGGTCAGAATAAACTGGTCACCCTGGCCCTTGTTATTCCTCCTGTTAGAAGGTCAGAATAAACTGGTCACCATGGCCCTTGTTATTCCTCCTGTTAGAAGGTCAGAATAAACTGGTCACCCTGGCCCTTGTTATTCCTCCTGTTAGAAGGTCAGAATAAACTGGTCACCCTGACCCTTGTTATTCCTCCTGTTAGAAGGTCATAATAAACTGGTCACCCTGGCCCTTGTTATTCCTCCCGGTAGAAGGTCAGAATTTACTGGTCACCTTGGCCTTTGTTATTCCTCCTGTTAGAAGGTCAGAATAAACTGGTAACCCTGGCCATCGTTATTCCTCCCGTTAGAAGGTCAGAATAAACTGGTCACCCTGACCCTTGTTATTCCTCCCGTTAGAAGGTCAGAATAAACTGGTCACCCTGACCCTTGTTATTCCTCCCATTAGAAGGTCAGAATAAACTGGTCACCCTCACCCTTGTTATTCCTCCTGTTAGAAGGTCAGAATAAAATGGTCACCCTGGCCCTTGTTATTCCTCCTGTTAAAGGTCAGAATAAACTGGTCACCCTGGCCCTTGTTATTCCTCCTGTTAGAAGGTCAGAATAAACTGGTCACCCTGGCCCTTGTTATTCCTGCCGTTAGAAGGTCAGAATAAACTGGTCACCCTGGCCCTTGTTATTCCTCCTGTTAGAAGGTCTGAATAAACTGGTCACCCTGGCCCTTGTTATTCCTCCTGTTAGAAGGTCAGAATAAACTGGTCACCATGGCCCTTGTTATTCCTCCTGTTAGAAGGTCAGAATAAACTGGTCACCCTGACCCGTGTTATTCCTCCTGTTAGAAGGTTAGAATAAATTGGTCACCCTGGCCCTTTTTATTCCTTCTGTTAGAAGGTCAGAATAAACTGGTCCCCCTGGCCCTTGTTATTCCTCCTGTTAGAAGGTCAGAATAAACTGGTTCCCATGGCCCTTGTTATTCCCCCTGTTAGAAGGTCAGAATAAACTGGTCAGACTGGCCCTTGTTATTCCTCCTGTTAGAAGGTCAGAATAAACTGGTCACCCTGGCCCTTGTTATTCCTCCCGTTAGAAGGTCAGAATAAACTGGTCACCCTGGCCCTTGTTATTCCTCCTGTTAGAAGGTCAGAATAAACTGGTCACCATGGCCCTTGTTATTCCTCCTGTTAGAAGGTCAGAATAAACTGGTCACCCTGGCCCTTGTTTTTTCCTCCTGTTAGAAGGTCAGAATAAACTGGTCACCCTGGCCCTTGTTATTCCTCCTGTTAGAAAGTCAGAATAAACTGGTCACCATGACCCTTGTTATTCCTCCTGTTAGAAGGTCAGAATAAACTGGTCACCCTGGCCCTTGTTATTCCTCCTGTTAGAAGGTCAGAATAAACTGGTCACCCTGGCCCTTGTTATTCCTCCTGTTAGAAGGTCAGAATAAACTGGTCACACTGGCCCTTGTTATTCCTCCTGTTAGAAGGTCAGAATAAACTGGTAGGCCTGATCCTTGTTATTCCTCCTGTTAGAAGGTCAGAATAAACTGGTCATCCTGACCCTTGTTATTTCTCCTGTTAGTAGGTCAGAAAAAACTGGTCACCCTGACCCTTGTTATTCCTCCTGTTAGAAGGTCAGAATAAACTGGTCACCCTGGCCCTTGTTATTCCTCCTGTTAGAAGGTCAGAATAAACTGGTCACCCTGACCCTTGTTATTCCTCCTGTTAGAAGGTCAGAATAAACTGGTCACCCTGGCCCTTGTTATTCCTCCTGTTAGAAGGTCAGAATAAACTGGTCACCCTGACCCTTGTTATTCCTCCCAGTAGAAGGTCAGAATAAACTGGTCACCCTGACCCTTGTTATTCCTCCTGTTAGAAGGTCAGAATAAACTGGTCACCCTGGCCCTTGTTATTCCTCCTGTTAGAAGGTCAGAATAAACTGGTCACCCTGGCCCTTGTTATTCCTCCTGTTAGAAGGTCAGAATAAACTGTTAGGCCTGACCCTTGTTATTCCTCCTGTTAGAAGGTCAGAATAAACTGGTCACCCTGACCCTTGTTATTTCTCCTGTTAGTAGGTCAGAATAAACTGGTCACCCTGGCCCTTGTTATTCCTCCTGTTAGAAGGTCAGAATAAACTGGTCACCCTGGCCCTTGTTATTCCTCCTGTTAGAAGGTCAGAATAAACTGGTCACCCTGACCCGTGTTATTCCTCCTGTTAGAAGGTCAGAATAAACTGGTCACCCTGGCCCTTTTTATTCCTTCTGTTAGAAGGTCAGAATAAACTGGTCACCCTGGCCCTTGTTATTCCTCCTGTTAGAAGGTCAGAATAAACTGGTTCCCATGGCCCTTGTTAGTCCTCCTGTTAGAAGGTCAGAATAAACTGGTCACACTGGCCCTTGTTATTCCTCCTGTTAGAAGGTCAGAATAAACTGGTCACCCTGGCCCTTCTTATTCCTCCCGTTAGAAGGTCAGAATAAACTGGTCACCCTGGCCCTTGTTATTCCTCCTGTTAGAAGGTCAGAATAAACTGGTCACCATGGCCCTTGTTATTCCTCCTGTTAGAAGGTCAGAATAAAATGGTCACCCTGGCCCTTGTTTTTTCCTCCTGTTAGAAGGTCATAATAAACTGGTCACCCTGGCCCTTGTTATTCCTCCCGGTAGAAGGTCAGAATTTACTGGTCACCTTGGCCTTTGTTATTCCTCCTGTTAGAAGGTCAGAATAAACTGGTCACCCTGGCCCTTGTTATTCCTCCTGTTAGAAGGTCAGAATAAACTGGTCACCATGGCCCTTGTTATTCCTCCTGTTAGAAGGTCAGAATAAACTGGTCACCCTGGCCCTTGTTATTCCTCCTGTTAGAAGGTCAGAATAAACTGGTCACCCTGACCCTTGTTATTCCTCCTGTTAGAAGGTCATAATAAACTGGTCACCCTGGCCCTTGTTATTCCTCCCGGTAGAAGGTCAGAATTTACTGGTCACCTTGGCCTTTGTTATTCCTCCCGTTAGAAGGTCAGAATAAACTGGTAACCCTGGCCCTCGTTATTCCTCCCGTTAGAAGGTCAGAATAAACTGGTCACCCTGACCCTTGTTATTCCTCCCGTTAGAAGGTCAGAATAAACTGGTCACCCTCACTCTTGTTATTCCTCCCATTAGAAGGTCAGAATAAACTGGTCACCCTGGCCCTTGTTATTCCTCCTGTTAGAAGGTCAGAATAAACTGGTCACCCTGGCCCTTGTTATTCCTCCTGTTAAAGGTCAGAATAAACTGGTCACCCTGGCCCTTGTTATTCCTCCTGTTAGAAGGTCAGAATAAACTGGTCACCCTGGCCCTTGTTATTCCTCCTGTTAGAAGGTCAGAATAAACTGGTCACCCTGGCCCTTGTTATTCCTCCTGTTAGAAGGTCAGAATAAACTGGTCACCCTGGCCCTTGTTATTCCTCCTGTTAGAAGGTCAGAATAAACTGGTCACCATGGCCCTTGTTATTCCTCCTGTTAGAAGGTCAGAATAAACTGGTCACCCTGACCCGTGTTATTCCTCCTGTTAGAAGGTTAGAATAAATTGGTCACCCTGGCCCTTTTTATTCCTTCTGTTAGAAGGTCAGAATAAACTGGTCCCCCTGGCCCTTGTTATTCCTCCTGTTAGAAGGTCAGAATAAACTGGTCTGTCCCATGGCCCTTGTTATTCCTCCTGTTAGAAGGTCAGAATAAACTGGTCACCTGGCCCTTGTTATTCCTCCTGTTAGAAGGTCAGAATAAACTGGTCACCCTGGCCCTTGTTATTCCTCCTGTCAGAATAAACTGACCCTGGCCCTTGTTATTCCTCCTGGTCAGAATAAACTGGTCACCCTGGCCCTTGTTATTCCTCCTGTTAGAAGGTCAGAATAAACTGGTCACCCTGGCCCTTGTTATTCCTCCTGTTAGAAGGTCAGAATAAACTGGTCACCCTGGCCCTTGTTATTCCCTTGTTAAACTTCACTCCCTTGTTATTCCTCCTGTTAGAAGGTCAGAATAAACTGGTCACCCTGGCCCTTGTTATTCCTCCTGTTAGAAGGTCAGAATAAACTGGTCACCCTGGCCCTTGTTATTCCTCCTGTTAGAAGGTCAGAATAAACTGGTCACCTGGCCCTTGTTATTCCTCCTGTTAGAAGGTCAGAATAAACTGGTAGGCCTGATCCTTGTTATTCCTCCTGTTAGAAGGTCAGAATAAACTGGTCATCCTGACCCTTGTTATTTCTCCTGTTAGTAGGTCAGAAAAAACTGGTCACCCTGACCCTTGTTATTCCTCCTGTTAGAAGGTCAGAATAAACTGGTCACCCTGGCCCTTGTTATTCCTCCTGTTAGAAGGTCAGAATAAACTGGTCACCCTGACCCTTGTTATTCCTCCTGTTAGAAGGTCAGAATAAACTGGTCACCCTGGCCCTTGTTATTCCTCCTGTTAGAAGGTAAGAATAAACTGGTCACCATGGCCTTTGTTATTCCTCCTGTTAGAAGGTCAGAATAAACTGGTCACCCTGGCCCTTGTTATTCCTCCTGTTAGAAGGTCAGAATAAACTGGTCACCCTGACCCTTGTTATTCCTCCTGTTAGAAGGTCAGAATAAACTGGTCACCCTGGCCCTTGTTATTCCTCCTGTTAGAAGGTCAGAATAAACTGGTCACCCTGGCCCTTGTTATTCCTCCTGTTAGAAGGTCAGAATAAACTGGTCACCCTGACCCTTGTTATTCCTCCTGTTAGAAGGTCAGAATAAACTGGTCACCCTGACCCTTGTTATTCCTCCCGTTAGAAGGTCAGAATAAACTGGTCACCCTGGCCCTTGTTATTCCTCCCGTAAGAAGGTCAGAATAAACTGGTCAACCTGGCCCTTGTTATTCCTCCTGTTAGAAGGTCAGAATAAACTGGTCACCCTGACCCTTGTTATTCCTCCTGTTAGAAGGTCAGAATAAACTGGTCACCCTGGCCCTTTTATTCCTTCTGTTAGAAGGTCAGAATAAACTGGTCACCCTGGCCCTTGTTATTCCTCCTGTTAGAAGGTCAGAATAAACTGGTCACCCATGGCCCTTGTTAGTCCTCCTGTTAGAAGGTCAGAATAAACTGGTCACACTGGCCCTTGTTATTCCTCCTGTTAGAAGGTCAGAATAAACTGGTCACCCTGGCCCTTGTTATTCCTCCTGTTAGAAGGTCAGAATAAACTGGTCACCCTGGCCCTTGTTATTCCTCCTGTTAGAAGGTCAGAATAAACTGGTCACCATGGCCCTTGTTATTCCTCCTGTTAGAAGGTCAGAATAAAATGGTCACCCTGGCCCTTGTTATTCCTCCCGGTAGAAGGTCAGAATAAACTGGTCACCCTGGCCCTTGTTATTCCTCCTGTTAGAAAGTCAGAATAAACTGGTCACCATGACCCTTGTTATTCCTCCTGTTAGAAGGTCAGAATAAACTGGTCACCCTGGCCCTTGTTGTTCCTCCTGTTAGAAGGTCAGAAGAAACTGGTCACCCTGGCCCTTGTTATTCCTCCTGTTAGAAGGTCAGAATAATCTGGTCACCCTGGCCCTTGTTATTCCTCCCGTTAGAAGGTCAGAATAAACTGGTCACCCTGGCCCTTGTTATTCCTCCTGTTAGAAGGTCAGAATAAACTGGTCAACCTGGCCCTTGTTATTCCTCCTGTTAGAAGGTCAGAATAAACTGGTCACCCTGGCCCTTGTTATTCCTCCTGTTAGAAGGTCAGAATAAACTGGTCACCCTGGCCCTTGTTATTCCTCCTGTTAGAAGGTCAGAATAAACTGGTCACCCTGACCCTTGTTATTCCTCCCGTTAGAAGGTCAGAATAAACTGGTCACCCTGGCCCTTGTTATTCCTCCTGTGAGAAGGTCAGAATAAACTGGTCACCCTGGCCCTTGTTATTCCTCCTGTTAGAAGGTCAGAATAAACTGGTCACCCTGGCCCTTGTTATTCCTCCTGTCAGAAGGTCAGAATAAACTGGTCACCCTGGCCCTTGTTATTCCTCCTGTTAGAAGGTCAGAATAAACTGGTCACCCTGGCCCTTGTTATTCCTCCTGTTAGAAGGTCAGAATAAACTGGTCACACTGGCCCTTGTTATTCCTCCTGTTAGAAGGTCAGAATAAACTGGTAGGCCTGACCCTTGTTATTCCTCCTGTTAGAAGGTCAGAATAAACTGGTCACCCTGACCCTTGTTATTTCTCCTGTTAGTAGGTCAGAATAAACTGGTCACCCTGACCCGTGTTATTCCTCCTGTTAGAAGGTCAGAATAAACTGGTCACCCTGGCCCTTGTTATTCCTCCTGTTAGAAGGTCAGAATAAACTGGTCACCCTGACCCTTGTTATTCCTCCTGTTAGAAGGTCAGAATAAACTGGTCACCCTGGCCCTTGTTATTCCTCCTGTTAGAAGGTCAGAATAAACTGGTCACCATGGCCCTTGTTATTCCTCCTGTTAGAAGGTCAGAATAAACTGGTCACCCTGACCCTTGTTATTCCTCCTGTAGAAGGTCAGAATAAACTGGTCACCCTGACCCTTGTTATTCCTCCTGTTAGAAGGTCAGAATAAACTGGTCACCCTGGCCCTTGTTATTCCTCCTGTTAGAAGGTCAGAATAAACTGGTCACCCTGGCCCTTGTTATTCCTCCTGTTAGAAGGTCAGAATAAACTGTTAGGCCTGACCCTTGTTATTCCTCCTGTTAGAAGGTCAGAATAAACTGGTCACCCTGACCCTTGTTATTTCTCCTGTTAGAAGGTCAGAATAAACTGGTCACCCTGGCCCTTGTTATTCCTCCTGTTAGAAGGTCAGAATAAACTGGTCACCCTGGCCCTTGTTATTCCTCCTGTTAGAAGGTCAGAATAAACTGGTCACCCTGACCCTTGTTATTCCTCCTGTTAGAAGGTCAGAATAAACTGGTCACCCTGGCCCTTGTTATTCCTCCTGTTAGAAGGTCAGATTAATCTGGTCACCATGGCCCTTGTTATTCCTCCTGTTAGAAGGTCAGAATAAACTGGTCACCCTGGCCCTTGTTATTCCTCCTGTTGGAAGGTCAGAATAAACTGGTCACCCTGACCCGTGTTATTCCTCCTGTTAGAAGGTCAGAATAAACTGGTCACCCTGGCCCTTTTTATTCCTTCTGTTAGAAGGTCAGAATGAACTGGTCACCCTGGCCCTTGTTATTCCTCCTGTTAGAAGGTCAGAATAAACTGGTTCCCATGGCCCTTGTTATTCCTCCTGTTAGAAGGTCAGAATAAACTGGTCACCCTGGCCCTTGTTATTCCTCCTGTTAGAAGGTCAGAATAAACTGGTCACACTGGCCCTTGTTATTCCTCCTGTTAGAAGGTCAGAATAAACTGGTAGGCCTGACCCTTGTTATTCCTCCTGTTAGAAGGTCAGAATAAACTGGTCACCCTGACCCTTGTTATTTCTCCTGTTAGTAGGTCAGAATAAACTGGTCACCCTGACCCGATTCCTCCTGTTAGAAGGTCAGAATAAACTGGTCACCCTGGCCCTTGTTATTCCTCCTGTTAGAAGGTCAGAATAAACTGGTCACCCTGACCCTTGTTATTCCTCCTGTTAGAAGGTCAGAATAAACTGGTCACCCTGGCCCTTGTTATTCCTCCTGTTAGAAGGTCAGAATAAACTGGTCACCATGGCCCTTGTTATTCCTCCTGTTAGAAGGTCAGAATAAACTGGTCACCCTGACCCTTGTTATTCCTCCCAGTAGAAGGTCAGAATAAACTGGTCACCCTGACCCTTGTTATTCCTCCTGTTAGAAGGTCAGAATAAACTGGTCACCCTGGCCCTTGTTATTCCTCCTGTTAGAAGGTCAGAATAAACTGGTCACCCTGGCCCTTGTTATTCCTCCTGTTAGAAGGTCAGAATAAACTGGTTAGGCCTGACCCTTGTTATTCCTCCTGTTAGAAGGTCAGAATAAACTGGTCACCCTGACCCTTGTTATTTCTCCTGTTAGTAGGTCAGAATAAACTGGTCACCCTGGCCCTTGTTATTCCTCCTGTTAGTAGGTCAGAATAAACTGGTCACCCTGGCCCTTGTTATTCCTCCTGTTAGAAGGTCAGAATAAACTGGTCACCCTGACCCTTGTTATTCCTCCTGTTAGAAGGTCAGAATAAACTGGTCACCCTGGCCCTTGTTATTCCTCCTGTTAGAAGGTCAGATTAAACTGGTCACCATGGCCCTTGTTATTCCTCCTGTTAGAAGGTCAGAATAAACTGGTCACCCTGGCCCTTGTTATTCCTCCTGTTGGAAGGTCAGAATAAACTGGTCACCCTGACCCGTGTTATTCCTCCTGTTAGAAGGTCAGAATAAACTGGTCACCCTGGCCCTTTTTATTCCTTCTGTTAGAAGGTCAGAATGAACTGGTCACCCTGGCCCTTGTTATTCCTCCTGTTAGAAGGTCAGAATAAACTGGTTCCCATGGCCCTTGTTATTCCTCCTGTTAGAAGGTCAGAATAAACTGGTCACCATGGCCCTTGTTATTCCTCCTGTTAGAAGGTCAGAATAAACTGGTCACCCTGGCCCTTGTTTTTTCCTCCTGTTAGAAGGTCAGAATAAACTGGTCACCCTGGCCCTTGTTATTCCTCCTGTTAGAAAGTCAGAATAAACTGGTCACCATGACCCTTGTTATTCCTCCTGTTAGTAGGTCAGAATAAACCGGTCACCCTGGCCCTTGTTATTCCTCCTGTTAGAAGGTCAGAATAAACTGGTCACCCTGGCCCTTGTTATTCCTCCCGTTAGAAGGTCAGAATGAACTGGTCACCCTGACCCTTGTTATTCCTCCCATTAGAAGGTCAGAATAAACTGGTTCCCATGGCCCTTGTTATTCCTCCTGTTAGAAGGTCAGAATAAACTGGTCACCATGGCCCTTGTTATTCCTCCTGTTAGAAGGTCAGAATAAACTGGTCACCCTGGCCCTTGTTTTTTCCTCCTGTTAGAAGGTCAGAATAAACTGGTCACCCTGGCCCTTGTTATTCCTCCTGTTAGAAAGTCAGAATAAACTGGTCACCATGACCCTTGTTATTCCTCCTGTTAGTAGGTCAGAATAAACTGGTCACCCTGACCCGTGTTATTCCTCCTGTTAGAAGGTCAGAATAAACTGGTCACCCTGGCCCTTTTTATTCCTTCTGTTAGAAGGTCAGAATGAACTGGTCACCCTGGCCCTTGTTATTCCTCCTGTTAGAAGGTCAGAATAAACTGGTTCCCATGGCCCTTGTTATTCCTACTGTTAGAAGGTCAGAATAAACTGGTCACCATGGCCCTTGTTATTCCTCCTGTTAGAAGGTCAGAATAAACTGGTCACCCTGGCCCTTGTTTTTTCCTCCTGTTAGAAGGTCAGAATAAACTGGTCACCCTGGCCCTTGTTATTCCTCCTGTTAGAAAGTCAGAATAAACTGGTCACCATGACCCTTGTTATTCCTCCTGTTAGAAGGTCAGAATAAACTGGTCAGCCTGACCCTTGTTATTCCTCCTGTTAGAAGGTCAGAATAAACTGGTCACCCTGACCCTTGTTATTCCTCCTGGTAGAAGGTCAGAATAAACTGGTCACCCTGGCCCTTGTTATTCCTCTTGTTAGAAGGTCAGAATAAAAAGGTCACCCTGGCCCTTGTTATTCCTCCTGTTAGAAGTTCAGAATAAACTGGTCACCCTGACCCTTGTTATTCCTCCTGTTAGAAGGTCAGAATAAAATGGTCACCCTGGCCCTTGTTATTCCTCCTGTTAGAAGGTCAGAATAAACTGGTCACCCTGGCCCTTGTTATTCCTCCTGTTAGAAGGTCAGAATAAACTGGTCACCCTGGCCCTTGTTATTCCTCCTGTTAGAAGGTCAGAATAAACTGGTCACCCTGACCCTTGTTATTCCTCCTGTTAGAAGGTCAGAATAAACTGGTCACCCTGGCCCTTGTTATTCCACCTTTTGGAAGGTCAGAATAAACTGGTCACCCTGACCCTTGTTATTCCTCCTGTTAGAAGGTCAGAATAAACTGGTCAACCTGGCCCTTGTTATTCCTCCTTTTGGAAGGTCAGAATAAACTGGTCACCCTGACCCTTGTTATTCCTCCCGTTAGAAGGTCAGAATAAACTGGTCACCCTGACCCTTGTTATTCCTCCTGTTAGAAGGTCAGAATAAACTGGTCACCCTGGCCCTTGTTATTCCTCCTGTTAGAAGGTCAGAATAAACTGGTCACCCTGGCCCTTGTTATTCCTCCTGTTAGAAGGTCAGAATAAACTGGTTCCCATGGCCCTTGTTATTCCTCCTGTTAGAAGGTCAGAATAAACTGGTCACCCTGGCCCTTGTTATTCCTCCTGTTAGAAGGTCAGAATAAACTGGTCACCCTGGCCTTGTTATTCCTCCTGTTAGAAGGTCAGAATAAACTGGTCACCCTGGCCCTTGTTATTCCTCCTGTTAGAAGGTCAGAATAAACTGGTCACCATGGCCCTTGTTATTCCTCCTGTTAGAAGGTCAGAATAAACTGGTCACCCTGGCCCTTGTTATTCCTCCTGTTAGAAGGTCAGAATAAACTGGTCACCATGGCCCTTGTTATTCCTCCTGTTAGAAGGTCAGAATAAACTGGTCACCCTGACCCTTGTTTTTTCCTCCTGTTAGAAGGTCAGGATAAACTGTCACCCTGGCCCTTGTTATTCCTCCTGTTAGAAAGTCAGAATAAACTGGTCACCCTGACCCTTGTTATTCCTCCTATTAGAACGTCAGAATAAACTGGTCACCCTGGCCCTTGTTATTCCTCCTGTTAGAAGGTCAGAATAAACTGGTCACCCTGGCCCTTGTTATTCCTCCTGTTAGAAGGTCAGAATAAACTGGTCACCCTGACCCTTGTTATTCCTCCTGTTAGAAGGTCAGAATAAACTGGTCACCCTGGCCCTTGTTATTCCTCCTTTTGGAAGGTCAGAATAAACTGGTCACCCTGACCCTTGTTATTCCTCCTGTTAGAAGGTCAGAATAAACTGGTCACCCTGGCCCTTGTTATTCCTCCATTTGGAAGCTCAGAATAAACTGGTCACCCTGACCCTTGTTATTCCTCCTGTTAGAAGGTCAGAATAAACTGGTCACCCTGGACCTTGTTATTCCTCCTGTTAGAAGGTCAGAATAAACTGTTCACCATGGCCCTTGTTATTCCTCCTGTTAGAAGGTCAGAATAAACTGGTCACCCTGGCCCTTGTTATTCCTCCTTTTGGAAGGTCAGAATAAACTGGTCACCCTGACCCTTGTTATTCCTCCTGTTAGAAGGTCAGAATAAACTGGTCACCCTGGACCTTGTTATTCCTCCTGTTAGAAGGTCAGAATAAACTGTTCACCATGGCCCTTGTTATTCCTCCTGTTAGAAGGTCAGAATAAACTGGTCACCCTGGCCCTTGTTATTCCTCCTTTTGGAAGGTCAGAATAAACTGGTCACCCTGACCCTTGTTATTCCTCCTGTTAGAAGGTCAGAATAAACTGGTCACCCTGGCCCTTGTTATTCCTCCTTTTGGAAGCTCAGAATAAACTGGTCACCCTGACCCTTGTTATTCCTCCTGTTAGAAGGTCAGAATAAACTGGTCACCCTGACCCGTGTTATTCCTACTGTTAGAAGGTCAGAATAAACTGGTCACCCTGGCCCTTGTTATTCCTCCTGTTAGAAGGTCAGAATAAACTGGTCACCCTGGCCCTTGTTATTCCTCCTGTTAGAAGGTCAGAATAAACTGGTTCCCATGGCCCTTGTTATTCCTCCTGTTAGAAGGTCAGAATAAACTGGTCACACTGGCCCTTGTTATTCCTCCTGTTAGAAGGTCAGAATAAACTGGTCACCCTGGCCCTTGTTATTCCTCCCGTTAGAAGGTCAGAATAAACTGGTCACCCTGGCCCTTGTTATTCCTCCTGTTAGAAGGTCAGAATAAACTGGTCACCCTGGCCCTTGTTATTCCTCCTGTTAGAAGGTCAGAATAAACTGGTCACCCTGGCCCTTGTTATTCCTCCTGTTAGAAGGTCAGAATAAACTGGTCACCCTGGCCCTTGTTATTCCTCCTGTTAGAAGGTCAGAATAAACTGGTCACCCTGGCCCTTGTTATTCCTCCTGTTAGAAGGTCAGAATAAACTGGTCACCCTGGCCCTTGTTATTCCTCCTGTTAGAAGGTCAGAATAAACTGGTCACCCTGGCCCTTGTTATTCCTCCTGTTAGAAGGTCAGAATAAACTGGTCACCCTGGCCCTTGTTATTCCTCCTGTTAGAAGGTCAGAATAAACTGGTCACCCTGGCCCTTGTTATTCCTCCTGTTAGAAGGTCAGAATAAACTGGTCACCCTGGCCCTTGTTATTCCTCCCGTTAGAAGGTCAGAATAAACTGGTCACCATGGCCCTTGTTATTCCTCCTGTTAGAAGGTCAGAATAAACTGGTCACCCTGGCCCTTGTTATTCCTCCTGTTAGAAGGTCAGAATAAACTGGTCACCATGGCCCTTGTTATTCCTCCTGTTAGAAGGTCAGAATAAACTGGTCACTCTGGCCCTTGTTATTCCTCCCATTAGAAGGTCAGAATAAACTGGTCACCCTGGCCCTTGTTATTCCTCCAGTCAGAAGGTCAGAATAAACTGGTCACCATGGCCCTTGTTATTCCTCCTGTTAGAAGGTCAGAATAAACTGGTCACACTGGCCCTTGTTATTCCTCCCGTTAGAAGGTCAGAATAAACTGGTCACCATGGCCCTTGTTATTCCTCCTGTTAGAAGGTCAGAATAAACTGGTCACCCTGGCCCTTGTTATTCCTCCTGTTAGAAGGTCAGAATAAACTGGTCACCCTGGCCCTTGTTATTCCTCCTGTTAGAAGGTCAGAATAAACTGGTCACCCTGGCCCTTGTTATTCCTCCTGTTAGAAGGTCAGAATAAACTGGTCACCCTGGCCCTTGTTATTCCTCCTGTTAGAAGGTCAGAATAAACTGGTCACTCTGGCCCTTGTTATTCCTCCTGTTAGAAGGTCAGAATAAACTGGTCACCCTGGCCCTTGTTATTCCTCCAGTTAGAAGGTCAGAATAAACTGGTCACCATGGCCCTTGTTATTCCTCCTGTTAGAAGGTCAGAATAAACTGGTCACCCTGGCCCTTGTTATTCCTCCTGTTAGAAGGTCAGAATAAACTGGTCACCCTGGCCCTTGTTATTCCTCCTGTTAGAAGGTCAGAATAAACTGGTCACCCTGACCCTTGTTATTTCTACCATGACAAGACCAGAATAAACTGGTCACCCTGGCCCTTGTTATTCCTCCTGTTAGAGGGTCAGAATAAACTGGTCACCCTGACCCTTGTTATTCCTACCATGACAAGACCAGAATAAACTGGTCACCATGGCCCTTGTTATTCCTCCTGTTAGAAGGTCAGAATAAACTGGTCACCCTGGCCCTTGTTATTCCTCCTGTTAGAAGGTCAGAATAAACTGGTCACCCTGACCCTTGTTATTCCTACCATGACAAGACCAGAATAAACTGGTCACCCTGGCCCTTGTTATTCCTTCCATGACAAGACCAGAATAAACTGGTGGTTAATATGCCACAGAGCGGCTGCTGGGAGGTACAGAGGGTGAGTGGAATAGGGAGGATCGAAAGAGAAGAACAAGAAGATAACATTAGAAAGAGGATTACATTAGATCAACATTATTGTCCCACCAGGGGGATATTCATTTGGTCATGTGCTTATTAAAAAGACAAAAGACATTAAACAGAAAAAACAGAAGGATACACTATAAAATTCAGATGAATAGTGCAATAGGCTTCCTATTAACCAATCAAGAGTATGTGTCCATTATACAGCCTGATGGCCGCTGGTATTAAAGAGTCCTTGTATCTATTAGTCCTCTGCTTCTTTTGATGAACAATTTTTCCTCTACTCAAGCTGCTTAAGGATGAAGTGGATAGATATTTGATGTCAGAGAGGGTATTGGTGTCAACCTTTCAGTAGTCTCCCATGGGCATGTTCTGCACAGCTGACCAAATGACGTGAGATTTTACTTCTGGGTTAATAGAGATGACCCTTTCTGTGTTGTCATGGTGACACAGGGGAGAGTCTGATATCCAGGGCAGGGCTAACTGCCCATGGTGGCCTGATGTTGTAACATGGAAATCGTTCATAATTACCTTGAGATTAGAGAGCACATGACCACAGCATCAAACCCAAATAACCTCTAGAAATCCTCAAACTCTGCAAGCTCACGGAAACTCCACCACAATACTAAGATAGGAAGGGAAATGAACCAAGGACAGAGTGAAAACCATTTGCACTACATACACCCACAGTGATGTACAGAATGATGGACTATGTCTGAAATGGTGCTCTATTCCCTAGAGAGTGGGTTACATTTGACCAGGGCCAATAGGGATCTGGTCAAAAGTAGTGCACTATACAGGGAAAAGGGTGCCATTTCAGATGCAGCCCAGGACTATCCCCTCCAGACTTATATGCATCAACTGAGCCATGAAGAGTACAGTCTTTTTCACAGCAGAAGGAAACCATGCAATGCCTGAAAATTGGAAAATGTTCTGATTTATCTGTGTAGGTTAGAGTGTATTGACTTCAGAGAGTTCACTCCCAAACGGTCACTGTCTCTGCAGCGCAGCTCTGCACTTCTGAAAGCAGAGCCCAGCTACCTACCCACTTTCTCCTCATCTGTCTCACTGATGCTGACTAATACAGAGGGTTGAGGGTCTGCAATCCACACCTACCTACCCACTGTCCTCCTCATCCTCATCTGTCTCACTGATGCTGAATAATAACGGGGGTTGGGGGTCTGCAACCCACACCTACGCCATCTGGACCTGCTAGCGTGTTGCCTTTTGGTAAAGATTATGTTTCATTGTTACGATCTCTGTGAAAATGGATAAGGCAGATGTGCAGCTAATACCTGCAGTTGTTGCTCAATCACATAGTGATAATTAGGGCCCTGAGTTTTTCCTAGTCAGGTCACATGCTCAGGAAAATCTATGGGCACTAGTAATACCATGTAATAACCTGACCGTTTCTCTTTTGAGTGCAATGTGAGACTGTGGGTTGCATCCCAAATTGTACCCTACTATCTATATAGTGCACTGCTTTTAACTAGAGTCCTATGGGAACAACATAGGGAATAGGGTGCCATTTGGGATGCATTTTGTGACACGAAGAACAAGGTATTCTTTTTATTATTATTATTAAGAACAAGGCCATTTATGACTTGCAGTATGTAAACAGTGTGCCAGGGACTAGGATTAGAGCTACCATGACACCATTATGCCACTTCCTTCCCCTGTCATTTGATGTTTATTACTCTGCCACAGGTACCAGATACATACCAGGCCAGAGTGTGGAGGCTGGCACAGGTACCAGATACATACCAGGCCAGAGTGTGGAGGCTGCCACAGGTACCAGATACATACCAGGCCAGAGTGTGGAGGCTGGCACAGGTACCAGATACATAGCAGGCCAGAGTGTGGAGGCTGGCACAGGTACCAGATACATAGCAGGCCAGAGTGTGGAGGCTGGCACAGGTACCAGATACATACCAGGCCAGAGTGTGGAGGCTGGCACAGGTACCAGATACATAGCAGGCCAGAGTGTGGAGGCTGGCACAGGTACCAGATACATAGCAGGCCAGAGTGTGGAGGCTGGCACAGGTACCAGATGCATAGCAGGCCAGAGTGTGGAAGCTGGCACAGGTACCAGATACATACCAGGCCAGAGTGTGGAGGCTGCCACAGGTACCAGATAGATACCAGGCCAGAGTGTGGAGGCTGGCACAGGTACCAGATACATACCAGGCCAGAGTGTGGAGGCTGGCACAGGTACCAGATACATAGCAGGCCAGAGTGTGGAGGCTGGCACAGGTACCAGATACATACCAGGCCAGAGTGTGGAAGCTGGCACAGGTACTAGATACATACCAGGCCAGAGTGTGGAAGCTGGCACAGGTAGCAGATACATATCAGGCCAGAGTGTGGAGGCTGGCACAGGTACTAGATACATACCAGGCCAGAGTGTGGAAGCTGGCACAGGTACCAGATACATAGCAGGCCAGAGTGTGGAGGCTGGCACAGGTACTAGATACATACCAGGCCAGAGTGTGGAAGCTGGCACAGGTAGCAGATACATATCAGGCCAGAGTGTGGAGGCTGGCACAACAGTACCAGAAACATACAAGGCCAGATTGTGGAGGCTGGCACAACAGTACCTCTGCTCCCCGTAGGCAGCCTGCCAGCCACCATAAAATGCCTTGTCACTGTTCACAATGTTAGCCTTTCATAAAAATACATTTCACTTCCTTATAGTCAAATATCCCACAAGCACACACCCTTTCTCAAGAAATGTGTAATCTGACTATAATCTCAATCGAATTGCATTCAATTATCGCATTCAGTTAGATTGGTGTCCGGTAGACTGCAAGTAGAATGTGATTACTCTAGGGAATGTAACTGAACTTGGTGTTTAATATTGTATAACATGGCGAATACTGTTTGATTGGACAAGTCTGCAAAGTTCTTAGTTCATTGTGTAGCGACCTATTGCATAAGCAGCATCCACCTAATTTTGGACTATAAGGTTCTATCTGCAGGAAGAGAATTCTGAGATAATTGGCTTTAATGTTCCGAACCCTGATTGGTTTGAAAGGTGTCAGCAATTTTTATCTTGTATTCTTTTGAATTTAACAACATGAATTGGGGTATTTAGGTAGAGAACATTGAACAGAACAAAGCTATGTTAATAATTCAATTTTGAAAAAAATGCTTATGGAACATATAATCCCAACCTCTGGATATCATAATGTAAAGTGTGTCTGTCAGATGACTTTCATCTTGCGTCGCTGTAACGTCTTCCATGTCACTATAGCTTATCTAGCTTCCCCTACCTAGAGTCAACAAGACCTTGGCCTGCCCTGAGAATGCGTGGCCAGCAGCCAAGCTGGTATATGTCACTGTGGGTGTGTAAGGATGTGTGTGTGTGTGTGTGTGTGTGTGTGTGTGTGTGTGTGTGTGTGTGTGTGTGTGTGTGTGTGTGTGTGTGTGTGTGTGTGTGTGTGTGTGGCTCTGTCATTAGATGGCCGGGAGATTGGGGTACAGGATGGGGGGGTGTGTGTGTGTGTGTGTGTGTGTGTGTGTGTGTGTGTGTGTCCTGGCTCTGTCATTAGATGGCTGGGAGATTGGGGTACAGGGGGGGGGGAAATAAGGACAGCAGGGTAGCCAGTCACCAGAACCACAACGCAACCCAGACCCAACCCAGAGAGCAGGGTAGCCTGTCACCAGAACCACAACGCAACCCAGACCCAACCCAGAGAGCAGGGTAGCCTGTCACCAGAACCACAACCAAACCCAGACCCAACCCAGAGAGCAGGGTAGCCTGACAACAGAACCACAACCCAACCCAGACCCAACCCAGAGAGCAGGGTAGCCTGTCACCAGAACCACAACCCAACCCAGACCCAACCCAGAGAGCAGGGTAGCCTGGCAACATAACCACAACCCAACCCAGATCCAACCCAGATAATATAGTCTACCAGTCTACTGTCTATAATATAGTCTACCAGTCTACTGTCTATAATATAGTCTACCAGTCTACTCTCTATAATATAGTCTACCAGTCTACTCTCTATAATATAGTCTACCAGTCTACTCTCTATAATATAGTCTACCAGTCTACTCTCTATAATATAGTCTACCAGTCTATTGTCTGTCACATCCACGCTCAAAGTTGCCGGTCTACTAATCACCGGTCATGGCAACCCATCCTGACGCACACCTGGCAACCTTCATTATGCACACCTACGCCTCATTAGGCACACCTTGCAACCTTCATTATGCACACCTACGCCTCATTAGGCACACCTTGCAACCTTCATTATGCACACCTACGCCTCATTAGGCACACCTGGCAACCTTCATTATGCACACCTACGCCTCATTAGGCACACCTGGCAACCTTCATTATGCACACCTACGCCTCATTAGGCACACCTGGCAACCTTCATTATGCACACCTACGCCTCATTAGGCACACTTGGCAACCTTCATTATGCACACCTATGCCTCATTAGGCACACCTGGCAACCTTCATTATGCACACCTACGCCTCATTAGGCATACCTGGCAACCTTCAATATGCACACCTACGCCTCATTAGGCACACCTGGACTTCATCACCTCCCTGAATATTTCCCCTTTATATAGCACTCTGTTATTATTACCCACCAGGCAATATTGTTTATGTTTAGATGCTTTTTATTTTTGTTTTGTATCATTCAATGTTCTTTGTCATTAAACTCACTAACTGCACTTGCTTCCTGACTCCCTGCGTCTACATTACAGAATATTGCCTCCTCCCTGAACATAACATCATACCCGTTCTCCTCTACGTTTACAGTTCAAGCTCTGGATAACCAATCACTGGCACAGTCACACACATCACACACCACCATCACCATGGGACCCCTGCTCCAAGGAAGCCTCCTCTTCCTCATCATCCAGGCACCCATACACAAAGTCATCCACGAACCCACCATCTCCTGGCCGAGGATGGAGATTACTGCCTTGGCACCCGGATGCCGTAAAACCTGCTGTCCCTTACCTTGTGGTTCCACGTCGGTTGAGAGTCCTGTGGTTGCCCTCCAGGCCGGCATCCCGGAGGTTTACCAGGATCTCTGGGAGGTTTTCTCCAAGACTCGTGCCACCTGTCTCCCTTCTCATCGCCCCTGGGACTATGCCATCGACCTGCTAACAGACTCTGCACCAGCGCATCTACCCCGTCGGTGGCTGAAACCATGGCTATGGAGGAGTATATCCAGGAGGCTCTCCAACAGGGTTTCATCCACCCATCCACCTCCCCTGCATAGGCTGTTTTCTTCTTTGTGGCCAAGAAGGAGGGGGGATTTGTCTGTGTATTGACTAGAGGTCTCAATGCCATCACCACCAAGTACCGCTACCCCCTCCCGTTGATGCCAGCTGCCATTGAACAGCTCTGTTCAATGTTTTTTACCAAGCTGGACATGCGGAGTGCCTACAATTTGATACGCGTCTTGGAGGGGGATGAATGGAAGACTTCAGCACGGTGTCTGGGCACTACGAGTACTTAGTGATACCTTGTGGTTTAGCCAATGCTCGGTGTTCCAGGCATTCGTGAACGGAATGTTTCTGGGACATACTTGGGTGCCAGGTGGTCGTGTATATCGACGATATCCTGACCTACTTGGCCACCTTGGAGGAGCACATCGCCCTTGTCCGGGTAATCCTGGGACGCCTCCTGGAGAACCCTGGACGTGAAACCAGAGAAGTGCCAGTTCCATCAGGTCGCGTCTCCTTCTTGGGATATCGGATCAGCCCACAGGTAGTTGTTATGGAGGAAAGGAAGGTAGATGTGATCAGGTCATGGCCAGTCCCAACCACCATTAAGGGGCTACAACGGTTTTAGGGGTTTGACAACTTTTACAGCCGCTTCATCAGGAACTTCAGCTCCATCACCTCTCCTCTCACCTCACTCCTCAGAGGTGGTCCCTGTAAGTTAGCAAGAAATCCTGCAGCTGATGAGGCCTTCCGCCTGCTGAAGGGGCTTTTCACCTCCGCCCCGTTGCTGAAACATCTAGACCCTACACTGCCCTTTGTGGTGGAGGTGGATGCCTCAGAAGTGGGCGTGGGGGCCATCCTGTTACAACGCCAAGGTAATCCACAAAAACTCTCTCCTGCAGAGAGGAGCGATGACGTCGGTGATCGGGGGCTCCTGGCGGTGAAGTTACCATTAGAGGAGTGGAGACACTGGTTGGAGGGCGCCACGGACCGGTTTCTCATCCTCACTGACCATGGGAAGTTAAAGTACAAACGGACAGCGAGGCAGCTGAACCGGCGACAAGCAAGGTGGGCCCTTTGCTTTACTAGATTCAACTTCACCTTGTCATACCGCCCAGGTTCAAAGAACATTGAAGCATGTCCCGTTGTTATCACCCACCAGGCATTTAGACGCTTTTCTTTTTTGTATCGTTCAGTGTTCTTCGTCATTAAACTCATTAACTGCGCTTTCATCCTGACTCCCTGCGTCTACATTACACTGTCTATAATATATTATACCAGTCTACTCTCTAAAATATATTCTACAACCGCCAGAATACAAGTTTACTGTCTATAATATAGTCTACTGTCTATTAAAATAATCATTTTTTTCCAGATCTGCAATAGGTTCACTAGAAATCATATCATAAAATCATTCAAATCTGCACCAATGTTCACTATAAATCCACAAGATAGAGTAATAGTTGATAAGCAGCGTAGAGGCCAGGTGTGTCACTGCGTATGAAAGAACAGTGAAGACTTGGCTCAAAAAGCTCCCCTGTTGATCTTGTTTAGGGACAATTCAATTGTCCTCCCTACACTAGCCTACAACACCACAATGCAATCCATAACAGCATCATTGTTTTCAAGTGAGTACAATTCTACTCTAGCCTGTAAACTGCAGTGAAAATGTTATTTGAATAATGGCGCAAAACCGTTGTTTGACTGTTTAATTCTATTCATTCCATTTGGATCAGTTGTGGGTCTACTCTGGACAGATTCTAGAAAGGCACAGTAGCAGCCCGGTCTGGCTGTATTTTTAATTCTGATACTGATGCGCTGTCTGTTGCCGATCATCATTCTCCCAAGTCGTCCTATATAGTGTGTCCATAGGCCTACGCTACCAACATGCCCAGTTATTCAGGAGAGTGTAAAAACCTCTGAAGGATCGGATCCTTTTTAAAAATGTTTTACCTAAAATGACATACCCAAATCTAACTGCCTGTAGCTCAGGATCTGAAGCAATGATATGCATATTCTTCATACCATTTGAAAGGAAAAACTTTGAAGTTTGTGGAAATGTTAAATTAATGTAGGAGAATATAACACATTAGATCTGGTAAGATAATACAGAAGATGTACCATCATCTTTGACATGCAAGAGAAAGGCCATAATGTATTTTTCCAACCCAGGCACAATTTAGATTTAGGCCACTAGATGGCAGAAATGTATGTTCAAAGTTTTAAACTGATCCAATGAACCATTGTATGACTGTTAAAAAATGTGTGTCAAGACAGCCCAAATGTGCTTAATTGGTTTATTAATACATTTTCAAGTACATAACAGTGTACTCTCCTCAAACAATAGCATGGTATTGTTTCACTGTAATATCTACTGTAAATTGGACACTGCAGTTAGATTAACAAGCTTTCTGCCAATATCAGATACGTCTATCTACTGGGAAATGTTCTTATTACTTACAACATCATGCTAATCACAATACCCCACGTTAGCTCAACTGTCCCGTGGGGGACCCACCGATCCTGTAGAGCAGGGGTGGGCTACTCCAGTCCTTGAGGGCCTGATTGATGTCACACTGTTTCTCCATCCCTAGCAAACACAGCTGATTCATCGAATTGCACTCTGACCTGAAGATCATGATTTAGTGATTATTGGAGTCCGCTGTGTTAGCTGGGGCCTGGGCAAAAGTGTGACACCAGTCAGGCCCTCGATGACTGGAATTGCCCACCTCTACTCTAGAGGTTAACACCCGCTCTGCCTCCTTTCCAAGCGGTTATTCCTCACCTAGAACCTAACGCTTCAATATAACCAAAATGTTTGTCATTTAACTTTTAAAATGTGTACCTTTTGTGTGGCAAAAACACAATGAGTCACAATGTTTTAATCTAATTAGGCTAGTTCAAAAGTCTTGTGTAGGCTACCTGTGCATGTTCATCCATTCCACTCTAATATCATTCCTGCATCCAAACTGCAGGAAGGCAATTCGATTAATGGAAAGAGACATCTGTTACAAAACACCAAAAAGTTGAATGCGCTTCGGAGATTGGCCAACCAAGCCTTCAATACATAGTAGGGAGGGATCTAATTTCAGTTTGTCGAGATTGACATATTCTACTTGATGGTGGTGTAGAAAACGCAAACCATGATGATAAGCGCTCAAAGTTTGTAATCGGTATGCAGTTATCTGTTGCTTACTGGTTGTGTGTGATGCATTTCCATAGAAACCTGGTGGTGTAAAATTCATTGCATATATTTTATGGAATTCTAAATATAGCATCAATGTTGAAAATCCAATTTTCCCCTAGCTGATCTTTGTCTGCAGTCAGAGGATTTATTGTGTGTAAGATTAATCCCTTGCTAGAGTTAAATAGAGATCATTAAGGAACAGTACAAATGGTAAAAATGAAAGTAAGCATAAACTCTGTCATAAATCCTCACATTTGTGTACTGAGACAGAACAAAGACATACAGTATAACCTATTTCCATACTATACTGTACTATTCTCTACATGGATCGAATAATTACATACCACAGGGACAGAGCACCAGTTGGACTGTGTATTGTAGTATTAGAACCAAACAGCCAGACTGTGTATTGTAGTATTAGAACTAAACACCTGGACTGTGTATTGTAGTATTAGAACCAAACAGCCGGACTGTGTATTGTAGTATTAGAACCAAACAGCTGGACTGTGTATTGTTTAATTAGAACTAAACAGCTGGACTGTGTATTGTTGAATTAGAACCAAACAGCCGGACTGTGTATTGTGGTATTAGAACCAAACAGCCGGATTGTGTATTGTCTAATTAGAACTAAACAGCTGGCCTGTGTATTGCTTTATTAGAACCAAACAGCTGGACTGTTTATTGGTTTATTAGAACCAAACAGCTGGACTGTTTATTGTTTAATTAGAACTAAATAGCTGGACTGTGTATTGTTTTATTAGAACTAAACAGCTGGACTGTGTATTGTAGTATTAAAACTAAACAGCTGGACTGTGTATTGTAGTATTAGAAACAAATAGCCGGACTGTGTATTGTTTAATTAGAACTAAACAGCTGGACTGTTTATTGTTTAATTAGAACTAAACAGCTGGACTGTGTATTGTAGTATTAGAACTAAACAGCTGGATTGTGTGTTGTAGTATTGGAACTAAACAGCTGGACTGTGTATTGTAGAATTAGAACTAAACAGCTGGACTGTGTATTGTAGTATTAGAAACAAATAGCCGGACTGTGTATTGTTTAATTAGAACTAAACAGCTGGACTGTTTATTGTTTAATTAGAACTAAACAGCTGGACTGTGTATTGTAGTATTAGAACTAAACAGCTGAATTGTGTGTTGTAGTATTGGAACTAAACAGCTGGACTGTGTATTGTAGAATTAGAACTAAACAGCTGGACTCTGTATTGTAGTATTAGAAACAAATAGCCGGACTGTGTATTGTACTTTTAGAACTAAACAGCTGGACTGTGTATTGTTTAATCAGAACTAAACAGCTGGACTGTGTATTGTTTTATTAGAACTAAACAGCTGGACTGTGTATTGTAGTATTAGAACTAAACAGCTGGACTATGTATTGTTTCATTAGAACTAAACAGCTGGACTGTGTATTGTTTTATTAGAACTAAACAGCTGGACTGTGTATTGTAGAATTAGAACTAAACAGCTGGACTGTGTATTGTAGTATTAGAAACAAATAGCCGGACTGTGTATTGTACTTTTAGAACTAAACGGCCGGACTGTGTATTGTTTAATTGGAACCAAACAGCCGGACTGTGTATTGTTTAATTAGAACTAAACAGCTGAACTGTGTATTGTTTAATTAGAACTAAACAGCCGGGGACTGTGTATTGTTTAATTAGAACTAAACAGCTGGACTGAGTATTGTTTAATTAGAACTAAACAGCTGGACTGTGTATTGTTTAATTAGAACTAAACAGCTGGACTGTGTATTGTTCTATTAGAACTAAACAGCTGGACTGTGTATTGTTTAATTAGAACTAAACAGCTGGACTGTGTATTGTTTTATTAGAACTAAACAGCTGGACTGTATATTGTAGTATTAGAACTAAACAGCTGGACTGTGTATTGTTTCATTAGAACTAAACAGCTGGACTGTGTATTGTTTTATTAGAACTAAACAGCTGGACTGTGTATTGTAGTATTAGAACTAAACAGCTGGACTGTGTATTGTACTTTTAGAACTAATCAGCTGGACTGTGTATTGTTTAGTTAGAACTAAACGGCCGGACTGTGTATTGTTTAATTAGAACTAAACAGCTGGACTGTGTATTGTTCTATTATAACTAAACAGCTGGACTGTATATTGTAGTATTAGTACTAAACAGCTGGACTGTGTATTGTTTTATTAGAACTTAACAGCTGGGCTATGTATTGTTTTATTAGACCTAAACAGCTGGACTGTGTATTGTAGTATTACAACCAAACAGCTGGACTGTGTATTGTAGCATTAGAACTAAACAGCTGGACTGAGTATTGTTTAATTACAACCAAACAGCTGGACTGAGTATTGTTTAGTTACAACCAAACAGCTGGACTATGTATTGTTTAGTTAGAACCAAACAGCTGGACTATGTATTGTTTAGTAAGAACCAAACAGCTGGACTATGTATTGTTTAGTTACAACCAAACAGCTGGACTATGTATTGTTTAGTTAGAACCAAACAGCTGGACTGTATATTGTAGTATTAGAACTAAACAGCTGGACTATGTATTGTTTCATTAGAACTAAACAGCTGGACTGTGTATTGTTTTATTAGAGCTAAACAGCTGGACTGTGTATTGTTGTGGTATTAGAACTAAACAGCTGGACTGTGTATTGTACTTTTAGAACTAATCAGCTGGACTGTGTATTGTTTAATTAGAACTAAACGGCCGGACTGTGTATTGTTTAATTAGAACCAAACAGACGGACTGTGTATTGTTTAATTAGAACAAAACAGCTGGACTGTGTATTGTTTAATTAGAACTAAACAGCTGGACTGTGTATTGTTCTATTATAACTAAACAGCTGGACTGTATATTGTAGTATTAGTACTAAACAGCTGGACTGTGTATTGTTTTATTAGAACTAAACAGGTAGACTGTGTATTGTAGTATTAGAACTAAACAGCTGGACTGTGTATTGTTTTATTAGAACTAAACAGTTGGACTGTGTATTGTTTTATTAGAACTAAACAGCTGGACTGTGTATTGTTTTATTAGAACTAAACAGCTGGGCTATGTATTGTTTTATTAGACCTAAACAGCTGGACTGTGTATTGTAGTATTACAACCAAACAGCTGGACTGTGTATTGTAGCATTAGAACTAAACAGCTGAACTGAGTATTGTTTAATTACAACCAAACAGCTGGACTGAGTATTGTTTAGTTACAACCTAACAGCTGGACTATGTATTGTTTAGTTACAACCAAACAGCTGGACTGTGTATTGTAGTATTACAACCAAACAGCTGGACTATGTATTGTTTAGTTAGAACCAAACAGCTGGACTGGTTTTTACAATGTCACCAAATGACTTGTGTTGGATCCTCTCAGACAAGTTAATTGTTTAATCCAGGCTTGGGAGAGACGGACAAAGGTTTTTTCCTCTTCATTCCTTTAGTAATCCTCCAGGGCAGTAGGATGTCAGAGGTCAGCCAGCAGGTTCCTACAGCCCAGCAAGAAAAGCATCTGTCAGCAGACGTATTTTCTCTCTCTCTCTCAAGGACAACTGCAACTGGAGGAAGGTTAGTTCCACATGAGCGGCTAGTTCCAACATTACAGGAGTGTCGCTCCATATCTAAGAGTCAGCTGCCTGGTAGAGGGTGGAGGGGAGAGTGACCTCCAGGCATCATTTACATTTTAACACAGCAGCACGACAGCATGGAGGGAGGCACGCTGTATGACTTTACTACGCTTGAAGGAGACTGGGAATGGAAGTGAATGCTGCTCCACTCCCTATCCCTAACCAAAACCCCCGCAGAAGCAGATCCAGGATCACTACTATATCCCATGGGGGCTGGTGGCAGAATTGGTGGGAGGGTTGTGGGTTCCTCCTTACAGTCAATAGGAGAAACTCCCTAGCCCCAGCCCCTTGATACTGGTAGCCGTACAATCGATAGCCACTATAATAGGATACTGGTGGTGGTGATAAGCTCCCATCTAATTCCATGGCAATGCCATTTCAAGGCCACTAACCCAGTTATACACTGAATACTCCCCACTTGAGATCAATATACATTCCCAAGGAGCAGCCCAGAGGTTAGAATAAGGAAACACTGGAAATGGAGTAGCACTGGTAGAAACACACACTTTGATGGTATATTGTGCATTAGTACACCTGAGATTGTGAGTTTGACACATTTAGATCCTCCTGAGATTGTGAGTCTGACACATTTAGCACCTCCTGAGATTGTGAGTTTGACACATTTAGCACCTCCTGGGATTGTGAGTTTGACACATTTAGCACCTCATGAGATTGTGAGTTTGACACATTTAGATCCTCCTGAGATTGTGAGTTTGACACATTTAGATCCTCATGAGATTGTGAGTTTGACACATTTAGATCCTCCTGAGATTGTGAGTTTGACACATTTAGATCCTCCTGAGATTGTGAGTTTGACACATTTAGATCCTCCTGAGATTGTGAGTTTGACACATTTAGCACCTCCTGAGATTGTGAGTTTGACACATTTAGATCCTCCTGAGATTGTGAGTTTGACACATTTAGTCCTCCTGAGATTGTGAGTTTGACACATTTAGCACCTCCTGAGATTGTGAGTTTGACACATTTAGCACCTCATGAGATTGTGAGTTTGACACATTTAGATCCTCCTGAGATTGTGAGTTTGACACATTTAGATCCTCCCGAGATTGTGAGTTTGACACATTTAGATACTCCTGAGATTGTGAGTTTGACACATTTAGATCCTCCTGAGATTGTGAGTTTGATACATTTAGCACCTCCTGAGATTGTGAGTTTGACACATTTAGATCCTCCTGAGATTGTGAGTTTGACACATTTAGTCCTCCTGAGATTGTGAGTTTGACACATTTAGCACCTCCTGAGATTGTGAGTTTGACACATTTAGCACCTCATGAGATTGTGAGTTTGACACATTTAGATCCTCCCGAGATTGTGAGTTTGACACATTTAGATCCTCCTGAGATTGTGAGTTTGACACATTTAGATCCTCCTGAGAATGTGAGTTTGACACATTTAGATCCTCGGGAGATTGTGAGTTTGACACATTTAGCACCTCCTGAGATTGTGAGTTTGACACATTTAGATCCTCCTGAGATTGTGAGTTTGATACATTTAGCACCTCCTGAGATTGTGAGTTTGATACATTTAGATCCTCCTGAGATTGTGAGTTTGACACATTTAGATCCTCCTGAGATTGTGAGTTTGACACATTTAGATCCTCCTGAGATTGTGAGTTTGACACATTTAGATCCTCCTGAGATTGTGAGTTTGACACATTTAGATCCTCCTGAGAATGTGAGTTTGACACATTTAGATCCTCGGGAGATTGTGAGTTTGACACATTTAGCACCTCCTGAGATTGTGAGTTTGACACATTTAGATCCTCCTGAGATTGTGAGTTTGACACATTTAGCACCTCCTGAGATTGTGAGTTTGACACATTTAGCACCTCCTGAGATTGTGAGTTTGACACATTTAGCACCTCCTGAGATTGTGAGTTTGACACATTTAGCACCTCCTGAGATTGTGAGTTTGACACATTTAGATCCTCCTGAGATTGTGAGTTTGACACATTTAGATCCTCCTGAGATTGTGAGTTTGACACATTTAGATCCTCCTGAGATTGTGAGTTTGACACATTTAGATCCTCCTGAGATTGTGAGTTTGACACATTTAGATCCTCCTGAGATTGTGAGTTTGACACATTTAGCACCTCCTGAGATTGTGAGTTTGACACATTTAGATCCTCCTGAGATTGTGAGTTTGACACATTTAGCACCTCCTGAGATTGTGAGTTTGACACATTTAGCACCTCCTGAGATTGTGAGTTTGACACATTTAGCACCTCCTGAGATTGTGAGTTTGACACATTTAGCACCTCCTGAGATTGTGAGTTTGACACATTTAGATCCTCCTGAGATTGTGAGTTTGACACATTTAGATCCTCCTGAGATTGTGAGTTTGACACATTTAGATCCTCCTGAGATTGTGAGTTTGACACATTTAGATCCTCCTGAGATTGTGAGTTTGACACATTTTGTCCTCCTGAGTGTGTGAGTTCAACACATTTAACCCTCCTGAAATTGTGAGTTTGTCAGAGAATGTAAAGCGGCATTTCAACCAATACTGTCTCACTGCTAAGGAACAGAGAGCCTTATCCAACATCCAAGTCTTCCTGGCTGGCAGTAGTTTTCCTATCAAAAACCACTACGTCTAGGTCAATGCATTACTTCAGGAACATTTGGATCAAAGGAATTCAAAACAAGAGCGCTGCGTTCTCACCGAGTAAACAGTGGGCCACGCCTCCCAGAGCGCCACACCCTCTCAGTCCCCCTCCAACGCAAGCCTTCTGTTTTCTTAACGATGTATAACGGTTATGTTTGGATTTTCTTGTTTAATGAAAAACAAAAAGGTCCTCCCACCACTTTTAACCCTTTCCAGGTGTGGTGGACTGGGGCCTTGGTCTGAGGGGGCTGTGAGAGGGCCAGGGGGCCCCTGTTGGGTCACGGATGCAGGCTGTGCTCAAGGAGGACAGTGAGTCCTGTGAGTGCTCAGGGCCCTGGGGCTTGAACCTGGCAGTGTAGACAGTCCTTTACCTAGCAGGGACTAGGCCACTCCATTACTTCCCTTTACTGTCCTCTCTGATCACAGCCCTCATCTGGCAAGCACTCTTTTGTATACAGAACTCAATGGACCCAAGCTTTCACACGCATCATTCCATGAAAGCGGTATTTGTTTAACGTTTAAACACAGTGTAGTGCATGTTAGTGAGGCTCTACCTACCTACAGTTAGACACATGGACAAGCTGACCCACAGCGACCAACCAGGGGGAACACCATGGCATATTGTCATGTGATCTCAGCCCGAAATAGCTGTGTGTGTAAGTCACAAAAGGGGAATGGATACCAGTGCACTCAGTGTGGTATGCTGGAAAATACAACTCTCAAAAGGTGAACCTCAACCCCCTTTTAATTAGCCTTATTCCAGGATCTAGAATATACCATCCCGGCCATCTCCATTCACTGAGAGAGAGAGAGAGAGAGAGAGAGAGAGAGAGAGAGAGAGAGAGAGAGAGAGAGAGAGAGAGAGAGAGAGTTGGTGCAAGGTTGGAGATAAGAATAGATTTGGGGTTCTGAATGATTTAGTAGCCCTGTGCACTCCAGAATATCAGTCCAGAAGAAGAGAAACACACAACTGCTACTCGGCACACACGTTGCATGTTTACACACACACATGAAACACACGTAAGAGAGACAGGGAGCAATTCAACCACAGACAGCTGACCTGATTGGAGTGCCGCCAGAGTCCCTGAGATCTGACAACAGCATGTAGTATTTCAGGTTACCCATAACAGGAGTCAGAACACAGTGTCCCTGCATCAGCTTAGTCACAGTCATCCAGGCAGGACATGTTGTGCCCCCGTCGTCCTCTGCCTTTGACCTTGGGTCTTATTGGGTACATGACACCTGTCAGTCAAAGGGACCACTGGGAGGGTCTCTGGCAGTAATGCCGACCAATCCAGACCCGTAATGTTAACACACGTCAGTCACTTACACTTAAATGTGCTCAGGAAACTAAAGGGCATTTGCAACTTCCTTGCCTCTTGATTATTGACAGTACATAATACAAGCAGTTCAAAGCTAGCTACACAAAAAACTTACCACGGTACAAAGACTGCACATTCATGCAACACTTTGTCATGACAACAGGCTTGTGGACATATTTATCTGCACTACCTGGATCTGTCATCCAATCATCCACAGGCACATAGAAAACAAATCCTGTACACACACCGTGGGCACAGACGTCAATTCAAGATCTATTTGGCGTTGGTTCATTGTCATTTCATTGAAATTAGGTAAAATTTAACCAGTGTGTGCCCAGTGGGTAGCTACGGTGGACAGGGCTCGTTCACACACACACTCAAACACACTCTCTGCCTTCCTCCTATTTCTCCATGGCCTGCACACACACACAATAAGTCATTTTACTAGACCATGACCCTTCATGTTTTCCAGGCTGGCTTAAACTGCATGTGTGAATTACTAATAACTCAGAAATGACAGAAAGTCCTGTGGTTGAGTTGTGATTCATACTTGAGTCTCTCTCTCTCTCTCTCTCTCTCTCTCTCTCTCTCTCTCTCTCTCTCTCTCTCTCTCTCTCTCTCTCTCTCTCTCTCTCTCTCTCTCTCTCTCTCTCTCTCTCTCTCTCTCTCTCTCTCTCTCTCTCTCTCATAGCTGTACAGACTGCCAGCTCAGGGGACTGCGGTCATCACATCAATAGCTGTAGCTGTGACAGAAAGCCGCCCATATGGTCAAAATACAGGAGCACAAAAAATGTAGGTGAGGCTCCCCAAACTTAGTTCGTATGCTAACTAGATCTACAGACGTAACTCAGGTGGTATACAAGCAGGGAACAGAGTTAGTCAAGCACCATTGAGTGGCTAATAGTAAACTACTCTCTTTTTCTTTGACTTTGATCCTTTGGTGTCAGTCTTATCTCAAGGACTTCATCTTTGACAAATTTTGTTCGAAGGATTTACAAGTAGTTGCTTTATCTGGCCCAACAACATCCGTCTCCTCCCACCATGTTAATGGTTTGCCTTTCACCAGAGTGCAACCGAAAGCAACTCAACTGCTCACACTGACTACCATTGGCATGAAGGGCGTGCAAAAGTCGAACGGGTCACACAGAGTAAGGAGAGAGAGACAAGGCAAAACAGTACGGGCTTAAACATTAACTCTCATCTTCATGGTTTACACATTTCCAAGGAAATTGCCTCTTGCCTGAAATTGTTCAGTGGTGATAAGGTCAGGCTTGCAGTGTGCTATGGGGGTTTACAACAGTATAAATCACACTGCCCTCTGGATCATGACAAATGTTTCATAACATGAGAGATGAGATGCTATCTGGTTTCATGACAGAATAGACTCTCTCAGTGTGGGATTATACTGGTCGTCAGCTGGACAGGATAGGCCTACAGGTACACCAGCCAGGAAGGCAGGCAGGTAGCCAGGTAGTCGGGATGAACATCTGCATAGTTGCTCATCAGATTAGTGTTTACCACTGGTTGAAATATGTAATAACGGTGGTGGGTATGAGAGGTTAGGTGATCATTGTTTCGTTGCCCGCAGTAGGTTTGGTTTAGTAAGCGCCAAGGTGTATCCGTTTAACCCCCAGCTAGTCATTCATCAGCGTGGGTGTGACAGAGTAAGCAAGGCAAGTCTACTTGCTTAGGCAAGTTGTTTTGATTCCTTTCAATGTGACAAGGGAGGTGTCCATGGTGTCTAACATTAGGATGCTATGGGATATGTGTGTCTCAGTGGAGATGGTTATGGTTGATTGCTCGGTGTAGGGGACCTGTGAGTGCGGCCGGCCAGCCATCCATCACGCAGGTCCCGAGGACAGCCCGCTCCATCTCCTGGGATTAAGAACTCAGAGATGATGAGCGCTTCCCAGTTACTTCTCTCAAACAGAATAGCACAGTGTAAGGGCACAGAGTAGGGACCCTAGAGATGGGATGTCACCTCAATCAGAACTGCTCAGAATATTTACTCACCAGCACTGAACCAGGAGCCAACAACACTTCAGCAATAACAACCCCAGTTGAACTAGGCATTATTAGTTTAGGTCAGCATTAGATCAAGTCATTAGTCCCTCATCACTTTCCATAACATGAAGAACAGATGGGAATACCCTATTCACCAGAGGGTGTAATTTAATATTGATCTAATGGGAATCTGGGACAGCTACTAGCCATAGCTTGAGCTGGGAGGACCCATCTACTATTTGTTGACATTTTGTTACCAAACAGATAGATCACTGGGAAATTGTCCTGTTTAGGCTGGGTTATATAGATAATACAGTACAATACAGTACAATACATTATTGTATAATACAATACAGTATTGTATAATACAATACCATGTAATTCACTACAGTATTGTACAACACAGTACAGTATAGTAGTACAATATAGTACAGTGCAGTCTGCTCTGCTAAGGGAGAGTTCTTCCTTCTAGGGGAGAGGTTTTCCTATTTATTTCAAGTCTAACATGAGCCCTGTACAATACTACACTACATGACCAAATGTATGTGGACACCTGCTCGTCGCAAATCTCATTCCAATATCATGGGTATTAATATGGAGTTGGTCCCCCCTTTTGCTGCTATAACAGCCTCCACTCTTCTGGGAAGACTTTCCACTAGATGTTGGAACATTGCTGCAGGGACTTGCTTCCATTCAGCCACAAGAGCATTAGTGAAGTCGGGCACTGATGTTGGGCGATTAGGCCTGGCTCGCAGTCAGCATTCCAATTCATCCCAAATGTGTTCGATGAGGTTGAGGTCAGGGCTCTGTCTAGGCCAGTCAAGTTCTTCCACACTGATCTCGACAAACCATTTCTGTATGGACCTCGCTTTGTGCATGGAGGCATTGTCATACTGAAACAGGAAAGGGCCTTCCCCAAACTGTTGCCCCAAATTTGGAAGTACAGAATCATCTAGAATGCAATTGTATGCTGTAGCATTAAGATTTATCTTCACTGGAACTAAGGGGCCTATCCCAAACCATGAAAAACAGCACCAGACCATGATTCCTCCTGCACCAAACTTTACAATTGGCACTACGCATTGGGGCAGGTAGCATTCCCCTGGCATCCGCCAAACCCAGATTAGTCCGTTGGGCTGCGAGATGATGATTCATTACGCATGGTGATCTTAGGCTTGTGTGCGGCTGCTCGGCCATGGAAATCCATTTCATGAAGCTCTTGATGAAAAGTTATTGTGGAGATGTTGCTTCCAGGCAGTTTGGTACTCGGTAGTGAGTGTTTCAACCGAGGACAGATGTTTTTTACAAGCTACAGCATTCGGCAGTCCCGTCTGTGAGCTTGTGTGGCCTACCACTTTGCGGCTGAGCCGTTGTTTCTCCTAGACTTTCCACTTCACAATAACAGCACTTACAGTTGACCGGGACAGCTCTAGTAGGGTAGAAATTTGACCAACTGACTTGTTGGAAAGGTGGTATCCTATGACGGTGCCACGTTGAAAGTCACTGAGCTCTTCAGTGAGGCCATTCTACTGCCAATGTGTCTATGGAGATTGCATGGCGGTGTGCTTGTTTTATACACCTGTCAGCAACAGGGGTTTCTGAAATGTGGAATCCCATGATTTTAAGGGATGTCCACATAGTTTTGTACGTAAAGTGTGTGTGAAGGAGACTAGCAGCCTAAATGTAGTCTGAAAGTACTACATCCCATGTAGCCTCACTCCTGCTCCCCAACAACACAAACACGGCCTGTGGCTCTCTCTACAAGATGGATGACACCACAGAGTTTAACAAGGGCCACCTTTATTATATAACATCATGAATGTGGTTTGCATTTATTTTGCATAGTGGATTCTCATGGAATGCCACAAAAGTGTAACCCTTTACATACATTCTGAGTATGAATTGGACAAACTTGTCATAGTTTAGACAGTGCTACCACTATATTGTTATGGCCATGAGAGGTTGGGAGGACATGGACAGCTGAGGAAGAAGGAGGGACAAACCCCCTACAGCTAGTCGGCCTTGATTGCTTGCGATCATGATGTAATCAAATCAGGCTTAAGGCTCTTAATGGACGCTTTGTCAGGTGCGTGGGAGTCTCCTCCATTCCCTCTTCTGACTGAAAGGAGACTGAGCAGCCAACCTGACTGACAGGAGACATGGCAGCCTACCTGACTGACAGGAGACAGGGCAGCCTACCTGAGTAACAGGAGACAGGACAGCCTACCTGACTAACAGGAGACAGGGCAGCCTACCTGACTGACAGGAGACAGGGCAGCCTACCTGAGTAACAGGAGACAGGACAGCCTACCTGACTAACAGGAGACAGGGCAGCCTACCTGACTGACAGGAGACAGGGCAGCCTACCTGAGTAACAGGAGACAGGACAGCCTACCTGACTAACAGGAGACAGGACAGCCTACCTGACTGACAGGAGACTGGACAGCCTACCTGACTGACAGGAGACAGGGCAGTCTACCTGACTAACAGGAGACAGGACAGCCTACCTGACTGAAAGGAGACTGGACAGCCTACCTGACTGAAAGGAGACTGAGCAGCCAACCTGACTGACAGGAGACAGGGCAGCCTACCTGACTGACAGGAGACTGGACAGCCTACCTGACTGACAGGAGACAGGACAGCCTACCTGACTGACAGGAGACTGGACAGCCTACCTGACTAACAGGAGACTGGGAAGCCTACCTGACTGACAGGAGACCGGGCAGGAAATAGGACAGCCTACCTCCCCAACTGACAAGAGACAGGACAGCCTACCTGACTGAGAATAGACAGGACAGCCTTCCTACCTGACTGACAGGAGACAGGAGAGCCTTCCTACCTGACTGACAGGAGACAGGAGAGCCTTCCTACCTGACTGACAGGAGACAGGAGAGCCTTCCTACCTGACTGACAGGAGACCGGGCAGGAGACAGGAGAGCCTTCCTACCTGACTGACAGGAGACAGGAGAGCCTTCCTACCTGACTGACAGGAGACAAGAGAGCCTTCCTACCTGACTGACAGGAGACAGGAGAGCCTTCCTACCTGACTGGCAGGAGACAGGAGAGCCTTCCTACCTGACTGACAGGAGACAGGAGAGCCTTCCTACCTGACTGACAGGAGACAGGAGACAGGAGAGCCTTCCTACCTGACTGACAGGAGACAGGAGACAGGAGAGCCTTCCTACCTGACTGACAGGAGACAGGAGAGCCTTCCTACCTGACTGACAGGAGACAGGAGAGCCTTCCTACCTGACTGACAGGAGACAGGAGACAGGAGAGCCTTCCTACCTGACTGACAGGAGACAGGAGACAGGAGAGCCTTCCTACCTGACTGACAGGAGACAGGAGAGCCTTCCTACCTGACTGACAGGAGACAGGAGACAGGAGACAGGAGAGCCTTCCTACCTGACTGACAGGAGACAGGAGAGCCTTCCTACCTGACTGACAGGAGACAGGAGAGCCTTCCTACCTGACTGACAGGAGACAGGAGACAGGAGAGCCTTCCTACCTGACTGACAGGAGACAGGAGAGCCTTCCTACCTGACTGACAGGAGACAGGAGACAGGAGAGCCTTCCTACCTGACTGACAGGAGACAGGAGAGCCTTCCTACCTGACTGACAGGAGACAGGAGAGCCTTCCTACCTGACTGACAGGAGACAGGAGAGCCTTCCTACCTGACTGACAGGAGACAGGAGAGCCTTCCTACCTGACTGACAGGAGACAGGAGAGCCTTCCTACCTGACTGACAGGAGACAGGAGAGCCTTCTTACCTGACTGACAGGAGACAGGAGACAGGAGAGCCTTCTTACCTGACTGACAGGAGACAGGAGAGCCTTCCTACCTGACTGACAGGAGACAGGAGAGCCTTCCTACCTGACTGACAGGAGACAGGAGAGCCTTCCTACCTGACTGACAGGAGACAGGAGAGCCTTCTTACCTGACTGACAGGAGACAGGAGAGCCTTCCTACCTGACTGACAGGAGACAGGAGAGCCTTCCTACCTGACTGACAGGAGACAGGAGAGCCTTCCTACCTGACTGAGGAGACAGGAGAGCCTTCCTACCTGACTGACAGGAGACAGGAGAGCCTTCCTACCTGACTGACAGGAGACAGGAGAGCCTTCCTACCTGACTGACAGGAGACAGGAGACAGGAGACAGGAGAGCCTTCCTACCTGACTGACAGGAGACAGGAGACAGGAGACAGGAGAGCCTTCTTACCTGACTGACAGGAGACAGGAGAGCCTTCCTACCTGACTGACAGGAGACAGGAGACCTTCCTACCTGACTGACAGGAGACAGGAGAGCCTTCCTACCTGACTGACAGGAGACAGGAGAGCCTTCCTACCTGACTGACAGGAGACAGGAGAGCCTTCCTACCTGACTGACAGGAGACAGGAGAGCCTTCTTACCTGACTGACAGGAGACAGGAGAGCCTTCTTACCTGACTGACAGGAGACAGGAGAGCCTTCCTACCTGACTGACAGGAGACAGGAGAGCCTTCCTACACTGGGAGACAGGAGAGCCTTCTTACCTGACTGACAGGAGACAGGAGAGCCTTCCTACCTGACTGACAGGAGACAGGAGAGCCTTCTTACCTGACTGACAGGAGACAGGAGAGCCTTCCTACCTGACTGACAGGAGACAGGAGAGCCTTCCTACCTGACTGACAGGAGACAGGAGAGCCTTCTTACCTGACTGACAGGAGACAGGAGAGCCTTCCTACCTGACTGACAGGAGACAGGAGAGCCTTCTTACCTGACTGACAGGAGACAGGAGAGCCTTCCTACCTGACTGACAGGAGACAGGTGACAGGAGAGCCTTCCTACCTGACTGACAGGAGACAGGAGAGCCTTCCTACCTGACTGACAGGAGACAGGAGAGCCTTCCTACCTGACTGACAGGAGACAGGAGAGCCTTCCTACCTGACTGACAGGAGACAGGAGAGCCTTCCTACCTGACTGACAGGAGACAGGAGAGCCTTCCTACCTGACTGACAGGAGACAGGAGAGCCTTCCTACCTGGCTGACAGGAGACAGGAGAGCCTTCTTACCTGACTGACAGGAGACAGGAGAGCCTTCCTACCTGACTGACAGGAGACAGGAGAGCCTTCTTACCTGACTGACAGGAGACAGGAGAGCCTTCTTACCTGACTGACAGGAGACTACAATCTGGCCATTGTGTAGGGAGGGGGGGAATGACCAAAGTGCACACACAAGGTGGTAATCCACACAAACCACCGGTCCAGAGTGCTCAGTTGGTCCACAGGGAAGACAACCAGGTCAACTTTAAATGTCATTGAGATTACACAGACAGCCCATAGACCATCAGAATGGGATTGTGCTGCTGCTTCACATCTGCTTGATATCTTGTTTCTCTCCATCCTTTTGAAATGACAGAAGAAATAAAAGTGGTGAGATATGGGGGTGTCGTCTGTTGGAGAAAACACAATGAAGTGACAGTGTAGGAGCATGGGGACATGGAATGTCCTCATATAGAAAACAACTATCCTGTTTGGTTTTTACATTTCAAAACTGCTCTCTAATATTATGAGATCATTTGTTAATAAAAATGTACCAGACAGAGGTTGTAGTGTAAATCAAGTTGTATTGGTCACATGTTCACGTGTTTAGCAGATGTTATTGCGAGTGTAGCGAAGTGCTTGTGCTTCTAGTTCTGAAAGTGCAGCAATATCTAACAAGTCATCTCTAACAAATTCACAATAAATACCTAATACACACAAATCTAAGTAAAGGAATAGAATAAGAATATACGGTTGAAGTCGGATGTTTATATACACCTTAGCTAAATACATTCCTGACAATTAATCTAAGTAAAAATTCCCTGTTTTACGTCAGTTAGGATCACCACTTTATTTTAAGAATGTGAAATGTCAGAATAATAGTAAAGAGAATTATTTATTTCAGCTTTTATTTCTTTCATCACATTCCCAGTGGGTCATAAATTTACATACACTCAATTAGTATATGGTAGCATTGCTTTTAAATTGTTTGACTTGGGTCAAACATTTTGGGTAGTCTTCATCAAGCTTCCCACAATAAGATGGGTGAATTTTGGCCCATTCCTTGCACACACTTTTTTAGTTCTTCAATTTTCTATAGGATTGAGGTCAGGGCTTTGTGATGGCCATTCCAATACCTTGACTTTGTTGTCCTTAAGCCATTTTGCCACAACTTTGGAAGTAGGGTTGTGGTCATTGTCCATTTGGAAGACCCACTTGCGACCAAGCTTTAACTTCCTGACTGATGTCTTGAGATGTTGTTTCAATATATACACATCATTTTCTTTCCTCATGTTGCCATCTATTTTGTGAAGTTCACCAGTCCCTCCTGCAGCAAAGCACCCCCACAACATGATGCTGCCACCCCGTGCTTCACGGTTGGGATGGTGTTCTTTGGCTTGCAAGCATCCCCCTTTTTCCTTGCAAACATAACGATGGTCATTATGGCTAAACAGTTCTATTTTTGCTTCATCAGGACCAGAGGGCATTTCTCCAAAGAGTACAATCTTTGTCCCCATGTGCAGTTGCAAACCATAGTCTGGCTTTTTTAATGGCAGTTTTGGAGCAGTGGCTTCTTCCTTGCTGAGCGGCCTTTATGTTAATATAGGACTTGTTTTACTGTGGCTATAGATACATTGTACCTGTTTTCTCCAGCATCTTCACAAGGATCTTTGCTGTTGTTCTGGGATTGATTTGCGCTTTTCGCACCAAGTACGTTCATCTCTAGGAGACAGAACGTATCTCCTTTCTGAGCGGTATGATGGCTGCATGGTCCCATGGTGTTTATACTTGTGTACTATTGTTTGTACAGATGAACGTGGTACCTTCAGGCGTTTGGAAATTGCTCCCAAGGATGAACCAGACTTGTGGAGGTCTACAATTTTTTCCTGAGCTCTTGTCTCATTTCTTTTGAATTTCCCATGATGTCAAGAAAAAAGGCACTAAGTTTGAAGGTAGGCCTTGAAATACATCCACAGGTACACCTCCAATTGACTCAAATGATGTCAATTAGCATATTAGAAGCTTCTAAAGCCATGACATTTTCCAAGCTGTTTAAGGGCACAGTCAACTTAGTCTATGTAAACTTCTGACCCACTGGAATTGTGATACAGTGAGTTATAAGTGAAATAATCTGTCTGTAAACAATTTTGGGAAAAATTATTTGTCATGCACAAAGTAAAGTTGCCAAAACTATAGTTCGTTAACAAGAAATTTGTGGAGTGGTTTAAAAACAAGTTTTAAAGACTCCAACCTAAGTCTATGTAAACTTCCCACTTCAACTGTATAAATATGTTGTCCTTGGGTTGTAGCTGTGCGCTGTTACTATTATAGTAAGGCATGTATTGAAAGGACTAGAAATGTCTTTCCATATGAAGACTGATGGACTGCGTAACACAACATTGTTTTTTGATGTTCCTCTCTCTCCAGGAGGGAATTGGAATTCAGTTTAAAGGTTGTCAGACAGTAACACTAACCTTATATGACAGCAGGCTCAGGGAGTGTTGTTTCCTCAGTCAACTCTGTACATCGTCCTTGGTTGGCCACTAACTTTTGACTCGTCACATACGCTGCTGCTACTGTTTATTATCTATCCTGTTGCCTAGTCATTTTACCCCTACCTATATGTACATAGCTACCTCAATTACCTTGTACCCCTGCACATGGACTCGGTACTGGCACCCTGTGTATATAGACAAGTTATTTCCTCATTGTGGTTGTATTCCTTGTGTTTTACATTATTTCTCTCATTCTCTGTATATGTTGTAGCAAGGGGCCCGTAAATAAGCATTTAAACGTTATTCTACACCTGTTATTTACAAAGCATGTGACAAATAACATTTTAATGTGAGAAGCATGAGCACACACACACACACACACACACTTTACAACTAAGGCTGAGCTCACAAGCCAAGCAAGGAAATGTTTTCGGTTCCACCAAATCATGAAGAGGTATTTGGACTTGCTTGGTCTTGTTTACATGCTATTTCACAACAGTGGTTGTTAAAAAGGTATTGTTTACATGCTATTTCACAACAGTGATTGTTTAAAAGGTATTGTTTAGGTGCTATTTCACAACAGTGATTGTTAAAAAGGTATTGTTTAGGTGCTATTTCACAACGGTGATTGTTAAAAAGGTGTTTAGGTGCTATTTCACAACGGTGATTGTTAAAAAGGTATTGTTTACATGCTATTTCACAACGGTGATTGTAAAAAAGGTATTGTTTACATGCTATTTCACAACAGTGATTGTAAAAAAGGTATTGTTTAGGTGCTATTTCACAACACTGATTGTTAAAAAGGTATTGTTTACGTGCTATTTCACAACAGTGATTGTTAAAAAGGTATTGTTTACATGCTATTTCACAACGGTGATTGTTAAAAAGTTATTGTTTACATGCTATTTTACAACAGCTGTTGTTAAAAAGGTATTGCTTGGGTGCTATTTCACAGCAGTGTTTGTTAAAAGATGATGAATGTAGGGTTTACAGCATACAGCTAATACTTGTGTAAATGCAGTCATGGTCATTTTGAAAATCCTTACTTTATAGAAAAGATTGACAAGGCATCTGTTATCAGGATTGACAATCAGAACTGTGTTGTTTTGGGTGCTCATGATCCAACATGTTGACTGTTTACAGTGACAACACTGTTTACACCAGGCAGGCAGCATGGTGCACTGAGGGTGGTGTTAAAGCCAGGATTAGGGCCTGAAATTCCTTCATCTGCAAAGGGATTACAGTGCAAGTGGACCAGGTGTTTGTGACATATTCTGCAAGTCAATAAACATACATTCAAAAGAGAACACAGATTCCTCAAAGACCTCGATGGGTTTGAGATGAACGTACTGAACTCTCCAACGTGTCACTTGTAGTGACAGCTGGGCTAGAGCGAGGACGAATGGGTGCTGGCTGGGACATGACTGGGACGTGAGTGGCTGCAAGAAAGGAAATCCTAAAAAGTCAGTTAGGGCCTTGTGCATTCCTGACCCTCTTGACCTCTGGTGTGACCCCATCCCTTGGCTCCTGAATGCTCTGGGTCCTGTCCTAGCTGCTCTGACTTGTGATGGTTTTATCACAGTAGAATCAAACATGTTTTATTGTTCTGTGGTAGTATTCCCTGGATGTCAGCTCTATTATGGACAACCTTGTGCTCCAAGGTAACCTTGACTGAGTGGCTGGCTGGGGCTGGGAGGCAGAGAAGGGCAGCTACAGCTCTCAAATGATCTACAGCATGTTGTTTGTATCGTGTGTTTTTCTAATAGCCGTCGCCATAGCAGGCTGAGGCAGCAAGGCAGACTGAGGCAGCAAGGCAGAGGTTGGTCTCCATGGTTCTGTTGTGTGTGTTGACTGCTCTGCTCTCTGTTAATATCAACCCACGGTCTCCAATCCACTCCAGTCTCTGCTCTGGGCTTCCTCACAGGCAGTTTCACAAACAAGACAGGGAGTCCATCAACACCAAGCAGCCAAATCACTCCGTTCCCTCTCCCATAGCTAACCACACATACTTACCCTTCCATGATTAAACCATGCTTATTCATGTAAGCCAGCAGACTTTCAGAGCACCCTGGAGGGTCATATAACAGATTCTGGAGAGAGAGAGGGGGGGGGGGGGGTAGCTGTGTGAAGGTGGATGAGGTGTTCACTGAATTGCAGGGAAGGATCCTGGGGGGGATCTTGATTATTGTCCAGTCGTATGGTCCAGTGCTGCAAGGAAAGACCTAGTTAAGATGCAGCTGACCCAGCTATAAAAACCATTAATGTGTTGGAAATCCCAAATTGTTTGCATAGTTAACTTACACACAGCTGACACACACTTACCCCACCAGACATGCCACCAGGTGTCTTTTCACAGTTCAAAAAAGCGTCAAGCGTACAGTATTATATAGAGTTCTTATTGCAACTTCCTTCCATCTCATATTGCTCAAATAAACAACAACCCTGGTTTCAAAACACAGATAAAGCAACACCTCACCTCAACTCCTCACCTCAACACCACAACACCTCACCTCAACTCCTCACCTCAACACCACAACACCTCACCTCAACACCTCACCTCAACACCACAACACCTCACCTCAACACCTCATACGTAGGCTTGGTGTGACTTTAACAAATGTATGTAGTTCTGTCCTTCAGCTGTTCTTGTCTAATGATGTTCTGTATTATGTCATTCTGTATTATGTTTCATGTTCTGTGTGGACCCCAGGAAGAGTCGCTGCTGCTTTTGCAACAGCTAATGGGGATCCTAATAAAATACCAAATGACTCCATTCCAGAGAGGTATGGTCTTCATAACTGTGCCCTCTCCCCAAAGACAAATGACCAATTATTCATTTTACGGCCACAGAGTTGGGGAGAGGATCCATAAAAGATGGCAGCTTTAAGGAATTGGTGGATTGGGATGAATTGAGCAGAGGAAGGTCAAAAGATTTAGATTTAGATTTAGATTTAGCTGCCGCGTGAAGCGTCTTCTGTAGCATGAGCCAGCTTCACGTGGCATCGATCACAGGTGCCAAATACAGAGGGGTGTGAACATGCTATATAGCAGGGGCATTCAACTCTTACCCTACGAGGTAAGGAGCATACTGCTTCTATTCTACCTCAATTAATTACACCCACCTGGCGTCCGAGGTCTAAATCAGGCCCTGCTTATAGGGGAACAATGAATCAAATCAGTGGAACTGTCTTCGAAGTCCAGAGTGTAGTTGTAAGGCTTCCAGGCCCAGAGTGTAGTTGTAAGGCTTCCAGGCCCAGAGTGTAGTTGTAAGGCTTCCAGGCCCAGAGTGTAGTTGTAAGGCTTCCAGGCCCAGAGTGTAGTTGTAAGGCTTCCAGGCCCAGAGTGTAGTTGTAAGGCTTCCAGGCCCAGAGTGTAGTTGTAAAGCACAGGATGTATCCTGATAGAGATAGCACATTTGTTTTCAGGACACATCCTATTGGCTGAGACGAGGCTTGACTGCTGGCTGTGTCTCGAAGGATCCAATGTGTTATACAAGAAGATCCCTGTGTCTTATCTTTCCTGTATGTTCCCTTCAATGCCCAAGTTTCTCATCATTGACATTTCCAACTTCATGAAAAATTGAACAGTACATGGGAAGAATAATATGAGAAACAGGACATAAGAACATACATCGCCCAGTAGTACTGTATATATGTTTAATGTAAACATGTACAACTGAAAAAACAAAGTTATTTCCTGCTATAGCAATATAGCATTTAATTTGGCTGTAAGCTATAGTCCATACTGTACACTACAGCAACAAGAGAACATGAGATGATTGACAGTTTAAAGAGCGAGATTAAAATAGTACCAAATCTAATCAAAACAAATATTTCTCTAGCTCACAGCATCAGCTAAACTTTCACTGCAGCGATTACGAATTTGAACTCCAAGAGTTTGAATAAATGAAACGCTATAGAGCTTAGTGTCATGTAAGTGTTATAAAGTGCCTTATCGGGTTGCCAGAGGGGGACATGCCATATAGTTTGTGCCAGGTCGGATGACTGGGATGGGCTCCTTTCTAACATTGAACATAAACATCCCCCTCCTCCTTCCCCCCTCTGCGTGTCTCTGAGTGCCAAACTATCGCAAGCGCTAAGTCCTGCACCCATGTGATGACTGTTTACATCCCTGACATCCTAGGCCAGTACTGTTTACAAGAGAGTGTAGGGAGAGAGAGCTCTAGAGAGAAGAACAGGTAGAGGGGGAGAAGGGGAGAGCGCTCTAGAGAGGGGAAGAGAGCTCTGGAGATGGGAAGAGGAGGAGAGAGCAGGGAGAGGAGGAGAGAGCTCTAGAGAGCAGGGAGAGGTGGAGAGAGCTCTAGGGAGTAGGGAGAGGGCTCTAGGGAGTCGGGAGAGGGCTCTAGAGAGCAGGGAGAGGTGGAGAGAGCTCTAGAGAGCAGGGAGAGGTGGAGAGGGCTCTAGGGAGTAGGGAGAGGGCTCTAGGGAGTAGGGAGAGGGCTCTAGGGAGTAGGGAGAGAGCTCTAGGGAGAGGTGGAGAGAGCTCTAGGGAGAGGTGGAGAGAGCTCTAGAGATGGGAAGAGGTGGAGAGAGCTCTAGGGAGTAGGGAGAGGGCTCTAAGGAGTAGGGAGAGGGCTCTATGGAGTAGGGAGAGGGCTCTAGGGAGTAAGGAGAGGTGGAGAGAGCTATAGGGAGTAGGGAGAGGGCTCTAGAGAGCAGGGAGAGGGCTCTAGGGAGTAGGGAGAGGGCTCTAGTGAGTAGGGAGAGGGCTCTAGGGAGTAGGGAGAGGGCTCGAGAGCTTACGTATGGACCGCCTGCCTGGCTGTTTCAAAACACAGTCAGGCTCTTCACATAATTGGAGAGGTAGTGCCGTGTCCTCCCTGTTGAAAAACAAGACAGACCTTGAGCGGCTGCCTGTCCACCATGCGGGACAAATGCTGGCCAGTAGCCATGACAGTCCATGCCTGCATATCGAAGGGTTTAAATAAAGAAAGAGTGGCATCTCAGTGCCACAATTCACAGATAGTGAGAGAGAAAGAGAGGAGGCCATGGAGTCAGAGTTAGCCATCATTTTAGGAAAAGTCAGGAGGAAGGGGGTGTTGCCTCCACCTTTAACCACATATCCTCCTGGCCCTCAAATCTCCTCTCTTGCCTGGGTCCCTCCTTCAGTCTGATTAGGCCCCAGACCATTCTGTCCCACTGTCACCACACACAGGGGTCAATGTGATTTCCATTAAGGGAAAGGGCACTGCCCTATACAGCACAGGGCAGATCAACATGTAAACAATCCTTGACTACTCTTTGGTTACAAAATATGTTTGGCCAATTGAAAGCATGGAGTTATAGAACATCAAAGCAATGACTTTATAAATGTCACTTAAGTGTCCCTGTTGAAGACAGGCTTCTGCCCTATGGGGCGTTGTATCTCCTCTTTCAGTAGCGTGCAGCAGCTTGATGTACAAGTACACTCTCTGGACAGGATTCTAGTCTATTGCAGGCCAAATAACTTCCTTCAAATGCAAAAGGCATAACGAATTAAGTTTCAAGTCAATGTGGAGCAAACTTATGGATTAAATTGTATCAAGTTTAAGGGAACGTGGTGAACTGCATTTCTTACAGAATGTCAGTGTGTGTGTCCATGTTCCATCTCTATTCATGTCTTATTCAGAGGGTCTGGAGAAAGCAATAAACTCCTGATGTTGTGGATTTTTGTGAATTTTTTGCCTAGTCAATCCCCCTGACTAGGAGATCTGCTCTGCTGCCTTGGCCCACTCCCGCTCCGTCCCTCCACTGACTGACACACAGTTAGCCAGTGCACCATGTCAGTGGCTCTCTCCCCAGGTCCCCGAGGGGAACATCAGGAGAAAGGGGCTTCCTGGCTGCATGGGGGCAGAGTGTCATGTGCCTCCCTAACCTGTCTCACCACTACCTTCTAAACCCCAGACATTTGCTACAAGCCAGGGGAGACGTTCACATTCTAGTCCAGCAGTACAGGGGACGAGCTATTGTTAAAACTAAATTGGTTGTGCCAGAGAGATCAGCTGACAGGGCCTTAAAGAAGCAACGGCATCAGGAGCGTTGCCAAATGGTTACCAAATACAGCCCTGGTTTAAAGCGCCCAGGACAGGCCTACTGCTGCCATTTCTGTGGCCAGCCTAGTGCGGCTTGGATGGATCAGCCCCCATCACATTCAATGTGATTCAACTCTTCCTCCCAAATTGGGAGGGGAACTCTTCCAGGAAAAATGCCCCCCGGCACACAGATGCTCTCTCCCTTGACTGCTGTAATATAGCCCCCCGTGATTGGACAATAAATTCTGCCCAGCACAAATATGAGGCTGCAGCCAGATAGACATTGTTATTGTGATGTACATTCTGACAGAAACAACATGGACGCCTTGATTCGCCCTGCCTGATTAAAGCACTGGATTTCCCTCACAATCAGGAGCCCAATTATCTAAGACAGAGAGTAAAACCAATCTAATTGCTTTCTGTATACTCCCTTAGAGCATTACGCCAGGAGCAGCCCAGAAACACTTTAGAGGTAGTATTGCAGTAGCTGTTTTGCGATGTACCACCCAGAAGAGGTAGCTGGAGTAAAACTGCTGTTCCAACAGTGACCAGCGGGGGGAGGCCAAGGGTCCAACAGAAGATCCTATACAGACAGTGGGCTATTTATAGAACCATTGAATGAGAGAACGTTTATTTTTAGAGCTGCGTAGGGTTCTGTCATCCTAGGGTTAGCGGTAGCTGCAGGGAGTCACTGCATCACATCCCTGGTGACAACCCGTCCTTAGCTGAGGCAGTGACGACCACAAACACAGAATACGCCACACGTTTAAATGTCATATGGAAGACAACACGTGTCACTCAGTAGCATCGTTTGGTTAGTACAACATTAAAAGCCCTGACATCCATTTTACACGTGATTACCCTCCATTTTGTTGCTAACCTAGTGAAAGCTCTGTTATCATAACTCTCATATAGACCACCACTATCTTCAGGTATGTTGCCTTTCCTTAAATGATATATACAATTCTGAAACTGCACCATCTTAGAGCCTAATACAAATCCTGTTCTGAGTCAACATGGTAAAATAGAGGTGACTATCTGAAGAGCTGCATACCCAGCTTGAGCGCTGTATTACCCAGGGCACAGTGACTACTCTGCACCAATCTGCATAACAGTGACTCTGCTGCACTGACAGAGCCGTGCTCCCTTTCAAACAGCGATTTCTTCCTTCATATCATCCGAGATTATTATGAAAAGCCTGACGCACGGTCCTGCTGTGTTAAATCAATGAAATAAAAACAATTTAAAAAACATGACATCTATACCGTGACAGTGGGCTTACAGAGAGAACGTTCTCTTTAGATCATATTATGTAGCAGATATTGACAGCAAAAGGAATGCCATGATCACACTGGTAAGATATGAACATGTTTAGGTTGTGTGACATCCACCAGAAGATTAACGTCACTGTCGACTGAGCTAATAATGAAGAGGCTAAAGTTAAAGCCAACAGACATCTGTTGGGTGAGCGCTGGTGTGGTGCGCCCCCTTGTGGCCAGCTGAGAGAAGACAGTTATGTCTGTCGAGACCAGTCAGCCCAAATGCAGCACCAGGTAATGTCTGGTCTTCTCACTCTGCCCTGATATTTGGACCAATGAGAAGGCTCCGCTAGCTGCAGTACAACAACTGTCTTATTAAAGCAATATCAGGGCTAGCCTAGTGGTTAGAGCGTTGGACTAGTAATCGAAAGGTTGCAAGTTCGAATCCCCGAGCTGACAAGGTACAGATCTGCCATTCTGGAACACACTGTTCCTAGGCCATCTTTGAAAATAAGAATTTGTTCTTAACTCACTTGTAAAATAAAAAAAGCAACCTAATATGTCATTGCTTTAGTAACACACCTTTGCTGCCATTTCATGTCTGGAATCAAACTAGATCCGCTTCATCCATTCGAACAAGTTATCTTAACCACTTTCCTTATTTGACCATGCAATCGAGCATTAAGGTTTGCCGACCTCATTCTTCCTAGAAATCAGAAAATTATTTCCCCTAAGCATAATCTGCATTACTGTCAACGTCAGTGGCCAAGTCACCTGACAGTGCTAGTGGTACATCAAAATGGAGTTTGTACATATTTCCATCTGTTTAACTGCCAGCGCCCAGACTACATAGTGTGTGTGTGTGTGTGTGTGCGTAAGAGAGTGAGTGAGTGAGTGAGTGAGTGAGTGAGTGAGTGAGTGAGTGAGTGAGTGAGTGAGTACTCCAGACAGACAGATAAGCTTGATGGACTGCCTGCTCTCCTCTATCATCATGCTGTGCTGAGGCATTCCTACCTGCCTGTCAGTCAGTCAGTCTCTCCAGGGAAAAAGCAGCATTGCACCCCTGGTTCCTGGTGATGGAAGCGGCCTCCCACTTACATGCTAATAAGAGCTGCAGTTGAGGGCTTGGAGCACTCTACCTGCAAATGCCAGCCTCGCCACTTCACACACAAATCTGTGATTCAATCAACAGCACACAAACTCTCCTTCTCTCTCTCTCGCTCTCTCTCTCTCCTGTGGATGTAGGCTTCCCCTGCTAAGATGATCTTTGTGGCAGTGAAGGGTTGAGTGGCAGTGTCTAGCTCAGACCGGCTGGTGGCTGGTTACCCAGGGCAACCCTAGCGGTAAGGGGCGGTGGGCATTGTGGATGTGGGCATCACTGTCAGGTAGTTGGAGGGCACGTATCCCCTTTGCCCCCGCACCTCCACCAGGCTCCAGTCACAGCTACCCTTCTTGTCATGGGGCTCCAGGACTCTGATTGGTTCCCCCGCCCTCAGAGAGACCTCGTGACTGCTCCTTGCCATGAAGTCATAGCCTGCGAGCACCTGCAAAGACACCGCAGAGGTCAGAACAGACAGGACAAACAAGGCTTTAGTAATGAGCATGATGCCCTAGAGATTGATTGTATTTAGCCTGGTGGCCATTAGAAAACACAGCTCACCTCTGGACAACATAACTAGAGAAACATCAGCAGGGCATGTAAGTGCAGGTTAATGGCTCCGCCATGTGGCCTGTGATGGTATTGGACTACTAATTACCATCTGTCTCCTCCAGGGTTGGGATCACTTCAGAATTAGTCACATGACACAGGGTGTGGAATTTTTATTTAAACAGAGAGGAAGAGGCGAAGTGAGAGGTTTCATGAAAATAAGCACCTGAGGAATTTTTGTATGGAGGTGTTGAATGTTATTGCTAATTTGCTACATGTAAGGCTTACTTGATCAAAAATATGTTTCATAATGGTTAGGTTGTTACGAATGCACTGATATAAGTGGACGCACATGGCATTTTGGCAACAACAACAAAAATAGACTACATCGGAGTTGTGCCTGTTGTCACGGAGACAGAAGACTCATCACGGCTATAACCTGTTTTAGCATGGACATTGCCGTTGAAAGAAGTAAACTGGGTGAAGAAGTGCACTGGGTGGGGATTCATATTATTGGGAGCAAATCAGCCAATGATGAAGAATAAAATGAACTACTTTAAAATTGCCCATGCTGTCACATACGCCAAAATGACACTGATACAAAGGTGAGTCATCCATCTCTATGGCCTGTTGTTCACGCGCCCATCTCACCTTTATTGGCTAGAATAGTCTTGCCTGATCTTGCTTCTTCCCGCCTGCCTTTCATCTTTGAAGATGTGTATTTCCATTGTTAGAGTGGTCACTTGAATATTTTGTCAATATAATAGACAATCTTTGATTTGAGTTTCAGTGACAGGAAATATAATTGAATTAATTGCAATTCAAAGAAATCCTGCTCAGTCACAGAACATGAGTTTCACTGAATCCAACATGTCACATTACCAGATATCAAAGAATATATAACTTTTTGGTCTGAAAAAATAAAGTAAAGGCTTTTTCCACTTGGAACCTGCAGGTTTGCTCAACCTTATTCATGGATTCCTCACACGTTATTACGGCGTCTGGTCAAGGTCAGAATACAGCGTATCTCGAGACACTCCTCTGCCACACCTTCATTTCTTACATCTCCACCCCAAATGAATAGCGGTGAATAGCATGCTATTGTCATGCTTAGGATCAAGGTTAGAATATGAGTAGAAAAGGAAAAAGGTAATTACGTTCCATTTACGCATGTTTAACTCAGGTCAGAACTATCCCCTTACTCTTTTAACCTTAGTGCTTAGAATAGCTCATTATATTTCTCAACAAACAATGCAGTTATATTAGACCCTACCTTATACACTAACTATACCAAACATTAAGAACAACTTACTAATATTGAATTGCACCCCCTTTTGCCTTCACAACAGCCTCCATTTGTCGGGGCATGGACTCCACAAGGTGTGGAAAGGGTTCCACAGGGATGCTGGCCCATGTGGACTCCAATGCATCCCACAGTTGTGTCAAGTTGGCTGGATGTCCTTTGGTTGTTGGACCATTCTTGATAGACATGGGAAACTGTTGAGCGTGAAAAATCCAGCAGCGTTGCAGTTCTTGACGCACAAACCGGTGCACCTAGCATCTACTACCATACCCTGTTCAAAAGGTACTTAAATCATTTGTCTTCCCCATTCACCCTCTGAATGGCACACATACCCAATCCATGTCTCAATTGTCTCAAGGCTTAAAAATCCTTTGTCTCCTCCCCTTCAGCTCGGCCGTCTTTGTAAATAAGATTTTTTTCTTAACTGGCTTGGCTCGTTAAATAAAGGTTAAATAAAACAATAAACATAAAATCTACACTGATTGAAGTGGATTTATCAAGTGACATCAGTAAGGGATCATAGCTTCAATGTGATTCCCCTGGTCAGTCTGTCACGGAAGAGCAGGTTTCCTAATGTTTTGTACACTCAGTGTATATTTGTGTAGACTACACCTGTTTATAGAATTTTACTGAATTCAATTATATTCCTTTAATTCAAATTGTAATTCTATATCCTGTTTACTACTTACATTCAAATTCAGTAAAAATGTAAGCATTCAATTGGAATTCTGAATTGAGCCCAACCACGGTCTCCTCTGCTCTGACAGACACACACTTAGCTTTGCAAGGATGTTTGACAGAAAGAACAGACTAAAACGGACCACCCATGTTGAAAAATCAAAGCCTTAGCAGGATCGTGTCATGTCTTGTTATGTCTGTTCCTGTCCTTTCTCTTCACTCTGTCTCTCTCTGCTGGTCTTTTTAGGTTACCTTCTCTGTCTCTCATTCTTCAGCTGTTCTACATCTCCCCTAACTAGCTCATCCACTCTTTCCCACCTGTTCTCTCTTCCCCCTCTGATTAGGTCTCTATTTCTCTCTCTGTTCCTGCTACTTTCAGTGTCTGATTCTTGTTTGTGTTTTTGATGCCAGAAGCAAGCTGTCGTCCCGTTTGCTTCCACCTTGTCCTATCCTGTCGGAGTCTGCCTGGCAGGTGCATCCTGCATTATACTACGTTCTTTTGTTCCATTGACTACGTTGGAAGAGGATTTATGCCATTCCTGTTTTTCATTAAAGAACTCTGTTTTCTGTTAAAACCGCTTTTGGGTCTTCACTCAAGTACATAACAGATCGCATGTCACCTGTCTATGATTAGTGATCATAATGTCAGTGGTGCATGAAGAGGGCTGGCTATAAGAGTATGATAGATGCCTCCCAAAGGTCACGAGGAGAATCACTCACTTTAACAACCAGGAGAGCTGCATTTCAACAGCTCAGCCACACAGACAGAACGAACCCAGATACAATTCTTCTGTGTGTGTGCGTGTGTGTGTGTGTGTGTGTGTGTGTGTGTGCGTGTGTGAGAGAGACACTCCAACAATGTATGATGATGTTTGAAGAACTAAAAGAAATAGATGAATAAAGCACTCAGGAGAAGGTTTGGGGAAGTCTGCATTTCAACCTGGCTGCCGAGGGCAAGCAGCTCAGAGTGTCACTGACCTGGAGGCAGGGAACTGTCAACGACATAGACCTCAGGAGCTGGGGCTGGGGGGTATCAGGGGTGTAGGAGGGTCGCCCGACGCCAGGCGTGCAGGAGTGTCGTCTGACCCCCCCAGCGTGATCCATGGTAGTGATCAGATGAGGGGATGGGGGAGGGTCCACAGTTACCTGGTGGTAACGTACCAGCTTGGAGGAGGGGACGTATCCTCTTGGACCTGGACACAGGGAGATTGGTGTAGATGATTGGAAGACGTGAAATCATAAGTAATTATAATCTGATGAGATGTACGGTATATAAAACACGTTGTCCTATAATTAATCAAATCTATTTGGCTTGATAGATCTCACTGGCATAGATGAATGGTTCCCATACAGCAGTAACAGTAAACAACCATTAGGTGTCTCCACCTTAACTGGTGGTGAATGAGGCTGCATTATAAGCATTATGGTTTGGTATTCACTGCTACATTGACAGAATTAAGGACTGACTTTCCTTTTAGAAAGTAAAGCTGTTTGTTATTTTAAAGATCAGCCCCTCTAGTGAAAAGGATAAATGTCTTGGTGGTCTTACCCCCAGCGTCGACCAGCCATCGTCGTCTGTCCCCCCGTGTGTCCATCTCACTGATGATGGCCACCAGCTCTCCTCTGTTCAGGCTCAGGTCCAGGTCTCTGGTCCCCACCACATGACCCATCAGCTGGTAGATCTTCCCTGAGCCGTGCTTGTCTGTGAGGACCTTCAGACGCTTCTGAGAGCCAGGGCTGAGAGGCTGGGAGGACAGCGTTGTGGTCATTGCACACCAAATGGAGGAGAAGACAAATAGGAAGGGAGGACTTGAATTCGTTCAATAAGAAATGTCAATTCTTTATTTCCTTTGCAAAAATGTGTTAAGCGTTTTGCTAAGGTGTGTCCTAATGAACACGACTCTGGTAGAGATATTGGAACTGGTAAGGACCCAGCTAGTCATTCACCATGTTCATTATCACTGGTGTTCACCTGCTCAACTACCAGCCAGGGTAACTTCTAGAGTTTAAATGGCTTCACTATGTCATCTAAGAGTAGCTAATGAAGCGATCCTGTTTCTTTCTAGTACTGTAGAACTGGTGCCTACCTGTAAGTAGGAGTCATCTCTAGCCACAGATGAGCAGCCCATCCTCCCTCGTGCTCTCATTTATTCCTCTAGACCTGACAGGCTGAGTCTCATTACTATCTCTGGCTATGTCCCAAATCGCACCCTATTCCCTATATAGTGCACTACTTTTGAGCAGGGCTGGTGAACTATATAAGGAATAGGTTGCTGTGGTTCTGTGAGGCCTACAGCCAGGAGAGCTGCTCCTTAACACCGCAGACAGACAAAGTGCAGCTTATAACATGGGCTGTGAGATGTCTAGATTAGTCTGGAAGATGAATCTACACCAGTTCTCTCTCCCCTCCTCCTCCCTCCCCACTCGGCAGTTTCACATTCTCTTCAGTTAAAGTAATGAGCAGTGATATGGTGATGATAGGAGCCATGAGCTAGCCAGAGTAAAGTTATTGCTGTATTATGACCAAGCTAAATTAATGGTGGTTTCTGTTTCTGACTGGGGGGAAAATGTCATGTAATTTCCAGTATATTTTTGCTAGGGGTTTATCACAGGAAATACAGGTTAATGTTGTGAGTTGTGACATGTGTTCTCGTGTGTTGGTTTTGACAAATGGGCTTGTGTTGAGTGTTGTATATATAAATATATCCCATTTAGCAGTTGTCCCTTCAGGTGACTCACCTTCCTCAGAACCATCAACAGTTAACCCCAAGGCTAGTAGAAATAGCAACCTTGATCAAATTCAGGTTATTCCAAACACATAATGTGGCATCGTAACATTGACAGCGAATACAGTAGGTGTAGTATGAATCATCCTGCTGCTATTTGACAGGTCCCGTGGGGCTGTGGATGTGTACACACACTGTCCCTGGCGATGTTACCCAACAACAAGTCCCATCGCCACCAAACAGATTATAGTGGAGCTTCTGTTGAGACTGACCTGGACAATGGGAGCATTGAGTTGGTCCTTCACATTCCAACACAGGCTCTCCAGCCTCCTTGCACCCTCCAGCACCGAACACTCCGCCCACTCCCAGAATGCATTCGGCTCCAGGGAACCGTGAGGGAGCTGCAAAGAGACATGAGATGAGACAAATAGTCAAGTTTAACTTCAGCATCATCTCTGCTTTTGGTATAGCTCCCACTGAAATCTGATTCTAAAAGTAGTAACAAATACATGAGCAAACTGCTACTTCACTAATGTAGCCTTTAGGATCATAGAGAAAATAGGTATCTGTCTGTACCCCCACAAGAAACATGCTAGTCATCCCCTCTACTCCAGTACTGTATTATTGTGTACCTGTTGGGTGAAGCCCTGGAAGAGCTGCTCCATGTCTTTAGCCAGGTCCTTGTGCAGGCAGCTGAAAGCCCCCAGCATGCCCCAGAGCAGGGTGAGGGCCAGGCCGTTGAACTGGGGCAGCTCGTTGAGGAGCAGGGTGTTGATGGTCTTATAGGTGTTAGCCACCGCCTGCTCATCGTAGCTCAGACTGGGCTTCTCTTCGATCAGCTCGTAGTCCAGCAGCTTGTCCAGACGCTTACTGATCAGGTTACGAGGCCCCGCCAGGAGCTCTCTCAGGGCACAGATGGGCTTGTGGACCAAAGTCCTCATCCTCTTCTCCTGGAGAGAGAGAGAGAGAGGGGGATGGGATAGAGGGATGAGCGGGGGAGGGGAGTTACACGTGTCAGGTCCAGACAGCGTAGTCTGAAGCCTGAAGGACAGGCCTGACAAGAAGGAAAGTGAAACTCGTCCACAGGCATAAGTATTTTTCTGATGACTATTTTTGTAACATAACAACATGGTACTGCAGTTTAACTTACAAATGTAGGAAGTATCCATTGCCTCAGTGCTGTTATGATTTCTTTGTAGCATATAGCAGGCTTCTCACCATCCATGTCAAGATCAAACTCCTCTGGTCGACAGCTAAGAAACCTCTGGAATATAACAATGGAAGGAAAGTTACAACATGAACTAGAATTAGACATGGGGGGAAACGTAAACATCTGTGTGGCAGTAATGCATGGTTTATGAGCGGCAGTGGTGGCTGTGGTTGTTGGCAATAGGGAGGGACTGCATTCACATATCAGGTGGGGCAGTGAGTAGCAGACTGAATATTTTAAACTGATTTTGTTACAGTTACGTTGTCTCTAAATTGTCAACTGCTCACCACTGAAGAATTTTAAAAAGTATTTCAGATCAGAGCTTTAGCCATTCTTTAGTGGAAGAGGATGCCAAGCCAGAAGTGAATGCTAAGGGATTGTGCACTAATTATATTTGAGTGGAAAGCCACACATAAACAAAGTGATTCCAGTGTTGTCATGGTGATCTTACTCTGGTCTCCATGACAAAGGGCTAGGGCCAACAAAAGCTCACCTGTAGATGGTCTAGATATGTCTCCACATTTTCATGTAGCACGGTGATACCATTTTCAAGGAGATAGAAAAATCCCTCCAAGGCATCAAACTCCTCATCTACCAGCTGGAATGGAACAGAGGGAAGTTATTAAAGGGACACTGGGATTTTAGCAATGAGGTTTTTTATTTACTTCCCCAGAGTCAGATGAACTCATGGATACCATTTTTACATCTCTGTGTCCAGTATGAAGGAAGTTTGAGGTAGTTTCGTGAACCAATGTTAACTAGCGTTAGCGCAATGACTCAAAGTCTATCGGTATCTGCTAGCATGCTAGTTAGCATTGGCTCTAGAAACTACCTCTAACTTCCTTCATACTGGACACTGAGACGTAAATAGTGTCTACATGTGCATTTGACTCTGAGGAAGTAGATCAAGGGCCTCATTGCCAAACTCCCAAAGTACCCCTTTAACAGTAAACTCTATAAATCGTAACAGATATTTAAAGAGGAACATTCTAGTAGTTCTACCATCCATAGCTAAAAAGAGAACCAGAGCTTCAGTTTGTGACTTGATGAATAATATGTATAAAAATGTCCGCAAAGGAATACTCATAACCATGTGAGAATCCTCCAGCATAGCATGAGTCATTGTGTTCAACGACTCTCTACATACTTTATGTAACAAATGCTCCTCAATGGCATCAAGGTTTGAATACAGCAGGTAAACACTAGTCATATCATTTGTTCTCTTACCACGGTTTCTCTTACTTGTAGAAAGTGTAGCTTCATTTTATGGCTGAGTGATCTTAACAAGGACCGGCACAGACAGTAGCTTACCTTTGGTGCAATCCCTGTCTCATGTTTGATGAACTGACTCAGTCTGGCCGTCTTCTTAGCGATGCTGTGGCTGTTCAGACGATTCATCTTATCCCTTATAGTCAGGGTTTCCGTCTTCTTGTATTTGTCGGCTGTGATGACAAGACAACAAATTCTAATATGGGTGTTCAGGAATAAGTGAAGACAAGGGCCACAATCTATCAATTCCTCATCCCTGTCTGAATAGTAGAACCAATCACAGGGAATGATTACTAGATGGTGATAGCTAGCTCATGTTCTCACCTACTTCCCTGAAGCGTTTGTACTCATTGATCCTGCAGTTCAGGGCTATGGCGGTGTGGGCAGTTTGCTCCAGAAGAGAGTAGGCCGGGTGCCCAGGCTCTGTGTGTTTCATGATGGTCTGGAGGAGAAGAGGGTAGCGGGCGATCCTCTGGACTGGCATCACCAGGAAGAAGCTCAGAGAGGTGGCATTCACCTCTGGCCTGTACACAACAGTCTCACTTGGTCATACTTCCTGGACTTATAGTGAGAAAACATGGAGGTGCATAACACAATAGAGATGGGGTGTGATATCAAGGCCAGTTTCAGTCATGGATTTTGCAGAGGGAGATTTGAACATACTCTGAGGACTTGATGACTTTCACTATCTCAGTCCACAGGGCATCTTTCTGCTTGTAGCTGTTCTCTAACGCTGTGACGGTGTTGTAGTTGGCCAGGTACTCCTTGTATGCCGACTCCATGTCTGTTGATAGACTGAGGAAGGCATCACCTGAAGGGGATATGAATCAAGTATTCATGAAGTGATGTAAATGTACTTGTATGCCTCCCATGTTGTCCTTTATCCATCCCATGGATCGTTGCTAAGGTGATCCAAATGAATATATAAAGGCGTTTAATTTTGTTGCTGTTATGTTGTCGTTCTTGCAGGTTTGATCTCTGCAGAGAATATCAACGTTTGAACACCTAGCAGTCCAGGTGCTGAACAAGGTCAACAAATAATGGAAAAAGGGAACTTGGCACTGTTGTTTGCTCCACATTGAAATATAACTGAGGCTAACAAGGTCCCCACAGAGGGAGACGTCTTGTTTTTCGCTATCTCGCTGACCCATCCAAGCAGCTTGACTGCAAGGGGGACTGTATGTGTCAGTGTTGCTAATAACCATCGTGGAACATGTACTAATAGGACTTTAATACACACAGCCATGTAGAACACATCATGACAAGCAGCTGGTATCAACAGAGGGGGTGGACATGAGCCTGTTCATGATAGCCTCATAGGATTAGTAGGTGTGGTAGTGCAGGTGCAAATATATTAGTAACTGCCCGGGAGTGAAAATCACTCGGTGTATTCCAGCCAAGGAAACTGTACTGATACAGAACTGCACTATTCTTACTACTTACATAGAGTCTCCAGGAAGAGAGGATCATGGGGTGTCAACTGCTTCTGGTCCAGGAGGCTAAGGAGGCGCCCTGACACGTCGATCACTTCCTCTATGTACAGGAACATGCTGTCCAGGTTAGGCAGCTGTGGCTGTGGTAGGGGAGAAGGTACAGACTGACTTTACTGCTCACCCACCACTACATGATCCCCTCCTCCTCTCCATCTCTCCATCCTCCTCCCTCCATCCTCTATCCCATATACAATGACATGATCCCCTCCTCCTCTCCATCTCTCCATCCTCCTCCCTCCATCCTCTCTCCCATATACAATGACATGATCCCCTCCTCCTCTCCATCTCTCCATCCTCCTCCCTCCATCCTCTCTCCCATATACAATGACATGATCCCCTCCTCCTCTCCATCTCTCATCCTCCTCCCTCCATCCTCTCTCCCATATACAATGACATGATCCCCTCCTCCTCTCCATCTCTCCATCCTCCTCCCTCCATCCTCTCTCCCATATACAATGACATGATCCCCTCCTCCTCTCCATCTCTCCATCCTCCTCCCTCCATCCTCTCTCCCATATACAATGACATGATCCCTTCCTCTTCTCCATCTCTCATCCTCCTCCCTCCATCCTCTCTCCCATATACAATGACATGATCCCCTCCTCCTCTCCATCTCTCATCCTCCTCCCTCCATCCTCTCTCCCATATATAATGACATTATCCCCTCATCCTATCCATCCTCTCTCCCATATACAATGGCATTATCCCCTCGTCCTCTCCATCCTCCTCCCTCCATCCTCTATCCCATATACAATGACATTATCCCCTCCTCATCTCCATCTCTCCATCCTCCTCCCTTCATCCTCTCTCCCATATGCAATGACATTATCCCCTCCTCTCCATCTCTCCATCCTCCTCCCTCCTCCCTCCTCTCTCCCACATATAATTACATTATCCCCTCCTCCTCTCCATCTCTTTATCCTCCTCCCTCTATCCTCTCTCCCATGTACAATGACATTATCCCCTCCATATCTTTATCCTCCTCCCTCTATCCTCTCTCCCACATAATTACATTATCCCCTCCATCTCTTTATCCTCCTCCCTCTATCCTCTCTCCCACATAATTACATTATCCCCTCCATCTCTTTATCCTCCTCCCTCCATCCTCTCTCCCACATAATTACATTATCCCCTCCATCTCTTTATCCTCCTCCCTCCATCCTCTCTCCCACATAATTACATTATCCCCTCCATCTCGTTATCCTCCTCCCTCTATCCTCTCTCCCATGTACAATGACATTATCCCCTCCATCTCTTCATCCTCCTCCCTCTATCCTCTCTCCCATGTACAATGACATTATCCCCTCCATCTCTTTATCCTCCTCCCTCTATCCTCTCTCCCACATATAATTACATTATCCCCTCCTCCTCTCCATCTCTTTATCCTCCTCCCTCTATCCTCTCTCCCATGTACAATGACATTATCCCCTCCATATCTTTATCCTCCTCCCTCCATCCTCTCTCCCACATATAATGACATTATCCCCTCCATCATTACAACTGGCTGATGCATAGACAGGCCTGTCTTCCACCCCATAAAATGTGATACCAACCTGTTTTTACGAGACTCCTGTTTTAAGCGTGTCCTTGTAATCAAAGACATTCGATTATATGGTCATTGAAAAACTTTCCGAGACGTGAAAGGAAATAAAGCATGGTGCTTCAAGATATATCTCAGAGAGCGGTAACTTGACTGTAGTCCCAGTGGGGCCCAGAGCTTTCACTGGTCAGGTTACATGTTCAGGAAACCCTCTTAGCCCTATGCAGCACAGTACCTGGAGTTTCTGCAGGTTGCTCCTGATGGTGCAGGTGCAGACCTGGAGGAGTCTCAGGTAGTTCCTCTCTGTGTAGACCAGCTCCTCTGTGGCCAGGAGCTGCCTCTGAGCCTCTCTCTCAGCTCTCTCCTCAGCCCTCTCTGATGCATCCTCTGCTGGCTCATCCACAAGCACGGACACTTCTGATAACAGAGACAGATATATAGGGTCCTCCTCTGTGTCCGCTGTTCTCTCTTTCTCCTCCATTCTCAACTCTTGGGCCTCAGCTCTTGGTCTTGGAGAAGGAGTATGGTTTCTGGGAGCTGGGGTTGGGGGAGCTGATTCTGCACTCAAGGGGCTCTCCATGCTGGGGCTGTCTGTCGGAGAAAAGGACGTTAGCTCCATGTGAGCCTGACGTCTGTATCCCACCCAGCAGTAGCAGCCCGTGGCAGTGTTATTATAGCGGGGCTGAATGGCTTATAGGAGACATAAGAAAACTACTTTGCATTGTTGCCTGTCCTCTGAGCTGGAATACGATGTGTTCAAACGAGATGGTCCTGCTCTTAAAAAGCTGTTGCCGCTGAAGCAATTTCATTTGTTAGCAGATTTCAATCAATGTAATACTGCTTAGCTGTTTAAAAGGCAGCCCCAGTGTTTGACTGATTGTGTCAAAGGAACATGTGGAGGGATAGTCACCGGCAGTGACTTCAACATTAATTGTACTTTTAAGTGTTGTTTGGCTGTGATTTACAACCAAACAAAAGTTACCAAAACAAAGTTGTATCTGTATCTGATGAGTCAAAATTAACATGTACATTAAAACAAAGACAGAACCATAACAACCCAGGTCTCTGGATTTCTAGTTTAAACATCCAATTAAATAGAATAGTTGTACTGAGCAACAACCTCACCTCAGGCTGAAAATAGAAGTTTCTCAGTGAGTGACAGCAGAATAAAGCCATTAAAGCGCATCAATACCTTGAGTAGAGGACTGGGATCAGACGCAGCTCAGCTTGTGGGACAGTGGCGTGTGCTGCTGCATTCGATTGCCTGGCCAACACACAGAAAGGCTGGTGTAACTTTTTCCACTCACTCACTAAGAGCTGGGCTTCATGTGGCATGGGTGTGTGAGTGGAGGCTTGTGGGGGGATGGGAGGGTCAGCTGGGCCGTTTATTAGGGGGAAAGGGTGGAGGCAGGGAGGAGGTGAAAGGCTATAGCAGTGTGGAGGCCAGAGAAGACACAGCACACAGCCTCTCTCTGTGCTGAATCAGCTCATTGAATACAGCAGCCTGTAGAAAGGAAGTGACGCCTGCTCAGGCAAAAGCTCATTGACTGGCCCCCATTTAAGAAGACAGGCTGGCCCGCCAAGTGGAGACACAGCGCCACGCCAACTGATGTTTTCTCACAGGAAGTAAAAGCTCCAAGTGAATTCAATGGCAATTGCCGCCCAAGTAAGTGTAATGATTTTCCGTCTGTAAGAATTCAGACGTGACCTTTGTGTGGATGTCTCAGCACAAGACAATACAATCATTTGGAGTTTACAGTAAGTGTTTATCATGAGGGTAATGACATTTTCTCAGATATTTACAGAGGAACAATTCAACTAACTTACACAACTATTTCAGGGCAACAAGGAACACACAAGTATTGAGGAAACTACGTGTTTAACTGGTTGATTCCGTAGGAATGTGAAACATTCAGGCATGTCTGAGTTGATAACATTGGCATTGGGCCAAGGAATGCTGCAGAGCTGGATTAATTACCCGCGGAGTCATCATTATGCTGACTTGTAGTTTTAAATAAACTAATGACGAAAACTCATTTTTCATTTGAGTATTTCGTTTCACAAAATTGTCTTCTGTTCACAAAAGATTTTACAACGTGTAACATTAATAACTTACTCTTCCCATACACAGGCGTGGACACTTGGGTTCCAGGGATAGCAGGAAACTGCATGGCCGATGGGTGGGTCCTAATGACTGGGGGATAAAAATATCTTTCAGATGAGTAAACATCCTCCGCTCTTCACATCATAATTATCTTCCTTTCTTACTGCAGGTCATGGCCCAGTTCAATGTACAGTAGCAGATTGTTGTAGTACATTAGGCCTACTACCTCTACAGATTGTACTAGACGTAGTACAGTACTAGACTGTAGAAGGATTACAGCAGTAGATTGGCTCTAATAAATTCACATTTCCTTTTACAAAAGTGTATATACAGTAGATCAGTGATAGATCGGAAACATGGTATGATGTTATATAACAACACAGTGCAATAAGATATAGCCTAGTCAGATACTTAGTCACATGAAATATAGAAACAGACCTTTGGCTTTAAAGCAACAGCAGCTTCTCCTCACATAAGATGTGGTGCTCCAACTACAAGGTCAGTGCACACACAGAGAACTCTTATCCAAGGGGGATAACATTATAATATTTAATAGAGAGAACATACCTTCAGAAATTGTAGCTGTTAGTCTACGGAGGCAGCACTGTCACTAAACACACGCGCACCTTTAAGTCTTGTTGTGTGTCTTCCAACCCTCAATCACATGTCCCTTTTCTAAGAACAGGTTCGCCAGGCAAGGCTGACGTCACGCCAGTGCAATGCATTGTAGCCTATTGTTATTTGTGTGTGTGTGGATGTCTCAGCACAAGACAATAACATCATATGGAGTTTACAGTAAATGTTTATCATGAGGGTAATGACATTTTGTCAGATATTTACAGAGGAACAATTCAACTAACTGACAACTATTTCAGGGGCAACAAGGAACACACAAGTATTGAGGAAACTACATATTGTCTGCTTGATTCCGTAGGAATGTGAAACATTCAGGCATGACGTCTGAGTTTATAACATTGGCATTGGGCCAAGGAATTCTGCAGAACTGGATTAATTACATTATATATATCTGTGACAATAACTGTTTTTAATTTGAGAATTTAATTACAGTAAATAGTCTACTGCTGACAAAAAAATTGTACAACAGTCTCTCGGTCCCAGTATCTCGGCCCACAGGGGTGGACACTTGGATTCCAGGGATAGCAGGAAACTGCATGGCCGTAGTGTGGGTCCTAATGACTGGGGGATAAAAATATATTTCAGACTAGTAAACATCCTCCACTCTTCACATCATAATTATCTTCTTGTTGAACGTATTCGAACCATCAATCATGTCCCTTTTCTAAGAACAGGTTCTCCAGTCCAAGCTGACATCACCTCAGTGTTTATTTTTTTTCTTGAGATGTCGGGTCACTAACTTTTCCATTCTATTGATTACGCCTGGTAAATAATGTTGAATTTGACCTAACCTATATGTGCCCCAATTTCAGTAGGTTGATGGCAGTAGCCTGTACTATGGGGACATCTAGTGGTACTTTTTTCCTTGCCAAAAAATGTAACTGGCCTAAAAAACAAGATTACAAAATGATCTGAACCCGAAGGGTGGAGCCCCTTTACTAACCTACGACCTGTATACTAGGAAGCGGCATCGCTTGGTAAAACATCGGGAGCCATTGGGTGTGTTCGATATCTCAGCCAAAAGGTGCAGGTGACTTCCAACTGACTGATATACAAAAAAACATGCATCATAACAACTACTCATTAGTTGTAGATCAGTCGGTTACAATTGACTCTTTACGGTTTTGATCATCACGAACACAGCCATACACTATGGAGCCAGATAGCTGCCAAAAGGTTGAACGTACGTGTTGTATAATGACTCTATGGCTGCATGCCTCCAGAAGGGCATCTTCTGAGACAGAGGGGTGCTTTTCCAAAGGCGCAAGGTGCTATGGTGCTGAATGGCGATCACAGCAGTGTAACTATGGAGTGAATAGCCTAATCGGAGACTACCTAAGACCAAAAGAGTTATTGTAAAGTATGGGATAAAGCCAGACTTAGCCTACGTTTAAATACTCCCTTGTTTATTTCAATGTTCATGACCCTATTCATATAAATCATGTCAAATTATTTTAAATTCATATTAACCCTTCCGACAGAATATACTTTTGGAAAGACTCTATACAAAAATGTTTTGAGTGGCGAAATCTCCAGCTGTCATCAATACTTAAGTACTTAAGTAAAAATACTTTAAAGCACCTCTTAAGTCGTTTTTTTAGGTATCTGTACTTTACTTTCATAGTTATATTATTAACTACTTTTACTTCACTAGATTCCTAAAGAAAATAATGTACTTTTTACTCCATCAATTTTCCCTCACACCCAAAAAGTTTCAATGTTTAGCAGGACAGGAAAGTGGTCAAATTCACTCACTTATTAAGAGAACATCCCTGGTCATCCCTACAGCCTCTGATCTGGAGGAGTCATTAAACACAAATGCTGTGGTTGTGTATGATGTCTGTGTGTATTAGTGTGCCCCTGGCTATCTGTAAATAAAATTACAAAAATAAAATGGTGCTGTCTTATTTTCATACTATAAGCAATTTGAAATTATTTCTACTTTTGATACTTAAGTATATTTAATAACAAATACTTTTAGACTTTTACTCAATTAGTATTTTGGGGGTGAATATTACTTTAGCCATTTTCTTGTATGACAATTGGATACTTTTCCCACCGTAGTGGTCGTACATACACTCGTCAAATGTTTTTGAACACCTACTTATTCAAGGGTTATTCTTTATTTTGACAATTTTCTATAAAGTTGTCATCAATGCAAAGGGTGGCTATTTGAAGAATCTTAAATAAAACATATATTTTGATTTGTTTAACACGTTTTTGGTGTTTTGATGTCTTCACTATTATTCTACAATGTAAAAAATAGTACAAATAAAGAAAAATCCTTGAATGTGTAGGTGTTTTAAAACTTTTGACCGGTAGTGTAATTCATAGATTTGCCAAACATCTATTATTCTGTGTCACACCCTGATCTGTTTCACCTGTCTTTGTGCTTGTCTCCACCCCCCTCCAGGTGTCGCCAATGTTCCCCATTATCCGCAGGGTATTTATGCCTGTGTTCTGTGAGGAGTTCTATATGAACGAGTGCCACTTGTAAAGTATAATCAAAGACAGACAGTACAGTATGAATATAGGCAGAGACTGCTTCTCCAATAGAAATCCCCAATCATAGTTGTAGGCGATGTCATGGCTATGTTGGCTAGCTAAGCACATGTGCAGCAACACGTCATTGGGTCTAAAGGTCATCTCGCACTGAACTGCACATGCGCAGGCCATTAAATCAAAGGCACTCCTTCAATATAAAGTTGTTTTTTACTAAAAATGTTAACATGTCAATGTGTCTCTTTCACAAAGTTGGAGTAATAACATGTTAGACTACTTACGAGATTGGCAAGAGTCTAGGTTGTGCATTTTAGATTTTGAGAACATTAACAACTAAGGAAAAATTGTTCACTTCTCTCATTGACTTCTCAAACCCGGAACCCCGGCCTGGTCTGCTTGGTTTGTTTTGCAAGCGTTTACGGAAATGCTGTGCCTCTGGGTTGATTGTCTCTGTGGTATAACTCTGTGGTATAATCCTCTGTAACGATTGAGTGGGGTGGAAGAAACCCAAAAGCATCCGGAAGAAACTCATTTTCAGCCTTTTCTACTTTGCCCCTGAAGATTCCACCCCACTGAGGGTGCCCCTTTACCAATGGGTATTTGCTCTCAGGGATCCTTGGGTCATTCCTGCCCGTTTAAATGTAAAATGGTTAAGGTTAGAGTTAGGTAGGGGTTAAGGTTAGGGTTTATTGTAAGGATGTCCCAAAGATCACAAACATTTACTAATGTTGTTAGAATTATAAAGATCTTATTACATTTATATTCAAATTTCTTCTAATTCCTAATGTATTCTAATTCTAACTATATTATCTAATTATATGCTTAGAATTACCCAACTCAGGTTTGCCACTTCCTGTTTAGAGTGATGAAGACAATAAGATGGCGCCGACAGAGATCCTTAGGAAACTATGCAGTATTTTTTATTTGTTTATTATTTCTTACATTGTTAGCACACCACCCACCGCTTCCGAGTATATTACTCTCCAATGTCCAGTCTCTAGACAACAAGGTAGACGAAGTTAAGGCAAGGGTTGCCTTCTACAGAGGTTGTAACATTCTCTGTTTCACGGAAACATGGCTCTCCCGGGATATGTTGTCGGTGTCGATACATCCACTGGGTTTCTTCATGCGTCGCGCCAACAGAAATAAACTCTCTGGGAAGAAGGGCGGGGGTGTATGCTTCATGATTAACGACTCATGGTGTAATCATAACAGCATACAGGAACTCAAGTATTATTGTTCACCTGACCGAGAATTCCGTACAATCAAATGCCAACCATATTATCTCCCAAAATAATGCTCATCGCTTATTGTCACAGTCGTGTATATCCCCCCTCAAGCAGATACCACGATGGCCCTCAAGGAAGTTCACTAGACTCCATGTAAACAGGAAACTATATATCCCAAGGCTGCATTTATTGTAGCTGGGGATTTTAACAAAGCACATTTGAGAACAAGGCTACCTAAATTCTATCAGCACATTTGAGAACAAGGCTACCTAAATTCTATCAGCACATTGATTGTAGCACTTGTGCGGGCAATACACTGAATCGCTGCTACTCTAACTTCATGATGCATACAAGGCCCTCCCCCGCCCTCCCTTCAGCAAATCCGAACACAACTCCATTTTTCTTCTACCGCCCTATAGGCAGAATCTCAAACAGGATGCTGGTCTGACAATCCATGCTTCAAGATTGTTTTGATCACGCGGACTGGGAAATATTACAGGTAGCCTCAGAGAATAACATCGATTTATAAACGGATTCAGTGAGTGAGTTTATAAGGAAGTGTATTGGAGATGTTGTACCCAGTGTGACTATTTAAACCTACCCTAACCAGAAACCATGGATAGATGGCAGCATTTGTGCAAAACTGAAAGCACAAACCACCACATTTAACCATGGAAAGATGACTGGGAATATGACCGAAAATTAACAGTGTAGGTATTCCCCCGCAAGGCAATCAAGCAAGTGAAATGAATAGGGACAAAGTGGAGTCGCAATTTAACAGCAGTGGCGAAACCAGTGGAGAAAGACAATGTGGTGAAGAAGGCGCAACAGCGCCACTTCAACCTCAAGATGCTGGAGAAATTTGGCTTGTCACCTAAAACCCTCACAAACTTTTACAGATGCACACTTGGAGAGCATCCTGGACAACTTGGAGAGCATTCTGGACAACAAGGACAACAACCACCCGAGCCACTGCCTGTTCACCCAGTTACCATCCAGAAGGTGAGGTCAGTACAGATGCATCACAGCTGGGGCCGAGAGACTGAAAAAAAAAATATATATATATATACTATAGTCAGTTGAAGTCGTAAGTTTACGTACACTTAGGTTGGAGTCATTAGAACTCGTTTTTCAACCACTCCACAAATTTCTTGTCAACAAACTATAGTTTTGGCAAGTCGGTTAGGACATCTACTTTGTGCATGACACAAGTAATTTTTCCAACAATTGTTTATTGACCGATTATTTCACTTATAATTCACTGTATCACAATTCCAGTGGGTCAGAAGTTTACATACACTAAGTTGACTGTGTCTTTAAACAGCTTGGAAAATTCCAGAAAATTATGTTATGGCTTTAGAAGCTTCTGTTAGGCTAATTGACATAATTTGAGTCAATTGGAGGTGTACCTGTGGATGTATTTGTGGATGTATTTCGAGGCCTACCTTCAAACTCAGTGCCTCTTTTCATGAGAAAATCAAAAGAAATCAGCCAAGAAAAATTGTAGACCTCCACAAGTCTGGTTCATCCTTGGGAGCAATTTCCAAACGCCTGAAGGTACGACGTTCATCTGTACAAACAATAGTACCTAAATATAAACACCATAGGACCATGCAGCCGGCATACCGCTCAGGAAGGAGACGCGTTCTGTCTCCTAGAGATGAATGTACAATGGTGCAAAAAGTGCAAATCAATCCCAGAACAACCGCAAAGGACCCTGTGAAGATGCTGGAGGAAACAGGTACAAAAGTATCTATATCAACAGTAAAACAAGTCCTACATCGACATAACGTGAAAGGCCGCTCAGCAAGGAAGAAGCCACTGCTCCAAAACCGCCACAAAAAAAGCCAGACTACGTTTTGCAACTGCACATGGGGACAAAGACCGTACTTTTTGGAGAAATGTCCTCTGGTCTGATGAAACAAAAATAGAACTGTTTGGCCATAATGGCCATCGTTATGTTTGGAGGAAAAAGGGGGAGGCTTGCAAGCCGAAGAACACCATCCCAACTGTGAAGCACGGGGTGGCAGCATCATGTTGTGGGGGTGCTTTGCTGCAAGCGGGACTGGTGCACTTCACAAAAATATGGCATCATGAGGATGGGAAATTATGTGGATATATAGAAGCAACATCTCAAGACATCAGTCAGAAAGTTCAAGCTTGGTAGCAAGTGGGTCTTCCAAATGGACAATGACCCCAAGCATGCTTCCAAAGTTGTGGACAAAGACAACAAAGTCGAGGGATTGGAGTAGCCATCACAAAGCCCTGACTTCACACCTATAGAAAATTTGTGGGCAGAACTGAAAACGCGTGTGCGAGCAAGGAGGCCTACAATCCTGACTCATTTACACCAGCTCTGTCAGGATGAAATGGCCAAAATTCACCCAATTTATTGTGGGAAGCCTGTGGAAGGCTACCTGAAACGTTTGAGAAGTTAAATAATTTAAAGGCAATGCTACCAAATACTAATTGAGTGTATGTAAACTTCTGAGGCACTGGGAATGTGATGAAAGAAATACAAGCTGAAATAACTCATTCTCTCTACTATTATTCTTAAAATAACGTGTTGATCCTAACTGACCTAAAACAGGGATTTTTTTACGAGGATTAAATGTCAGGAATGAGTTTAAACTGAGTTTAAATGTATTTGGCTAAGGTGAATGCTATGTAAACTTCCGACTTCAACTGTATATACTGCATTTTATACCATCTATTGCATCTTGTCTATGCCACATGGTCATCGCTCATCCATATTTTATCCACTCTAAACCGCAGCTATATCCACTCTAAACCGCAGCTGTATCCACTCTAAACCGCAGCTGTATCCACTGTAAACCATAGCTGTATCCACTCTAAACCATAGCTATATCCACTCTAAACCGCAGCTGTATCCACTGTAAACCATAGCTGTATCCACTCTAAACCATAGTTGTATCCACTCTAAACCGCAGCTATATCCACTCTAAACAGCAGCTGTATCCACTCTAAACCGCAGCTGTATCCACTCTAAACCGCAGCTGTATCCACTCTAAACCGCAGCTGTATCCACTCTAAACCGCAGCTGTATCCACTCTAAACCGCAGCTGTATCCACTCTAAACCACAGCTGTATCCACTCTAAACCACAGCTGTATCCACTCTAAACCACAGCTGTATCCACTCTAAACCACAGCTGTATCCACTCTAAACCACAGCTGTATCCACTCTGAACCACAGCTGTATCCACTCTAAACCACAGCTTTGTCCACTGTAAACCGCAGCTATATCCACTTTAAACCACAGCTGTATCCACTCTAAACCACAGCTATATCCACTCTAAACCACAGCTATATCCACTCTAAACCACAGCTGTATCCACTCTAAACCACAGCTGTATCCACTCTAAACCACAGCTGTATCCACTCTAAACCACAGCTATATCCACTCTATACCGCAGCTATATCCACTCTAAACCACAGCTGTATCCACTGTAAACCACAGCTATATCCACTCTAAACAATAGCTGTATCCACTCTAAACCACAGCTGTATCCACTCTAAACCGCAGCTTTATCCACTGTAAACCGCAGCTGTATCCACTCTAAACCGCAGCTATATCCACTCTAAACCGCAGCTGTATCCACTCTAAACCGCAGCTGTATCCACTGTAAACCATAGCTGTATCCACTCTAAACCATAGCTGTATCCACTCTAAACCGCAGCTGTATCCACTGTAAACCATAGCTGTATCCACTCTAAACCGCAGCTATATCCACTCTAAACCGCAGCTGTATCCACTCTAAACCACAGCTGTATCCACTCTAAACCGCAGCTGTATCCACTCTAAACCGCAGCTGTATCCACTCTAAACCGCAGCTGTATCCACTCTAAACCGCAGCTGTATCCACTCTAAACCACAGCTGTATCCACTCTAAACCACAGCTGTATCCACTCTAAACCACAGCCTTATCCACTGTAAACCACAGCTATATCCACTCTAAACCGCAGCTATATCCACTCTAAACCACAGCTATATCCACTCTAAACCACAGCTGTATCCACTCTAAACCACAGCTGTATCCACTCTAAACCGCAGCTACATCCACTCTAAACCACAGCTATATCCACTCTAAACCACAGCTATATCCACTCTAAACCACAGCTGTATCCACTCTAAACCACAGCTGTATCCACTCTAAACCACAGCTGTATCCACTCTAAACCACAGCTGTATCCACTCTAAACCACAGCTATATCCACTCTAAACCGCAGCTATATCCACTCTAAACCACAGCTATATCCACTCTAAACCGCAGCTGTATCCACTGTAAACCACAGCTATATCCACTCTAAACCACAGCTATATCCACTCTAAACCACAGCTGTATCCACTCTAAACCACAGCTGTATCCACTCTAAACCACAGCTATATCCACTCTAAACCGCAGCTATATCCACTCTAAACCACAGCTATATCCACTCTAAACCGCAGCTGTATCCACTGTAAACCACAGCTATATCCACTCTAAACCATAGCTGTATCCACTCTAAACCATAGCTGTATCCACTCTAAACCGCAGCTATATCCACTCTAAACCGCAGCTGTGTCCACTCTAAACCACAGCTGTATCCACTCTAAACCACAGCTGTGGCCACTCAGGCCATTGACCACAGCTGTATCCACTCTAAACTACTGCTGTATCCACTCTAAACCACAGCTGTAGCCACTCTTTCAGGCCATTGACACCACAGCTGTAGTCACTCTTTCAGGCCATTGACACCACAGCTGTAGCCACTCTTTCAGGCCACTGACACCACAGCTGTAGCCACTCTTCCAGGCCATTGACACCACAGCTGTAGCCACTCTTCCAGGCCATTGACACCACAGCTGTAGCCACTCTTTCAGGCCATTGACACCACAGCTGTAGCCACTCTTTCAGGCCACTGACACCACAGCTGTAGCCAGTCTTTCAGGCCATCGACACCACAGCTGTAGCCACTCTTCCAGGCCATTGACACCACAGCTGTAGCCACTCTTTCGCGAGGCTGGATTATTTTACTGTAGTTTCAAAATCGACATGGTTTTTCATTTTGAATAAAAAATTGAACAATAGTCAAATATACTATGGTATATAATCATAATAATTCATTCCAGATCAGGTAATAGTCCTAGTGGAGGTCTTTGAAGTAAACATATTGTTATAATTTATCCAAATCTAGTTTTTTTTCTTCTACCTAATCATTTCTAGTCTGCAGGGGTGAAAACAGATGTCTGTCTCTGACCATACATGGCTCATATTCATGGAACATTTTAAGACAAATAGGCCAACCCTTTCTGAGTGTTTCCTCATGGAGCATCACTCTGTTCCATTGTAGGGGAGTTCAGCATGTGGTCAAGAGAGAGCGACAGGGGAATGGTGTACTTTGTGTATCAACCCCCCTTCCCTACCACTAAACTCCATCCATCTGTTAGATGCAAAAAACAGCACGCTTTTTGACAAACTGTACTCCTCGCAAGTCAGGACTTAGGGGTATGTAAATTAAAATGTAGTACGTGAAAACTGACATACATAACAGTACATGGAACTGATTTATTCTTCATATAGGATAGTATTACTTCAGTACTGTACAATGCTCAGCGAAGACCCTCAATGTATTTACACTCAATGCATTGCAATACAATTAGGCCTACACATGGATTCCTATGAGTTGTATATTCTCATACTCATTAGCTTTGAAGGCAATAAGCAACAGCATGGAAATATACATTTGTCCATGTCTTTGGTCCATATCAGGTGAAATCCTTGTCCAAAAAATGTATAATACCAAATTGTAGAGTATTTTCCAGTGTCTCCTTCAGTGCATATTCAATAATATTCCAGAAGGGGGCAGTAGAGGTTTGCAACAGAGTCATCCGTCTTGATTTGTGACTCATAGATTTAACTGGAGTGACTTTAGACGCTGTTTCTTTCATGAACTAGTGGCAGTTTATAAGGGATTATAGGAACATGGTTAACAATGCTCCATTGATTTTCATATTCTGTGAAAGGTAATAGACTGGAACATATTCTTCTCGTTGTGGAGGAATACTATGCCCGGGCCCCAGTCAGTCAGAGTGAGAACATGCCAAGTTGTGCAAGGCTGAGGGGCCTGTTGAAGTAGTATGGCTAAGGGCTAGAGGGACCAGAAGGTCTCATGTGTTCTAGCCAGGGCCCAGTCCATCACCTACATATGTTCAAACATGCTCACACATGCAAATGCCCTTCAATTCAACACAGAGCTCAAACAGCCGGAGGGTGGCCGTGCTGATTGACGGGCACCGGTCTTCACAGTATATCTCTGCACGGCTTTGAATTCTGCCTCACACTCCAACAAAGGTATGTTCCACATTGGATGCCTATCTGCAAGGGAGGCTCAGAACCTTTAGGCTTTTCTTGTACTGCTTGAAATAAAAGATACTCAGAGTATTCATAGTGAGGAGGGCTACTTGTGTGATCTCTGTGAATAAAGATGTCCCAGATTAAGAAACAGGAGGATAATTTGTGTGATCTCTGTGAATAAAACTGTCCCAGATTAAGAAACAGGAGGATAATTTGTGTGATCTCTGTGAATAAAGATGTCCCAGATTAAGAAACAGGAGGATAATTTGTGTGATCTCTGTGAATAAAACTGTTCCAGATTAAGAAACAGGAGGATAATTTGTGTGATCTCTGTGAATAAAACTGTTCCAGATTAAGAAACAGGAGGATAATTTGTGTGATCTCTGTGAATAAAACTGTTCCAGATTAAGAAACAGGAGGACAATTTGTGTGATCTCTGTGAATAAAACTGTCCCAGATTAAGAAACAGGAGGATAATTTGTGTGATCTCTGTGAATAAAACTGTCCCAGATTAACATTTACATTTACATTTAAGTCATTTGGCAGACGCTCTTATCCAGAGCGACTTACAAATTGGTGAATTCACCTTATGACATCCAGTGGAACAGCCACTTTACAATAGTGCATCTAAATCATTTAAGGGGGGGGGTGAGAAGGATTACTTATCCTATCCTAGGTATTCCTTAAAGAGGTGGGGTTTCAGGTGTCTCCGGAAGGTGGTGATTGACTCCGCTGTCCTGGCGTCGTGAGGGAGTTTGTTCCACCATTGGGGGCCAGAGCAGCGAACAGTTTTGACTGGGCTGAGCGGGAACTGTACTTCCTCAGTGGTAGGGAGGCGAGCAGGCCAGAGGTGGATGAACGCAGTGCCCTTGTTTGGGTGTAGGGCCTGATCAGAGCCTGGAGGTACTGAGGTGCCGTTCCCCTCACAGCTCCGTAGGCAAGCACCATGGTCTTGTAGCGGATGCGAGCTTCAACTGGAAGCCAGTGGAGAGAGCGGAGGAGCGGGGTGACGTGAGAGAACTTGGGAAGGTTGAACACCAGACGGGCTGCGGCGTTCTGGATGAGTTGTAGGGGTTTAATGGCACAGGCAGGGTGCCCAGCCAACAGCGAGTTGCAGTAATCCAGACGGGAGATGACAAGTGCCTGGATTAGGACCTGCGCCGCTTCCTGTGTGAGGCAGGGTCGTACTCTGCGGATGTTGTAGAGCATGAACCTACAGGAACGGGCCACCGCCTTGATGTTAGTTAAGAAACAGGAGGATAATTTGTGTGATCTCTGTGAATAAAACTGTTCCAGATTAAGAAACTGGAGGACAATTTGTGTGATCTCTGTGGATAAAACTGTTCCAGATTAAGAAACAGGAGGATAATTTGTGTGATCTCTGTGAATAAAACTGTCCCAGATTAAGAAACAGGAGGATAATTTGTGTGATCTCTGTGAATAAAACTGTTCCAGATTAAGAAACTGGAGGACAATTTGTGTGATCTCTGTGGATAAAACTGTTCCACATTAAGAAAAAGGAGGACAACTTGTGTGATCTCTGTGGATAAAACTGTTCCACATTAAGAAACTGGAGGACAACTTGTGTGATCTCTGTGGATAAAACTGTTCCACATTAAGAAACTGGAGGACAACTTGTGTGATCTCTGTGGATAAAACTGTTCCAGAATAATGAACACTAGGGTAGTATAGTGTGATATCAGAGAGATTGGGAACGTATTGATGGCCAGTAACCTGGGGCTGTATTGTAGTACCCTGTGGCTGTATTGTAGTAACCTGTGGCTGTATTTTAGCAACCTGGGGCTGTATTTTAGTACCCTGTGGCTGTATTTTAGCAACCTGCGGCTGTATTTTAGTACCCTGGGGCTGTATTTTAGTAACCTGGGGCTGTATTTTAGTAACCTGGGGCTGTATTTTAGTAACTTGGGGCTGTATTTTAGTAACCTGTGGCTTTATTTTAGAAACCTAGGGCTGTATTTTAGTACCCTGGGGCTGTATTTTAGCAAGTGTTGGTCAATTTCTTCAACAAATGATCAGATATATATCATTATCAAACATACATTAGTAATGGAAAGGAAATGCAGACTCTTTGTTTTAAGTATTTAAATTATATTTTAGTAATACAATTGTAGGCAGAAGTTGGTACAGAGTACAGTATATGATAGCTCTCCCCAGGTTCTGCATAATGTCTAAGACATCCTGTAACTCATGTAGCCTCTCCCAGTCCTCCTTGCGTGAGTTTCCCTGGCAACAACATTTTAATAAATCTAACCTCCCCCTGACAGCAGCAAACATCTTATCAGCTATTAAAAGCTCAGAAGTGGGTTTGACCGAAAATTGAGCATAGGGTCATAACAAGGTGAACGAGTCCAAGCATCTTCTGACAGGTGGCTGTTTTCATCAGGCCTGCGGCAGCCTTGTGTTCTCAGAAGACCACTCGTATTCTCAGAACCTCAGATAGCCATGTGGGGCCCAGACAGGAGGAGTATGTATGAATGTAGGCGGTTTCCGCCTTCTGATAATGTCTGAAGGGCACAACACTCAAAACAGGTGTTCATTGTAGCTGGGGATTTTAACAAGGCTAATCTGAAAACAAGGCTCCCTAAATTGTATCAGCATATCGATTGCGTAACCAGGGCTGGCAAAACCTTGGATCATTGCTATTCTAACTTCCGGGACGCATATAAGGCCCTGCCCCGCCCTCCTTTCGGAAAAGCTGACCACGACTCCATTTTGTTGATCCCTGCCTACAGACAGAAACTAAAACAAGAAGCTCCCACGCTGAGGTCTGTCAAACGCTGGTCCGACCAATCTGATTCCACACTCCAAGACTGCTTCCATCACGTGGACTGGGATATGTTTCGTATTGCGTCAGACAACAACATTGACGATTACGCTGATTCGGTGTGCGAGTTCATTAGAACATAAACGTAAAACATTCCCAAACCAGAAACCGTGGATTGATGGCAGCATTCGCGTGAAACTGAAAGCGCGAACCACTGCTTTTAATCAGGGCTAGGTGACCGTAAACATGACCGAGTACAAACAGTGCAACTATTCCCTCCGCAAGGCAATCAAACAAGCTAAGCGTCAGTATAGAGACAAAGTAGAATTTCAATTCAACGGCTCAGACACAAGAGGTATGTGGCAGGGTCTACAGTCAATCACGGATTACAAAAACAAAACCAGCCCAGTCACGGACCAGGATGTCTTGCTCCCAAGCAGACTAAATAACTTTTTTGCCCGCTTTGAGGACAATACAGTGCCACTGACACGGCCTGCAACGAAAACATGCGGACTCTCCTTCACTGCAGCCGAGGTGAGTAAAACATTTAAATGTGTTAACCCTCGCAAGGCTGCAGGCCCAGACGGCATCCCCAGCCGCCCCCTCAGAGCATGCGCAGACCAGCTGGCTGGTGTGTTTACGGACATATTCAATCAATCCCTATCCCAATCTGCTGTTCCCACATGCTTCAAGAGGGCCACCATTGTTCCTGTTCCCAAGAAAGCTAAGGTACCTGAGCTAAATGACTACCGCCCCGTAGCACTCACTTCCGTCATCATGAAGTGCTTTGAGAGACTAGTCAAGGACCATATCACCTCCACCCTACCTGACACCCTAGACCCACTCCAATTTGCTTACCGCCCAAATAGGTCCACAGACGATGCAATCTCAACCACACTGCACACTGCCCTAACCCATCTGGAGAAGAGGAATACCTATGTGAGAATGCTGTTCATCGACTACAGCTCGGCATTTAACACCATAGTACCCTCCAAGCTCGTCATCATGCTCGAGACCCTGGGTCTCGACCCCGCCCTGTGCAACTGGGTACTGGACTTCCTGACGGGCCGCCCCCAGGTGGTGAGGGTAGGCAACAACATCTCCACCCCGTTGATCCTCAACACTGGGGCCCCACAAGGGTGCGTTCTGAGCCCTCTCCTGTACTCCCTATTCACCCACGACTGCGTGGCCACGCACGCCTCCAACTTAATCATCAAGTTTGCGGACGACACAACAGTGGTAGGCTTGATTACCAACAACGACGAGACGGCTTACAGGGAGGAGGTGTGGGCCCTCGGAGTGTGGTGTCAGGAAAATAACCTCACACTCAACGTCAACAAAACTAAGGAGATGATTGTGGACTTCAGGAAACAGCAGAGGGAACACCCCCCTATCCACATCGATGGAACAGTAGTGGAGAGGGTAGTAAGTTTTAAGTTCCTCGGCATACACATCACAGACAAACTGAATTGGTCCACCCACACAGACAGCATCGTGAAGAAGGTGCAGCAGCGCCTCTTCAACCTCAGGAAGCTGAAGAAATTCGGCTTGTCGCCAAAAGCACTCACAAACTTCTACAGATGCACAATCGAGAGCATCCTGGCGGGCTGTATCACAGCCTGGTACGGCAACTGCTCCGCCCACAACCGTAAGGCTCTCCAGAGGGTAGTGAGGTCTGCACAACGCATCACCGGGGGCAAACTACCTGCCCTCCAGGACACCTATACCACCCGATGTTACAGGAAGGCCATAAAGATCATCAAGGACAACAACCACCAAAGCCACTGCCTGTTCACCCCGCTATCATCCTGAAGGCGAGGTCAGTACAGGTGCATCAAAGCTGGGACCGAGAGACTGAAAAACAGCTTCTATCTCAAGGCCATCAGGCTGTTAAACAGCCACCACTAACATTGAGTGGCTGCTGCAAACACACTGACTCAACTCCAGCCACTTTAATAATGGGAATTGATGGGAAATGATGTAAAATATACCACTAGCCACTTTAAACAATGCTACCTAATATAATGTTTACAGTATTCATCTCATCTCATATGTATACATATACATATATACTGTACTCTATATCATCTACTGCATCTTTATGTAATACATGTATCACTAGCCACTTTAACTATGCCACTTTGTTAACATACTCATCTCATATGCATATACTGTACTCGATACCATCTACTGTATCTTGCCTATGCTGCTCAGTACCATCACTCATTCATATATCTTTATGTACATATTCTTTATCCCCTTACACTTGTGCGTATAAGGTAGTAGTTTTGGAAGTGTTAGTTAGATTACTTGTTGGATATTACTCTCGGAACTAGAAGCACAAGCATTTCGCTACACTCGCATTAACATCTGCTAACCATGTGTATGTGACAAATACATTTTGATTTGATTTGTAATACACACAGAGGTTTCCTAGAAGAGGAGACCTTACAGTTCATCATAACACAATTTATTAACCCTTTAAAAGGTAAGAGGCCTCGGTTTAACCCTCTTCACAACTTGGGATTGTATTTTAGTAACCAGGGGCAGTATTTTAGTACTCTGGGGCTGTATGTTAGTACCCTGGAGCAGTATTTTAGGGCCCTGGGGATGTATTTTAGTACCCTGGGGCTGTATTTTAGTACCCTTGAGTTGTATTTTAGTACCCTGTGGCTGTATTTTAGTACCCTGGGGCTGTATTTTAGTACCCTGGGGCTGTATTTTAGTACCCTGGGGCAGTATTTTAGTACCCTGGGGCAGTATTTTAGGTCCCTGGGGATGTATTTTAGTACCCTGGGGATGTATTTTAGTACCCTGGGGATGTATTTTAGTATCCTGGGGCAGTATTTTAGTATCCTGGGGCAGTATTTTAGGTCCCTGGGGCTGTATTTTAGTACCCTGGGGCTGTATTTTAGTACCCTGGGGCTGTATTCTATTACCCAGTTGCTGTATTTTAGTACCCTGGGGCTGTATTTTAGTAACCCGGGTACTGTATGTTAGTACCCGGGTGCTGTACGAAAAGCTCTGTTACACTATTGACTTCTAGAATCATTTTTACTGGGTCTGTACCACTCAGGATTGGTTTAAAATGACCTCCCGGGAAATCTCATCTTGAATTAACATAGTTGCTAATTAGTAGTTTTGAAACAACTATGGGAGAATTGCGGTAACTTTGGCTCGATAAAATGCAATTGTGGTCTGTTTGCAGGGAAATGGAATCAAGTTCATATAAAATATTTAGTGCCTCCAGCCAACGGTTTGTAGTTATGTAAGTCACACATTTACTGTCTTAGCTAAGTGTATGAAAGAGATTCCAAGGAACATATAAAGTAGCGTTTACTTTTATCCCACACCAGAAAGGACATAGAAGTTGGTCATGCAGTGTTCCATTGACAGGAGTGTTAACAAGGCTTTGTTTTAAAATTAAAATAAGTGTATTAGAATGACAGAACAAAACAGAATGGCTCTTTATGACTCGACGAAGGACTGTCTGAAAGCAAAAGAGAGAGAAAACAAAATGACTCAATAATACAAGTATTCCAGCCAAGCCCTTACATGAATTTATTTCTCTATCATAAACAGTTCAAATGAGCTATTATGTTGGTGTTTTTAAGAAAATCCTGCCAGTTGCTACGCAGTATATTCATTTGGCTGAGGAAATGGATCTGGTCTGACGTTGGGTAGGAAGGGGAGAGGGACATGTGGCCAAGTAACTTTTACTAGATGGGGCTGACCTCAGAATAGTCACAGCATTGGGGGTAGGAGGTTGGGCATTTCTGAAAGAATTTTGTAATTTCAACTGTGGTTTCTTACAGGATTATTGGGCATGAATAACCAAAAGCGGCTGCAGAGTTGCGAGCCAAGAAGTTGTGAACATTTGAGATATTTTGCAGCTTGAGAGTTTGACCCCAGTCACTCTGACAACTTTGTTCAGAAAGTATACTGTTTTGTTCTAACAGGCTGAGCTTGTGGGGCAATGCTTCCTCCAATGTAGTGCAGTGTGGGTCCTGACTGTGCTGAGCTGTGCTGTAACTGGTTGGTCCACATCTGGAGCAAAGCCCACCAGGCCAGGTACGAGGTGTGCTCTGAGGCCCTGCAACTCTGGACCACAGGACCTCATTAAGGTAACGGGAGAAATTTAGCATGGCCTTGGGAAATAAACCTGCATCCAAATGTAATGGGTCTGGCAGTTAACTGATTAAATTGTACACAACTTAGTTGTAGGGGGACCTTGGCCAACCAGGAAGGACTACATGTGAACATGCAGATATGTATCTACATGAGGAGTCATGCACGCCATAATCAAAGCTGTGTGGGTGTATCAGTCAGTCAGTGTTGAAATACCTTGCCTCTCTCTCTCTCTCTCTCTCTCTCTCAGAGCCTTGTTTAGCTGTTTCAGTGACCATGTTATTGACATCAAGAGAAAGACTACAATATGGCTGCGTTCTCTATGGCCCCCTATTCCCTATATGAGGAGCTGTACATAGTCCATCGGTAAATAGCCCACCCAATTTACCTACCTCATCCCCATACTGTTTTTATTTATTTACTTTTCTGCTCTTTTGCACACCAGTATCTCTACCTGCACATGACCATCTGATCATTTATCACTCCAGTGTTAATCTGCTAAATTGTAATTATTCGCCTACCTCCTCATGCCTTTTGCACACAATGTATAAATTTTTTCTACTGTGTTATTGACTTGTTTATTGTTTACTCCATGTGTAACTCTGTGTTGTTGTCTGTTCACACTGCTATGCTTTATATTGGCCAGGTTGCATTTGTAAATGAGAACTTGTTCTCAACTAGCCTACCTGGTAAAATAAAAATAAATAAATATAGTGCATTACTTTTGACCAGAGCCCTATGTGCAAAACATTTGAGATATTGAAGTACACTTGTCTAACTGCTTTGAGTTTAGAATCAACATGAACCTTTCCCCCAAACATTTTATGCTCTATATTAGTATAACTACACTACTATGATGACCCAAACTGACCAAAGATCTGAAGTCTCCTGCAGAGAGAGCAGTGATAATTATTGACCGGGCTCTGTGAGTGTCGATAGAGTTGTGAAGTCATTTAAGTCCTGCAATTGTTTGCTTCACTTGACATTATTAGTGGCGTGCCGTGGGCCTGGGGGCTGGGCCTTCAGTGAGGTCCTACACAGTCCCACCCGAATTAATCCACCTCTTATTACCATCATTATGATGCCATGGCTCTAGACACTATTCATTGAGACAGAAACGCAGTATAAAACCAGGCATTGCGTCACCTTGAAATTGACATTTTTATTCATAGAATTGCAGGGGAAGAGTACAATACAATAATGATATACCACGATTTTCAGCCAATCAGCATTCAGGGTTCAAACCACCCGGTTTATAAAGAAATATACAGAACAACCACATCAGGATACCCATAAATTAAGTCAACTTAGATTTGTTTTTCACTTGCAGTGTTATGCCAGTGCCTTATGTAGGACAATCGGAGAATACTGAATGAGTATATACGTATACAGCAACTTAGTCACACTCATTTTTAGGCAAGTGCGTGTTGTTAGCAGATGTATAATACAAAATTCAAAGACACAGAAGAACAATTACACTTTTCATAATCTCTCCTTGACGGACATCATCTTAATAAAATGGTCCATAATGTTTTTTTATCCAGTATTTTCTGAGTTCCTACATCATGCATTATCATAATAGTATCCCTTACTGATGAAAACGGCAGGAGTTGAATTCTGTTTGCCTACCTGTAAATCATTTGTCATAACCTATACTTTATGGCAACGGTGTCAAACGTGCAATATTTATTGGCTATACGCACCGCCCAACTCCACATTAATTCTGAAGTGACGCTGTAGCCCATATCCAGGATGAGTTAAAACCTATTACTGTGAACGTTGTTTATGATTGTATATTGCCTAATCAGTTAATTTAGAGAACTTTCATTTTGCATGGATAACTGAATTGAGTTCATGTGAGATTGGTTCCCTTTCGTTTCAGTCTCTTTATGGGGAAATTTAGGCAAAGAGTTCTGGAGAACCTCATCCACTTTCTTACCTGGAATCCAAACTGATAAACCTCTGGCAACTAAACCTAAGCTTTTTCCACTCTGAGTTTGCGCCAATTTCTTCCTAATTTGCATTTAAATGCTAAACTCACCTTAGGCATCTCTGCTTTATGTACAATAAACAGAACTAAACTCACCAAGACAGTGGAGTTTATACTTATCATTGAGGGGTTAGACAGTGGAGTCTATACTCATCATTGAGGGGTTAGACAGTGGAGTCTATACTCATCATTGAGGGGTTAGACAGTGGAGACCCTACCCATCATTGAGGGGTTAGACAGTGGAGACCCATACCATCATTGAGGGGTTAGACAGTGGAGACCCTACCCATCATTGAGGGGTTAGACAGTGGAGACCCTACCCATCATTGAGGGGAAGACAGTGGAGACCCTACCACTCATTGAGGGGAAGACAGTGGAGACCCTACCCATCATTGAGGGGAAGACAGTGGAGACCCTACCCATCATTGAGGGGAAGACAGTGGAGACCCTACCATTCATTGAGGGGAAGACAGTGGAGACCCTACCCATCATTGAGGGGAAGACAGTGGAGACCCTACCCATCATTGAGGGGAAGACAGTGGAGACCCTACCACTCATTGAGGGGAAGACAGTGGAGACCCTACCACTCATTGAGGGGAAGACAGTGGAGACCCTACCACTCATTGAGGGGAAGACAGTGGAGACCCTACCCATCATTGAGGGGAAGACAGTGGAGACCCTACCACTCATTGAGGGGAAGACAGTGGAGACCCTACCCATCATTGAGGGGAAGACAGTGGAGACCCTACCCATCATTGAGGGGAAGACAGTGGAGATCCTACCACTCATTGAGGGGAAGACAGTGGAGACCCTACCACTCATTGAGGGGAAGACAGTGGAGACCCTACCCATCATTGAGGGGAAGACAGTGGAGACCCTACCACTCATTGAGGGGAAGACAGTGGAGACCCTACCACTCATTGAGGGGAAGACAGTGGAGACCCTACCACTCACTGAGGGGTTAGACAGTGGAGACCCTACCCATCATTGAGGGGAAGACAGTGGAGACCCTACCACTCATTGAGGGGAAGACAGTGGAGACCCTACCCATCATTGAGGGGAAGACAGTGGAGACCCTACCACTCATTGAGGGAAGACAGTGGAGACCCTACCATTCATTGAGGGGAAGACAGTGGAGACCCTACCCATCATTGAGGGGAAGACAGTGGAGACCCTACCCATCATTGAGGGGAAGACAGTGGAGACCCTACCACTCATTGAGGGGAAGACAGTGGAGACCCTACCACTCATTGAGGGGAAGACAGTGGAGACCCTACCACTCATTGAGGGGAAGACAGTGGAGACCCTACCACTCATTGAGGGGAAGACAGTGGAGACCCTACCCATCATTGAGGGGAAGAGAGTGGAGACCCTACCACTCATTGAGGGGAAGACATTGGAGACCCTACCACTCATTGAGGGGAAGACAGTGGAGACCCTACCCATCATTGAGGGGTTAGACAGTGGAGACCCTACCACTCATTGAGGGGTTAGACAGTGGAGACCCTACCCATCATTGAGGGGAAGACAGTGGAGACCCTACCCATCATTGAGGGGAAGACAGTGGAGACCCTACCCATCATTGAGGGGAAGACAGTGGAGACCCTACCACTCATTGAGGGGAAGACAGTGGAGACTCTACCACTCATTGAGGGGAAGACAGTGGCGACCCTACCCATCATTGAGGGGAAGACAGTGGAGACCCTACCACTCATTGAGGGGAAGACAGTGGAGACCCTACCACTCATTGAGGGGAAGAGAGTGGAGACCCTACCCATCATTGAGGGGAAGACAGTGGAGACCCTACCACTCATTGAGGGGAAGACAGTGGAGACCCTACCCATCATTGAGGGGAAGACAGTGGAGACCCTACCCATCACTGAGGGGTTAGACAGTGGAGACCCTACCCATCATTGAGGGGATGACAGTGGAGACCCTACCACTCATTGAGGGGAAGACAGTGGAGACCCTACCACTCATTGAGGGGAAAACAATGGAGACCCTACCCATCATTGAGGGGAAGACAGTGGAGACCCTACCCATCATTGAGGGGAAGACAGTGGAGACCCTACCACTCATTGAGGGGAAGACAGTGGAGACCCTACCCATCATTGAGGGGAAGACAGTGGAGACCCTACCCATCATTGAGGGGAAGACAGTGGAGACCCTACCCATCATTGAGGGGAAGACAGTGGAGACCCTACCACTCATTGAGGGGTTAGACAGTGGAGACCCTACCCATCATTGAGGGGAAGACAGTGGAGACCCTACCCATCATTGAGGGGAAGACAGTGGAGACCCTACCCATCATTGAGGGAAAGACAGTGGAGACCCTACCACTCATTGAGGGGAAGACAGTGGAGACCCTACCACTCATTGAGGGGTTAGACAGTGGAGACCCTACCCATCATTGAGGGGAAGACAGTGGAGACCCTACCACTCATTGAGGGGAAGACAGTGGAGACCCTACCACTCATTGAGGGGAAGACAGTGGAGACCCTACCCATCATTGAGGGGAAGACAGTGGAGACCCTACCCATCATTGAGGGGAAGACAGTGGAGACCCTACCACTCATTGAGGGGAAGACAGTGGAGACCCTACCCATCATTGAGGGGAAGACAGTGGAGACCCTACCACTCATTGAGGCACCTGCATGTGCTGATCTGTGTGATTTCCAGGTCCTCTATCAGGCCCAATAATCAGACAGCTGCCTATCATCTCCACGGTACACAGTGCGTTCTTCATTTCCTTTCCCTCTCAGGATGTAAGGGAGGTTCCCCTTGGCTAGAGCTCCACAGGGCCCAGCACAGCAGAGATCCCAGGGCGGGATAACATACTCTCAGGCATTGCTTGGTTTGTGGTCGAATCAGATCCCCACGGTTGATAGGTCTGTACTCTGGAAACGGCAGTTTCTTAACAGGACACCTCAGATAAAAGTGCCTTTCCTCTTCAGATGATAGTTGCTAAGTGACGGGCAGGGAAAACATCCTCCCCTGGCTGACCTGATCTGATGATGATGCTGCTGCTGTGAAACAAGGTTATGACTGAATGTCTCCCGCCTATCTCACTGTACATTACCTGCTGATGGGGGATATTCATAGCTGAGAGTAGATAAGGACCAGGGAGAGACCCTCGGCCCTGTGATAAGGCTCCAGTGCAGGGCTCTGTTTGGGGCTGTTGCCATGTTACAACCCTTTGATCCTCTCCCACAGCGGATTCTTCTCTCCCAGGCCATTCATCTGCCTTGTCACTAAGTCCCTGCTGTTTAGCCTGTTGCTATTGTTGTTGTTGTTGTTGTTGTGCCACTGCATTTTAAGAGCTTTATAATGAGAAAGGGGTGTATATTTTATACGATTTTTGTTTAACAAGTCAAGGCTTGCATAGTAAAAGTGTTGAGACGTGGGATGACGAGCTCCCTATGCATTTCACATTACAGGAGGGAGAGAGGAGGGCGGGATGATTTTATTTCTATGGTGTCACTATGGCAGTGTAACTGAAGAGATGGGCATTGCACTTCAAACCATTCTCATCTTTGAATTATATTTATTACATAATCAAAATGTTCCACAGAACAAAATCTGTTTGGTGTAAATGGATGTGTCATCATAGTAAGTACAAGTGTCTCGACAGGCCATATTCATATTTCATACTGTCATTATCTATCATACTTCCAGTGTCAATCATATTTGGGAATTGGAGAAGATTTGAAAAGATCATTCAAATGACTTCAGCATATGTATTTTGAAATACATTTCAGAATTAAATAGCTTAAAGGAATATAGTTGTCACGGATATCGTCATGGAAATGACCGGACAAAGGTGCAGCGTGGTGAGCGTACATTTTCCTTTATTTCTATAAATGTCGCCAACAAAATAAGAAACAAAGAAACGACCGTGAAGCTTACTTGGTCTATAGTGCCACTAACAAAGTCAGCTACCCACAAAATACATAGGAAAAAAGGCTGCCTAAGTATGACACCAAATCAGAGACAACGATAGACAACTGTCCCTGATTGAGAACCATACCCGGCCAAAACATGGAAACAGAAAACATAGAAATAAAGAAACTAGAATGCCCAGTCACACCCTGGCCTACCCAAAATAGAGAATAAAAGCCTCTCTATGGCCAGGGCATGACAATAGTTTTGTTATTTGACCTGTTCTACGCCCAACTATGCCAAATATATGTTTCAATTCATTGTCGTTTGTGACCTACGTTACTCATTTTCATTAGCAATCTTGCACCCCCCACCCAACCATGAGACATCCATGCACACCCACGTGTGTATTTCTGTGGTATGTATGTGCACTGCATTTGCTTCTACTGATTTCTTTAGATATTATAGAAATATGCCATGGTATAAATATATAAAAATAACATGACATTGTTGAATACTCAATTCTGATTGGCTTGAAGGGCATTCTAAAGCATGCATTATTTCCCTATAACGCACAGTGCTTTCGGAAAGTATTCAGACCCCTTGACCTTTTCCAGATTTTGTTACGTTACAGCCTTATTCTAACATTGTCACACCCTGACCATAGTTTACTTTGTATGTTTCTATGTTTTGGATGGTCAGGGTGTGATCTGAGTGGGCATTCTATGTTGGATGTCTTGTTTGTCTATTTCTATGTCTGGCCTGATATGGTTCTCAATCAGAGGCATGTGTTAGTCATTGTCTCTGATTGGGAACCATATTTAGGTAGCCTGGGTTTTACTGTGTGTTTGTGGGTGATTGTTCCTGTCTCTGTGTTTTGCACCAGATAGGAATGTTTTAGGTTTTCGCACGTTTGTTGTTTTGTTAGTTTATTGTTGTACAGTTTCTTTATTAAAGTACAATGAATAACCACGCTGCATTTTGGTCCGCCTCTCCTTCTACAGACGAAAGCCGTGACAAACATGTATTAAATGAATGTTTTTCCTCATCAAAATATATCAAAGTAAAAACTGTTTTTTTAGACATTTTTGGTAATTTATTACAAAATAAAAAATTGAAACTCTAGGAGACTCTAAAATGTTTCCACTGATCATTCTTGAGATGTTTCTACAACTTGATTGGAGTCCACCTGTGGTAAAATCAATTGATTGAACATGATTTGGAAAGGCACACACCTGTCTGTATAAGGTCCCACAGTTGACAGAGCATGTCAGGACAAAAACCAAGCCATGAGGTTGAAGGAATCTTCCATAGAGCTCCGAGACAAGATTGTGTCGAGGCACAAATCTGGGGAAGGGTACCAAAAAATGTCTGTAGCATTGAAGGTCCCCAAGAACACAGTGGCCTCCATCATTCTTAAATGTAAGATGTTTGGAACCACCAAGACTCTTCCTAGTGCAGGCTGCCAGGCCAAACTGAGCAAAACGATGGAGAAGGGCCTTGGTCAGGGAGGTGACCAAGAACTCAATGGTCAATCTGATGAGCAGAGCAAAGTACAGTGAGATCCTTAATAAAAAACCTGCTCCAGAGCGCTCAGGTCCTCAGGCTGGGGCGAAGTTTCACCTTCCAACAGGACAATGACCCTAAGCACACAGCCAAGACAACGCAGGAGTGGCTTCTCTTCTCTGATTGTCCTTTGGTGGCCCAGACAGAGCCCGGACTTGAACTCAAACATCTCTGTAGAGACCTGAAAATAGCTGTGCAGCAACGCTCCCCATCCAACCTGACAGAGCTTGAGAGGATCTGCAGAGAAGGAAGCTTGTCGCGTCATACCCAAGAAGACTCGAGACTGTAATCGCTGCCAAAGGTGCTTCAACAAAGTACTGAGTAAAGGGTCTGTAAACTTATGTAACTGTGATAGTTCAGTTTTTTATTTTTTATACATTTGCAAAATGTCAAAACACCTGTTCTTGCTTTGTCATTATGGGTTATTGTGTGTAGATTGATGAGGGAAAAAACAAACAATTTAATACATTTTAGAATAAGGCTGTAGGTAACGAAATGTGGAAAAAGTCAATGGGTCTGAATAATTTCCGAATGCACTGTATTGTAATGAAACAGCAGGGAGCGACCCAGGGTCGTTACAGTATATTTGCAGTGTCGAATTCAATGGCTATAGTTCATTCTGACATGTTCGATGTTTGAGCTGCTTTAGAAAAAAGGTGAATTGAAAACATTATTGGCATTGTTGAAGAGGTTAAATTTTCATAATAGCATGGTAAGACTGATGGTTTAGTTAGCTAAACTAGCAAGTCTGTTTGTTTGGTTACCAAGGCAACTACTGTCGCTATCTAGTAAACTTGCTAGCAACTTCTTTCCATAACATAGACTGACCAGGTGAAAGACATGATCCCTTATTAATATCACCTGTTAAATCCACTTCCATACGTGTAGATGAAGGGGAGGAGACAGGTTAAAGGAGGATTGTTAAGCCTTGAGACAATTGGGACATGGATTGTGTATGTGTGCCATTCAGAGGTTGAATGGGAAAGACAAAAGATTGAAGTGCCGTATGGTAGTAGGTGCCAGGCGCACCGCTTTGAGTGTGTCAAGAACTGCAACGCTGCTGAGTTTTTCATGCTCAACCGTTTCCTGTGTGTATCAAGAATGGTCCACCACCGAAAGGACATCCAGCCGACTTGACACAACTGTGGGAGTCAACATGGGCCAGCATCCCTGTGGAACGCTTTTGACACCTTGTAGAGTCCATGCTCCAACAAATTGAGTCTGTTCTGACTGGCAAAATGGGGTGCAACTCAGTATTAGGAAGGTGTTCCTAATGTTTTTTACTCAGTGCTGCTCTTCTCTCCTAATTGAGACTGGAGAAACTTAGAGCTCTGCAACACTCATTTCATTTTTATTTAATAGAATGTTTTTAAAGTGTCCTGGTTTGATGATGCGGAAGAAGCCTCTGATGACTTCATTTTCATTGTGTTTTTCTTTTAACCTCTGCCGTTTGTCTACATATGCTGTTATAACTAATGTCAGATGTGTTGTCCCCTATTTGACCCCCATGTGTTTTAAACTCCCTGCGCTGCAGATATGGTAGGTCTCTGATGGCAGATTAAAAAACATGAGCTGGCGCAAACCCAGAATAATAGTTAGTGTGGAGGTGCTGACTAACGGCGAATAAACTATAAACTTTCAAAATAAAGAAAGTCACACACTCCATGTATAAATTCCCAACAATTTGATGGGTACTTACCAACGTTTCGGCATCACTGTGCCTACTTCAGGGTAATGTCATGAAAACTTGAACCGGGTTGTGTAGACAAACAGTGCAATTAGTGTAACCAATGACAATAGTGAGAGGTGTGTCATAATGATTAAGTTACTTTAAATTAGGTAGTGAAACTGTTCAAAAATTGTATATGGCATAGTAAATATATTATGCTATTGTTATCATATAGAAACACAATGGAATATTGTACATCATATCAGCATCAACATACATTATTGTTTCATTCAATTTCACATAATAATTTCAAATTTCATTTCATTTTTGTTACATGTAATATTTTGGTCCAACCTTAATGTATAATGAGCATCATCAACTGGGGGAACATATTAGGTGTACGCTAATAAGCTGTAAAAACCATTTTTTAAATTGATAAGACTTGTTCATAAAGGAAACATTTGTTCATAAGAAGGGCCTGAGATCAAAGTCAATATTCTGACCACTAAGGGTCAATGTTTTTGGACAGGATATCCAGTAAGACTCTCCTTGTAGTAGTAGGATCTCGATGTTACCTCCTCTCCCTGGTAGAGCAACATGCTCAATGTCTGTGTATTTGAGGGAGGAGATGGGATGGTTGGCTTCAACAAAGTGAGCTGTTACTGGATAGTCAATGTTCTTACACCTGATTGAGCTCCGGTGTTCAGCTATGCGTTGTTTTAATTGTCTTTTCGTTTGTCCTACGTAGGCTCCCTTGGTCTTGCATGAGATGATACCCCTAACAGGGATCTTTCAACCTGTATGTGTGTGTCTGAAGAAAGATGTTTTTATAGTGCTATTGCACTGTGCGCATGAGCCACATTTGTAGTTCCGATTTGGGGTAGGTGTCAAGAGTGTCTGAGTGGGCTGAGGGGCAGGTCAGATCTCACCAAACTATCTCCAATATTGTGACCACGCTTATAGACCACCAGTGGAGGTTCCTTGAAGAGGTCTGTGATTGTTTTGGTATGATTGCAGAATATGCCAGTGCTTTTTCAAGATTGCTTTCATTTTCTTGGTGTACTTAGTGCAAAAGACTGTTGTGTTGTTTTTCTTCTTAGGTTGAGTTTTTAGTCATTCCTCTCTTGGTTTTTGAGATATTTTCATCTTTGCAGCATCAAAAGTTTTGTCCTTTGTAGCCTCTCATTTTGAATTTATCTGTCATTGCTGTCAAAATTTGACTGTTGGCCACAGATTTGTTTAACCCTGCATAACTGGCTATATGATAGACCATTCTTGAGGGGAAAGGAATGCATACTATCTCCACAGAGCAGGGTATTGCGATCTGTGGGCTTTGTGTATAATACGTCTGTGTGTAATGCATCATTCTCTTTGATAATCCATAAGTCCAGGTACTTTATGTTTTTCTCATCAGTCTGCATGGTGAATTTGAGGTTTTCAGAGCTCTCGTTTAGTGGAGTTTGGCATTCATTTAGTTCCTGCTGACTTCCTTCCCAGAGCACAAAGACATAATCTATGTATCTCTTCCGTATAAGTATTTTAAGGGGTGTGTCTCTGTTTTATAAAGGAATGCTTCGTCAAATTGTCCCCACATACGTGTTTGCATAGTTGGGGGGAAAAGGGGAGCCCATGGCTACACTCCGAATTTGAAGGAAAAAGTCTGACTCAAAGACAAAGTAGTTATGGGATAATACCAGTTCAGTAAGTTGTAAGATGCAGTCATTGGATGGAGCAAGGGTAGAGTCTCTCTGCTGTAGGCCGTGCTGCAGCTTCTGCAAGCCTCCACTGTCTCTAATGGCGACCATGCTATCAGCTGTGAGGTGTGCTACATGGTCAACGCTCAAGGTTATAGACAAGCTGCTACATTCCTTTACTTGAGGTGATTTGTCTGGTGTGGCGGGTGGTACTGCGGGTGTTACTGTGGGTGTTACTTTACACTGAAGGAGTTTTCTGCCGAGCTCCTCTTAACTGGTCAAAATACTCAGACTTTCAGCAAACTGGAAAACTTCATTAGATGTCAGTGTAGGCAACGTGTTCTTAACAGAGCAGACCAGTCCCTTTCGGATATGATACACCCTTCCAAACACTTCAGGAACGCAGTGCTGCACTCTCTCAGACAGAATCTGTTACACGCCTCAGACTGAGACATGAATTAACAGGGTGAAATGATGAGATGGAGAAACGTTGGTAGTGTTCAGTAGTAGGCATTCACCAAGATTGAAGAAGAAAGCTCCAAGATCTCACAATCCCACTAACGCTCCCCATTTACGTCACTCCCACTAGCGTCAGTAATCATATACATTACTTTCAATGCAAATTCCTGGGAGACCTAAAACAGTACACAATGTTTGGCTCCATAAAATAACAAACAAAAGTAAACATAACAAATATTACAATGCATATTTGTGTGCGTCACACATAAATACCAAACAATCATTACGTTCTGATCACTTGAACATGTATATTTGATTCATAATATGTGCGTCCAAAGACAAAATGTAGTACAATATCAAAAACACTCATTGTAGAAAAAACAAACGCTTCAGAAGATAAAAACAAACTATATATACAAATAATCCGTTATGGACATGAATCGGTTAACATCAAAGTAATTCCAGTCAAAGTATGTACACTGTCTGGAAACAGTCTGTCGTTTGCTGCACCTGTGAAACATTATAAATGTATCCAACTCTTCGATGAGACATGAGTTGGTGCCCTAGTAATGCTCTTATGACATATCATCAACACAACTGTATTTGCGATCCAGTGCCCTGTCTATCACTTTCATTCACTGTCAAACATAAACAATGTATAACCAAAAATCACTCCTTTCTTAGACGTTTCCCAGACACCTACCCGGCATCTCCTAGCAACGCTCCCTCCCTCCCTCTCTCCTTCTCTCCCTCCCACAGTGCACCTTGGCCAGCCATAAAAGACACTCAGATGTAAACAGACAGAACGCTTACTGATCCAAAGCCACTCAGGTTCATAGGAAGAATTTTTTTGACCAGAATGTTCTGATGTCCAAAAACAAGAAGGAAGGGCATGACCTATTTGTGTAAATATCAGCATTTTTATTTCACAGTTGCTAGGATAATGACATTGACTGAGCCCCTCCCTTGTTTGAGCGCAGTATCTAGAAAAAATAGATACATGTCTTCTGTGTTTGATACTAGGTGGTATATGAACTCATTATTTGACAAATATAAACATTCTCCTTTTAGTTTTGACTAACTATGTTCCGTGTGTGGCATGGTTCCTTATATCAAAATGTTAATGATTAAGTACAGTACATTTAATTTTCTCTTCACTCTATGTCCACTACGCTATGTCCACTACGCTATGTCCACTACGCTATGTCCACTACGCTATGTCCACTACGCTATGTCCACTACGCTATGTCCACTACTCTATGCCCACTACTCTATGCCCACTACTGTATTTCCACATCCCAGGTGACATGTTCAAAGATTACTAAATAAAAAGACTGGCTTGAATTCAATGCTTTGGGAAATGTATGCTTTCACATTTCCTCCAATCACTCTTCAAATCACTTGATTCTAAAAGGAATTTGTGAAACAGATGACAAGCACTCAGCTTCAGTATTGAAGTTAACGAGACCCTTAAAGTCATTTGAGTTTCATTAAATGACCTGTAATAACATGCATCTGTAGCCAACATCACTCAACCTGGAACTAGTTAAAAAACACCTTAAATCTTTGCTGGGAATATTGAAATATACAGGCGTTGATACACCATAGAGGCAAAGCCAAAACCTGTTTTTTTATCAGTCGCAAGGTGTGAATGGTAATTTGTCACCCAGAATTCCCATTGCAGTAAATCAAAGAAGTGGGGAATGATTTGATGTATTTCAAACATTTTGCTAATATTATGACAAGCATGTAATATTTCACTTTTTTTTTTTTTTTTTACAGTTTGTTTAAATTGCATATTTGATCGTCCGCCAATAGTTATACTAGTTCCTGCTCAGGGTACCCGTAGAATAATACTGCAATCATACTTTTTCCTGCAGGCATCTAAGTCATTACTAATTTCTACCCTCAAGCAGCAATCTCAGAGAAATTAAACAGCAGTTCTTAGTACGTATTGCATACTGTGGAGGCAGGAATATTTGATATTATGTAGCTAACATTTTCAAACATGTAATATTTTCTCCTAAACCCACTTGAGGTGGACTTCCAGGAGAGATTCCCAATATTGGCCCAAACCCAGCTCAGTATGACCAGAAAAAACATTTGATGCTTAGCAGGCCTAGAAATCCCCTCTGAATGTATTTGACTGAGATCACTATTATGATGGGTGAAAAACTAGCCTCTGTGACGTGCCTAAACACTTTACGAGGAAATTACAGCCACACTCCAGGTCATTTACACTAATTAAATGTTTTAGCAACAAACCACTTATGTGAGTATTGGTGTATTTTAATCAGGCAAGTCATCTGCTCATATTACCATTAGACATATGAGATTGTGTTATTAACACACTTTCAGACATTCACATTCAACTTCACTGACTGGAGCCAAATGGACTCCAACACATGCAGGCTAGAGAATCTCCATTGGAAATGTTTTTTAGTCCAGCATTGGGCTTAATATGTGACCGGGAAACTGCCACATGATGTCTAAGTCTAAGATGTCCAAAACAACTTTAGCCTCAATAAAAACAGACTCCATTCCAGTGTAGACTAGACCTGAGATAGATTGATGAGCACAGCTCCAGATTAGCTGGAGGAGAATACATTTTCTTGGAGTGTCCTGCTGGGAGTGTCCTGCTGGGAGTGTCCTGCTGGGAGTGTCCTGCTGGGAAGGTGCTAGGGAAACAGATAGTATCATGATGCCAGCCTACAGCCATTAACATAGCTGACTAGGTCACATATTTCCAGGTGTGCCCGACAGGCAGACTGTGTCTTGGGGAGACAAGTGACATCCAGGGGCCTCATTAATAAACCGTGCCTAAGTACAAAAAAATCATAATAATTGTGAGGTCGCCAGTTTGTTGTTTATAAAAACTGAACTTGAAGTGAAAATGTACTTTCTTCCACATAAACTTTAGACCATGCGTACACACATCTTATAGTGGTTCAAGTATTGTAGCCTATTGCAAGCAGGCAAGTAGACCTATATGTTTTTTGTGCAAGTGGGTGATATGATGACACACATTCATAAAAACATAATAACAAGATGCAGCCATTTACCGTTAGTGAGAAGAGTGTTTCATTGTTTTCATCTAAAATAATTAGCCATAGGAATATATTTCCTATTTGCTTTATTTTCATAACCATTGCAGAATTAATTCCTCACCTTTTCTGGCTGTGATGGGTTCATATTCCTGAAACAGCCATACAACAAATTACCGTGTGCATTTCTCATTTAATTGGGTCTATGTAAATAGATAGGCTATTTATTTAAAGTTTTGCTGTATGTGATCCTATAGGCAGTGTGGTTTAATATATAGTAGCATACAGTCAATTTTAATAACAGGTGAACTTCGAGACAGTTGATCTATTACTCAGAAGTATGTATGCTACTTTGTAGCCTACTATAATTTGTATTTATCTTTTAGCCTAGACCAGGGGTTCCCAGACCTGTACACTCTGGCACCCTTCCAGCATTGAGGAATATCCCGTGCCCTCCTGCACGGGCCTGCGTGCACCACGTCTATTTCTATGAGTGCCAGCACTGTTCATGACGTAAACTGTTCACACCCCTCTTGTTGGAAAGAGAGAACATTTTGCAGGTTTGAAGCGTATTTCCTGCAATTCTACACATTTTGTCATGGAGTGCAAACAACATTTTTTGGTTTTAAAGCACATTTTCTTGCAATTTTATACATTTTGCCTTGACTAATGTGTATTCATGTGATATTTGAGTGACTAAAAAATTATAACAATATCTATGGACTAAAACACCTAGATGAAAAATTGTTTAGCTCAAATGGGCTAGTTGATCTGGACATTTCTGACAAGTTATAAATAACTCCCTATGTCACACCCTGATCTGTTTCACCAGTCTTTGTGATTGTATCCACCCTCCAGGTGTCGCCCATCTCCCCATTATCCCCTGTGTATTTTTACCTGTGTTCTCTGTTTGTCTGCTACCAGTTTGTTTTGTTCATCAAACCTACCAGCGGTTTTCCCCTTGCTCCTGTCTTGTCTATAGTTCCTATTTTCTAGTTTTCCAGGTTTTGACCTTTCTGCCTGCCCTGAGCATGTCTGCCATCCGGTACCTTTGCCCCACTACTCTGGATTACCTGACCTGACCCTGAGCCTGCCTGCAGTCCTGTACCTTTGCCTGCCTGTGTTCAATTTAATAAACTTTTGTTACTTCGACACTGTCTGTACCTGGGTCTTACCTTTGAAACTGATACCCTAAGCTACTGATTCTCAATCCTGGTCCTGGGGACCCAAAGACGTGCACATTTTTGTTTTTGCCCTCACACTACACAGCTGATTCAAATGATCAACTCATCAAAAGGCTTTGTTGATTTGAATCAGCTGTGTAGTGCTGGGCCCAAAAAAAATGTGCACCCCTTTAGGTCTCCAGGACCAGGATTGAGAGTCACTGCCCTAAGGTATGCAATGAATGACATGACGAGAGGAAAATGGATGTGCTATTGCAACTTTGAGGAGTTTAAAGCCGGAAACCACTGGCCTAGACAATGTTTGTATGATGTCACACCAATGAAGTAATGTGATTTTGTGGAGATTAGACTATTTAATCTCAGACCCTATATCAAGGTAGGAGACACTAATAAACACTAATAAATTAAATATTGATCAACAATTCATCCTTTGCATAAAGTGTAGCCTACTTTTAAGTTGTTTCCAATATACAATCAGTCTTGCAGAATGCGCCGTTCAGGGCAGGCACTCGCTATAAGCAACATTCATGTTTAGTTTGAAAAACTCACCACAAAATATCAAAATGTTCTGCCCACACCTCTACAGAAATGTGATCAAATATTCGATCGCTATTTTATTTTACAAACTACAGTGGCCTAATTCCAACAGTGCCAAATTATACAACATGTAAAAGGGCACTATAAAAGGTGAATGGAGTGCGTTTCCGAGCAGAGTTTTAATGCTCGTTCACGAACGCACATTTTTTACGACAGGATATATAACCGTAAACATGCATATGTATGACATGCACCATGGTTATAAATCTCTATTTTAAGATACGTATTTTCAAAAATATTGCATGCAGATATTTAGTGTGAAATGTACACAGTGGTCATAAATAAGGCCCCAGGTCCCTCACTGTCCCCTGAGGCATTCCCCGTGCCCTACAGGCAGACTGTGTCTTTGGTAGAGGTGACATCCAGGGGCCTCCCTGTCCCCAGAGGAATTTCCAGTGCCCTAGAGGCAGACAGGCAATCCATAACCACTACTTTTACTACATACAGTAGCCACATACCTACTAAATATGGGCAATGATCTGAAAAGACAGGGTATCTGAGATGTCTACTGGTAGTCTAACCCTTTAACTCCACAAGGTGGCAGTATGATTCACCAATGACAACATCTGGAGGAACTTGTCTTTATATCCACCATGAACTATCAGAGCAGAGGTCATTGATGAAGTTATGACATAGCCATGTTCAGCATAAACTTTCATGTACAATTGAAGAATCCTGTCAAGCAGTTAGCTGAAATTTGCTATGCTATCTACTTCTCCCTCAAACTCTTTAAACATTCTTAATCTCTTCTTGCCAGGCCTACAGTGCTTGATCTGGAAGAGTTTAACCTACCCTTACTCTCACAGCATGGTCAGCATGGCATCCTCTCATCATGGTGAAACAATGGGTAGAAAATACATAGAGATATTTCCTTTCGTTGAGCTGGTTTGGCTGGTGACTCTGGTTGCAATGGGTCATGTAATCTCAGTTTCATGGGCTGGAAATGGAAGGGGTTTACAGTCTTATCCAGGGGCTTTGGAACGGTTGGGGGCTGTTAGGGCCGTTCTACACAGATGTACTCCAGCTTATCATGTGAATTTATCCTGACGAGATCCACTGTGTATCAGACTGCAACATGTAACGCCTTGAAGAATTCAACATAGTGACATGGTTTACGTTGGCCCGCTTCTTGTGGAACTGGAGAAGAATAGGGTCAGATAAATCATCAGGAGGGTCGCACACTAAGACAAATTAACACTGTTTACAAATAAAGGTTTGATCCAAAGACATTTGTAGGGGGATCCAAAAATGACAAAATCATGTCAGCTATTCTTTAAGTGAATTTATAGCGATGGCTTTTAGTGTGAATCATGCTGTGACAGTATGTGGTTGGTGGTTAAGTTTATGCCCTCGGGGTGCTGCGCCAGCTCCATTCTGTTTAGACAAAGCCTGATTTTCTCAAACTTTAACGGGATACAGAGATCCTTTGACCTGAGTCCATTATAGAAGGGACAGAGGCTGTGTCCCAACTGGCACCCTATTCCATTTATAGTGCACTCATTTTGACCAATGCCCATGGTCAAAACTAGTCAACTATAATGAGAAAAGGGTGCCATTTGGGAGGCAGGCACAGAGAGTGGTATCAATGGAGACACTTTAAACAATACAATAGTCTCATTACAATATAAGACTATAAACAAGCCTTCATTGTCCCCGGCGATTTTAATTCCACGCCATTAAGACACGTGATGCCAACTTCCATCAACACGTCTCCTTCGTCACTTGGGGCGATAGAGTCCTAGACCACTGTTACTCTACCACACAAGCAAGCATACAATGCCTTCCTTCGTCTGCCATTCGGCAAATTTGATCATGACTCCGTACTCCTGCTTCCTGTTTACAAGCAGAACCTCAAACAGGAAGTACCCGTGACTAGCTCCTTTGGTCATCAGAAATTATGCTACCATTTGCTTGTGTTGATTGGAATATGTTCCGAGACTCCGCCGATAACACCTCCATCACCAGCTTCATAAGGAAATGCATCGGCGACATTGTCCACACAATGAAGTTTGCTGCTTGACCAATCAAAATCCCTGGATTAACAAAAGGACAGGGCTACACCACAAAGGGCTATCTGAGGACACAAAGAAGAAGTCCAGCTACGACCTCCGAAGAGTCATCAAATGAACAAAAGGAATGTACAGTTGAAGTCGGAAGTTTACCTACATCTTAGCCAAATACATTTAAACTCAGTTTTTCACAATTCCTGACATTTAATGCAAGTAAAAATTCCCTGTTTTAGGTCAGATACGATCAGCACTTTATTTTAAGAATGTGAAATGTCAAAATAACAGTTGAGAGAATTATTTATTTCAGCTTTTATTTCATTCCCGGTGGATCAAAAGTTTACATACTGTACACTCAATTAGTATTTGGATGCATTGCCTTTAAATTGTGTAACTTGGGTTAAACGTTTCGGGTAGCCTTCCACAAGCTTCCCACAATAATTTCGGTGAATTTTGCCCCGTTCCTACTGACAGAGCTGATGTAACTGAGTCAGGTTTGTAGGCATCCTTGCTCACACACGCTTTTTCAGTTCTGCCCACAAATGTTCTATGGGCTTGAGGTCAGGGCTTTGTGATGGCCACTCCAATACCTTGACTTTGTTTTTAATAAGCCATTTTGCCACAACTTTGGAAGTATGCTTGGGGTCATTGTCCATTTGGAAGACCCATTTGCGACCAAACTTTAAATTCCTGACTGATCTCTTGAGATATTGCTTTAAAATATCCACATAATTTCCCATCCTCATGAAGCCATCTATTTTGTGAAGTGCACCAGTCCCTCCTGCAGCAAAGCACCCCTACAACATGATGCTGCCACCCCAGTGCTTCACAGTTGGGATGGTGTTCTTCGGCTTGCAAGCCTCTCCCTTTTTCCTCCAAACATAACGATGATCATTATGGACCAACAGTTCTATTTTTGTTTCATCAGACGGATATTTCTCCAAAAAGTACGATTTTTGTCCGCATGTGCAGTTGTAAACCATAGTCTGGCTTTTTTATGGCGGTTTTGGAGCAGTAGCTTCCTCCTTGCTGAGCGGCCTTTCAGGTTATGTCGATATAGGACTCGTTTTACTGTGGATATAGATACTTTTGTACCTGTTTCCTCCAGGATCTTCAAAAAGTTCTGAGATTGATTTGCACATTTCGCACCAAAGTACATTCATCTCTAGGAGACAGAACGCGTCTCCTTCCTGAGCGGTATGCCGGCTGCGTGGTCCCATGGTGTTTATACTTGTGTACTATTGTTTGTACAGATGAGCGTGGTACCTTCAGGCATTTGGTAATTGCTTCCAAGGATGAACCAGACTTGTGGAGGTTTCCAATTTTTTTCAGAGGTCTTGGCTGATTTCTTTTGATTTTCATGATATCAAGCAAAGAGTCATTGAGTTTGAAGGTAGGCCTTGAAATACATCCACAGGTACACCTCCAATTGACTCAAATGATGTCAATTAGCCTATCAGAAGCTTCTAAAGCCATGACATCATTTTCATGGAATTTTTCAAGCTGTTTAAAGGCACAGTCAACTTAGTGTATGTAAACTTCTGACCCACTGGAATTGTAATACATTGAATTATAAGCAAAATAATCTGTCTGTAAACAATTGTTGGAAAAATGACTTGTAGATGTCCTAACCGACTTGCCAAAACTATAGTTTGTTAACAAGAAATTTGTGGAGTGGTTGAAAAACTAGTTGTAATGACTCCAACCTAAGTGTACGTAAACTTACTACTTCAACTGTATGTAGTATATAATATAGGAATGAAGTGGAAGTGGCTACAGTCCATTACAGATTACAAAGGAAGACCCAGCCGTGATCTGCCCAGCAATGCTTCCCTACCAGGTGAACTCATTGCATTTTATGCACGCTTTGACAATGACAACACCATGACGTGTGTGAGGGCCCCCGCCGAACCAGAGGACTGGCTGACCTCGCTCTCCGACATGAGTAAGGTCTTTATTCACGTCAGCACTCGCAAGGCCGCAGGCGGATTCCAGGGAGCTTTCTTAAAGAATGAGCAGATCAACTGCAGGCATATTCATGGTAATTTTCAATCTCTCCATCTCCCAGTCTGTAATCCCCACATGTTATAAAATGACTACCATCATTTCTGTTCCCAAGAACTCTAAGGCTTCATGTCACAATGACTACTGCCCTGTAGCACTCACATCTGTAATCATGAAGTTCTTTGAAAGGCTGGTTATGGCATACATCAACTCCAACATCCCAGTCACCCTAGACCCACTCCAATTCGCATAACACCTCATCAGATCCATAGACGACCCAATCTTAATTGCACTCCACACTGCCCTCACCAACCTAAATAACATTAATACCTATGTGAGAATGCCATTCATTGACTACAGCTCAGCATTCAACACCCTTGTTCAACACCACCCCTTATAACGCGTCACCAAGCATAGGACCCTGGGACTGAACACCTCCCTCTCCAACTGGATTCTGGACTTCCTTACGGGCCGACCCCAGGTAGTGAGGGTAGGCAACATCATATCCACCATGCCAACTCTCAACACGGGAGCCCCATTGGGGTGCATGCTTAGTCCCCTCCTGTACTCTCTTTTCACCAAGGACTGTATGACCACACACAACTCCAAGTTTGCTGACGGCACGACAGTGGTAGGCCTGATCACCGACAATGATAAGATAGCCCACAGCGAGGTCATTGACCTGGCAGTGTGGTACCAGGACAACAACCTCACCATCAGTCAAACACATCCCCATCCACATATAAGGGTCTGCAGTGGAGCAGGTTGAGAGCTTCAAGTTCCTCTGGGTCCAAATCACTAAGGACTTTAAATGGTCCACACAGATACACACATTCGTGAATAAGGTCCAACAATGAAAGAAAGGCCCAGAAAACTGACTCCAACCACCCCAAGATAGACTGTCCTTTCTGCTTCCACCGACAAGCGGTACCAATACATCCAGTTCTCCATGAGCTGCACCTCAACCATGTGAACCCACCCTAAATACCCTTTTCAAACATCTATTCCAAAAAACAAAAGACATCAAGGACAACAAAAATCATAACAGCTAGGCCAACTGAATATGTTTGATTGCATGTCCTGTATGGCACTATTTACATGTGTATGTGTGTGTGTGTCGTGTATGTGCATGTGTGTGCATTTGAATGAGAATGCGTGTATATGCATGTGTACAAACACCTGCACGGCAAACAGGCAATAAATGTTATTTTTTACTTTATTTTTTTACTTTTATATTTGACCGTCATTCTATCCCCTGCCCAACAACTCCCACTTGTCTCCAATTCCACATGCCAACCCTCAGCTTCCCTCAACACATCCCACCTGACTCTGCTGGCCACCCTCAGCCCATCCCACCTATCCCTGCTGGCCACCCTCTTTGTATTTCTACACACCATATATCTTTCAACTATGCTGTGATGTTCAACATACATTTTGAATCTATCTAATCGAATAGAATCCACAGATTGCGAATTGAAGATAAATACTTTTACTAATAATATTAGTATATTAGTTGTTGACTGACCCGGTCTCTCCTGATCTCCCAACAATACTATTTCTAGGGTCAATTTTAGATCAATGTTATGCATTTTCAGCCATTCCTGAACCTGAGACCAGAAACAGGCTAACTGAGGGCAATACCAAAACAATTTTGATAACTCCATGAAATTCATAACTCTGCCATTCCAATTTACAATATAATTTAAAACAAAATACCATTTTCAAACATCTATTCCATAAATACAGGCATTTTATCAACCAGCACATTTGAGTTCAGCTATAATATTTGTTGCAATAATTGTTCTATCTTTTCAGGGGGATGAAATTTAAATTGTAGCCAGCTCTGCAATGCTTGTTTAAAAAAGAGAGATACTAAAAGTATGTATAGCAACCCAAGTGTAACGGTTCTCGTCTGGTGAAGGAGAAGCGGACCAAAATGCAGCGTGGTATTTTTGAGACATGTTTAATGACAAAGGAAAAACACGAACAATACAAAAACAACAAACGGAACGTGAAAACCTATACAGCCTATCTGGTGACAATAAACACAGAGACAGGAACAATCACCCACGAAACACTCAAAGAATATGGCTGCCTAAATATTGTTCCCAATCCGAGACAATGATAATCACCTGCCTCTGATTGAGAACCGCCTCAGGCAGCCATAGACTATGCTAGACACCCCCACAACAAAAACACACCACAATAAACCCATGTCACACCCCGGCCTGACCAAATAAATGCAGACAAAACCAATATATTTCGACCAGGGCGTGACACCAAGGTGTGAAATAGTAAATAGCGGCTTCTTCTGAGAGAGTTTTGAATCGTTAAGAGGAGTTATACAAGGGTGTCCGCTTTCACCATATCTATTCGTTATGGCCATCGAAATGCTAGCTATTAAAATCAGCTCAAATAACAATATTAAAGGATTAGAAATCCAAGTCTTACAAACAAAGGTGTCCTTGTATGCCGATGACTCAAGTTTTATATAAGTCAGCAAACTAGATCCTACAATGTCTCATTGACATCTGACTTGATGACTGACGCATTAATGTCTCAGTATCAAAGTTCTGAGAAAGTCTCCTGGAACATAACTCTTCCTGAGGAATTTCCCAGGCTCTCCGTCTCCTGTTTGCACTTGTCGACTTTCTTCCTCCTCCGGGGTTCAGAGGTCATGAGGATGGCAATCGTTTTTTAACACGAGACCAGCACTCAATTATTTTATCTGGCTGGTGACGGGAAAACAGAATCAAACACGATTCACCTCTGTAACCCAATGGACTCATATCGATACCTCTTTGGTCACTATAAGGGAGAGGGGCAAATAACAACATAAACCCTAAGTCCTTATGTCTCTGCTCTGTACACTGTGTAACCCTAACCTTAGGTCCTTATGTCTCTGCTCTGCTCTGTATACTGTATAACCCTAATCCTAACCCTAGGGCCTTATGGCTCTGGTCTGTACACTATATAACCCTAACCCTAGGTCCTTATGTCTCTGCTCTGTATACTGTATGACCCTAACCCTAACCCTAGGTCCTTTTGTCTCTGCTCTGTATACTGTATGACCCTAACCCTAGGTCCTTATGTCTCTGCTCTGTACACTGTGTAACCCTAACCCTAGGTCCTTATGTCTTTGCTCTGTATACTGTATGACCCTAACCCTAACCCTAGGTCCTTATGTCTCTGCTCTGCTCTGTATACTGTATAACCCTAACCCTAACCCTAGGGCCTTATGTCTCTGGTCTGTACACTATATAACCCTAACCCTAGGTCCTTGTGTCTCTGCTCTGTATACTGTATGACCCTAACCCTAACCCTAGGTCCTTATGTCTCTGCTCTGTATACTGTATGACCCTAACCCTAGGTCCTTATGTCTCTGCTCTGTACACTGTGTAACCCTAACCCTAGGTCCTTATGTCTTTGCTCTGTATACTGTATGACCCTAACCCTAACCCTAGGTCCTTATGTCTCTGCTCTGCTCTGTATACTGTATAACCCTAACCCTAACCCTAGGGCCTTATGTCTCTGGTCTGTATACTATATAACCCTAAGCCTAGGTCCTTATGTCTCTGCTCTGTATACTGTATGACCCTAACCCTAACCCTAGGTCCTTATGTCTCTGGTCTGTATACTATATAACCCTAACCCTAGGTCCTTATGTCTCTGCTCTGTGTACTGTATGACCCTAACCCTAACCCTAGGTCCTTATGTCTCTGGTCTGTATACTGTATAACCCTAACCCTAGGTCCTTATGTCTCTGGTCTGTATACTGTGTAACCCTAACCCTAGGTCCTTATGTCTCTGTTCTGTATACTGTGTAACCCTAACCCTAGGTTCTTATGTCTCTGCTCTGTATACTGTGTAACCCTAACCCTAACCCTAACCCTAGGTCCTTATGTCTCTGGTCTGTATACTATATAACCCTAACCCTAGATACTTATGTCTCTGGTCTGTACACTGTATAACCCTAACCCTAACCCTAGTTCCTTATGTCTCTGCTCTGTATACAGTATAACCCTAACCCTAGGTCCTTATGTCTCTGCTCTGTATACTGTGTAACCCTAACCCTAGGTCCTTATGTCTCTGCTCTGTATACAGTATAACCCTAACCCTAGGTCCTTATGTCTCTGCTCTGTATACTGTGTAACCCTAACCCTAGGTCCTTATGTCTCTGCTCTGTATACAGTATAACCCTAACCCTAGGTCCTTATGTCTCTGGTCTGTATACAGTATAACCCTAACCCTAGATCCTTATGTCTCTGGTCTGTATACTGTATAATACGAGAGCTGTGGTCATCATTGTTGTTTAAGACAGCAAAGAGCCACTATGAATTAATATTTTCACCCCACTGCTTCTGTAACTCAAACCATTCCGCGGCCACTGCCAGCAAAGAATTCTGAGTGGTAGTAATTGCATTTTGACTGGTCCAGGAGTGTTGGAGCTCATGGAGACTTCAGGAAAATAGTCCTAAAAACAGCTCTACTGAGCATCTTAAAAAAAGAAATGCATTTTTAGAGGGTATTTTTTCCCTGTTCAATGTGCTTTGGCATATTGAATGCCCAGCATGAACAGCATTATGCTGTAAAATGTAAAGAACAGTTTGGTCTTTTTTGAGGAAAAGATAATCTCTCTCCTGGGAACTACATTTGAGTGAGGAGCAAAATTATAGGATGCACTACTCCATCCATGTCCCAAGGTGCTGCCTTAATTTAAAAAGGTAACCAATTGGATCTAAATTTATTTCCACAGCCTCTTCTTATGTGCACAATTTTAGATTCTATCCTCAAAAATAAACTCCCCAAAACAGTTTTCCGGTTCAGATTTTGGTGCTCCAGAGGATGGAGCAGTGTAGCCTCGGCTAGCATCTCACATGGGAGCCCACAATGAGATCCCGTTAATGTGGCCCACATGAGGAGAGGCTTCTGGGACGGCTCCGCAGGTGTCTGGCTGATTATGATCTCACACCCATGTCTGTGCTTAACAGAATCATACCTGGCAGCCATTGGCCAGGAGACTAGGGGACTAGGAGACTAGGAGGCTAGACTAGGAGACTAGGATCACCAGGGCCATGGATTTCCCAGGTATGCTGCTGCAGTATTTCTTTTTCTTTATTTTTTACAATCTAAAATTCTGTATTTCTCATGAGGGGGTTATTCTCTCTGACTGTGTTCCAATGCCCTCTCAGGACATGCTTTACATGTTCCTTTTCTCCCCACTTCTTGAAAGGTTCTCCTGTTAACTGTTGTCTTAATGGACCATTTCCGTGTAGGGAATAATATTCAGGGAATGATATCGCCTAGCGGTCAGTGTTGGATCTCAACTATCATTGATGTTTTCTTTTTGTGCTCCTTCTGATTTTAATTACTGATGCTGAACAGACCAAATGTTTGCTCCTGTGTAACATCCGTTACGCATCTTGCATCATTATATACATGGCAACCTAACCTGTTTATGCAAGTGCCTGGAGTCATGATGTTTACACGGAACCCAAACTGTGCACGTGCACCATCGTGCGCCATTGTTCACCATCATGCGCCATCGTGCAAAAATTATTTTGTCCCCCCACACCAAACACGATCACGACACGCAGGTTAAAATATCAAAACAAACTCTGAACCAATCACATTAATTTGGGGACAGGTCGAAAAGTATTAATCATTTATGGCAATTTAGCTAGCTAGCTTGCTATTGCTAGCTAATTTGTCCTGGGATATAAACATTGAGTTAATTAACCTGAAATGCATAAGGTCCTCTACTTGGACAATTAATCCACACATAAAACGGTCAACCGAATCGTTTCTAGTCATCTCTCCTCCTTCTAGGCTTTTTCTTCTCTTGACTTTATATTGCGATTGGCAACTTTCATGAATTAGGTGCATTACCGCCACTGACCTCGTTCGTCTTTCAGTCACCCACGTGGGCATAACCAATGAGGAGATGGCACGTGGGTACCTGCTTCTATAAACCAATGAGGAGATGGGAGAGGCAGGACTTGCCGCGCGATCTGCATCACAAATAGAACAACGCAAGCGGTGTAGTCAGCCTGTTAGCCTATAAACCTTGTTGACATTGGAAAAGTTGAAGAGATAGAACAGTAGAGCATAATTTAGTGAAAGGGAAATTTGAAGTTGTAATAGATGTGAGATTAATGTCAGCACAATTCACAATCTGACTTGACCACAAAGATGATTAGAGTATTGGACTAATATCCGAAAGGTTGCAAGATTGAATCCCCGAGCTGACAAGGTCAAAATCTGTCATTCTGCCCCAGGACAAGGCAGTTAACCCATTTGTTCCTAGGCCATCATTGAAAACTTGTTCTTAACTGACTTGTCTAGTTAAATAAAGAAAAAAGAAAAAATAACTGGAAGACTCTCAACAAATATCCCAAGACAAGATGTTATCCTGTGCCCTCCCTTTGGTGTGGATCCCCAAACAATTAAGGCAGGAGAATACCCTTATCTGTAACCAGCACCAGAATATGCCACTGGGGAAAAGGGGCTGCAAGGGGCTCATTTTCAATCTGATGGACTTGAGACTAATTTAGCTTCTTAGGTGAGTTGAAATCAAAAACCTCCATCTGCCAGGGTCATGTTTCCTCCTTTATTTTCTTTGATCCCATTTGATCTGCGGGGAGGGTGTTAAGGTGAATTTGGGGACTGTTGCCCACTCTGCGACCCCCTGCGCCCATTAGAGAGCACTCTTTCTGTCCAGACTGGTAGACTTCCTTATTAACCCATTCCAATACACATTCCAACACACAAGGCCAGACAGATTCCAGCAAGACCTCCTCACAGGGAGAGAGGAGGGAGGTAAGCGCTGGGAAAATTGCGGCTTGCAATTAAAAAACTTTTGATGTAATTCCCAACAGTTAGTCAAAGTGGGACTAATCACTGGCCTTATCCTGCTGATCCTGTATTAATCAATGCCATTATCTTGGTGATCCTGTATTAATCACTGGCCTTATCTTGGTGATCCTGTATGAATCACTGGCCTTATCTTGGTGATCCTGTATTAATCAATGCCATTATCTTGGTGATCCTGTATTAATCACTGGCCTTATCTTGGTGATCCTGTATTAATCACTGGCCTTATCTTGGTGATCCTGTATTAATCACTGGCCTTATCCTGCTGATCCTGTATTAATCAATGCCATTATCTTGGTGATCCTGTATTAATCACTGGCCTTATCTTGGTGATCCTGTATGAATCACTGGCCTTATCTTGGTGATCCTGTATTAATCAATGCCATTATCTTGGTGATCCTGTATTAATCACTGGCCTTATCTTGGTGATCCTGTATTAATCACTGGCCTTATCTTGGTGATCCTGTATTAATCACTGGCCTTATCTTGGTGATCCTGTATTAATCACTGGCCTCATCCTGCTGATCCTGTATTAATCACTGGCCTTATCTTGGTGATCCTGTATTAATCACTGACCTTATCTTGGTGATCCTGTATTAATCACTGACCTTATCTTGGTGATCCTGTATTAATCACTGGCCTTATCTTGGTGATCCTGTATTAATCACTGGCCTTATCCTGCTGATCCTGTATTAATCACTGGCCTTATCCTGCTGATCCTGTATTAATCACTGGCCTTATCTTGGTGATCCTGTATTAATCACTGGCCTTATCTTGGTGATCCTGTATTAATCACTGGCCTTATCTTGGTGATCCTGTATTAATCACTGGCCTTATCCTGCTGATCCTGTATTAATCACTGGCCTTATCTTGGTGATCCTGTATTAATCACTGGCCTTATCTTGGTGATCCTGTATTAATCACTGGCCTTATCTTGGTGATCCTGTATTAATCACTGGCCTTATCTTGCTGATCCTGTATTAATCACTGGCCTTATCTTGGTGATCCTGTATTAATCACTGGCCTTATCTTGGTGATCCTGTATTAATCACTGGCCTTATCCTGCTGATCCTGTATTAATCACTGGCCTTATCCTGCTGATCCTGTATTAATCACTGGCCTTATCTTGGTGATCCTGTATTAATCACTGGCCTTATCTTGGTGATCCTGTATTAATCACTGGCCTTATCTTGGTGATCCTGTATTAATCACTGGCCTTATCTTGGTGATCCTGTATTAATCACTGGCCTTATCTTGGTGATCCTGTATTAATCACTGGCCTTATCTTGCTGATCCTGTATTAATCACTGGCCTTATCTTGGTGATCCTGTATTAATCACTGGCCTTATCTTGGCCTGATCCTGTATTAATCACTGGCCTTATCTTGGTGATCCTGTATTAATCACTGGCCTTATCTTGGTGATCCTGTATTAATCACTGGCCTTATCTTGGTGATCCTGTATTAATCACTGGCCTTATCTTGGTGATCCTGTATTAATCACTGGCCTTATCCTGCTGATCCTGTATTAATCACTGGCCTTATCTTGGTGATCCTGTATTAATCACTGGCCTTATCTTGGTGATCCTGTATTAATCACTGGCCTTATCTTGGTGATCCTGTATTAATCACTGGCCTTATCTTGGTGATCCTGTATTAATCACTGACCTTATCTTGGTGATCCTGTATTAATCACTGACCTTATCCTGCTGATCCTGTATTAATCACTGGCCTCATCCTGCTGATCCTGTATCTTTCTCCCACTCACTGCTTTTCATCTTCCACCTCTCTCTTTACAAGCCGTTTGTCAATTCCTTATTACTATAGAGCGGACGAGGAAAAGTAAACAATTTTACAAATGCCTGCGTACTGTTAAAGCTGTAGGCCTTTCTCCTGTGTAGTTTTTTAATAACCCAACATAGAAATATTGCTTAATTTCTTCTCAAGTCTTAAACAAATTACATTTGACTCCGTCCTAAAAATAATAATCCCCATGTTACCAATGGCTATCATTTATTGTACTACAACCTGTAATTTAGTTTGCATTGTGCTTGAGAAACCAGAAAATTACATGGGTTTCATGCTGAAAATTAATAGTCTGCGCTTTGTAAAGTTGAAATGGATGTTTTTTACTTGTCTTACTCAAGACACATTTTTGCTAACATTGCTTTGAAACATATAATGAATCTCCTCAAATCCCCCCGTTTAAGGGAAGTTAATCTAAATCTAATAAACCACATGCAAAATAGGTTTCCTTTTCTGTCAAAAGCATGCTCAATATTGAAACGTTTACTGCCCCTTTTAGACAATTGTGCTTATTCGCCATCTATCTCACACACACAGAAACACATGGTATAGCTCACATGTGCCTATTTCATCAATGCCATTGCTCCACTTTGATTCAGAGCGCTCCATTGATATTTTATGGTGTCAGACAACCAGCCTTAGCACCAGAAGAAAAAACAGACACTGATGACCTGCTTTATGTGCTTCAGTTTACAGGCTCATTTGTAGAAAACAACAAGACGTACCCGGACCTCAAGACAAACATTGGTGCAATCTGGACCCAGTATGATGGAAAAGGCCCCCTATAAAAAGTAATGGTCACACTCTGAACTAGGATACTTGGCACTGTGCTCGTTTCCCATCTCTGGCTCCTTAAAGAGAACCACTCTGGTGACTGGTCTGCTATGGTGGCCGGCCAGGTTACTCCTAGTAAGTTAAAGCAGGTGTGGTTAGTTGAAGCACCAGTAGCCGAGCGCTGGGACTGGGACTCCTCATTGTCATGGTGCGGGACAGTTTAATTGGATAAAAGAGGGGTGAGATTAAAGGAACCTGAATGGAGATACTCCGAAGACTATGTTCCCTGATTTATAACGGCCGGCGGTTGGATGTGACGGCATGATAAATAACCTGCTGAGGAATAGGAATGTCATCTCTCTTCCCATGCAGGAGCAGTGGGATTGGATGAGGAGTAAGAAACCACCTGGTCCTCGTGCATGTGTGTGTGTATTTACTCCTAGGGGTCATCTGGCCTCCACGTCGCACCTGAGTCTTTTCCTGTTCCTCCTCTAACCCTGAGGTCAGGGGGAATTATCCTGATTGGTGGGAGGAAAGGAGGAGAAATCAAGACCTTTAGATGATTGGATGCTGATGTTAAATGATGTGCAATAGGATGGAAGCCATTATTTTCATTGTGATCTTATGTATCCTCGAAAGATGTTTGAGAATACATTTGAATCCCGGCTGACCAGCTTCTGCAAAACATCTGTCTGTTTATAGCAGGTCTATAAAAACATTATGTCAAACCTTAGACAGTGAGAGCGTGCAACAAGTGGGTTCACTGCATCTGTCTGGGTTTGATACATGGGAAAATCATTGTTCAAGATCAAGGGGAAACCACATGCTTACTGCATAACACACTGCTACTACAGATGTAGGATCTTCATTTGAGTCAGTTTGCCACAGCAGGAAAATAATCCTCCAGCCACAGGAAATGTGTATTATTAATGGACATTTTTGTAGGGGTTGACACATTTTAAGGGAATTTCAAAACTTCAAAAGCCTTTTTAAACCTCAAATACACATTTTAAATGTCCTATACTGCAGGAAAGTACTCCTCCAATAGAGTGATCAAATGAAGATCCTACATCTGTAAGGAATGTCAACTTCCTCCCTCTGTAGTGTGGCCTAAACAGAGGTGGTGGTGTTGGGCGTCTATGATAGGTCTATATGGGTTTCTGCTGCAAGGCGTCTGGCAGCCCCTGATGGCTACATTCTTTGCCATCTCATTCTTTGTATTCTCTGGCTGAGATGGAGGTGCTGACTAGGAGATGGAGGTGCTGACTAGGAGATGGAGGTGCTGACTAGGAGATGGAGGTGCTGACTAGAAGATGGGGGTGCTGACTAGGAGATGGGGGTGTTGATTAGGAGATGGAGCTGCTGACTAGGAGATGGAGGTGTTGACTAGGAGATGGGGGTCTTGACTAGGAGATGCAGGTATTGACTAGGAGATGTAGGTATTGACTAGGAGATGAAGGTATTGATTAGGAGATGGAATTATTGACTAGGAGATGGAGGTGTTGACTAGGAGATGGAGGTGCTGACTAGGAGATGGAGGTGGTAACTAGGAGATGGAGGTATTGACTAGGAGATGGAGGTGTTGACTAGGATATGGAGGTGTTGACAAGGAGATGAAGGTGTTTACTAGGAGATGAAGGTGCTGACTAGGAGATGGAGGTGTTGACTAGGAAAGGAAAGTGTTGACTATGAGATGGAGGTGTTGACTAGGAGATGGAGCTGCTGACTAGGAGATGGAGGTGTTGACAAGGAGATGAAGGTGTTTACTAGGAGATGAAGGTGCTGACTAGGAGATGGAGGTGTTGACAAGGAAAGGAAAGTGCTGACTAGGAGATTAAGGTGTTGACTAGGAGATAGAGGAATTGAGTAGGAGATGGAGGTGCTGACTAGGAGATGGAGGTGCTGACTAGGAGATGAAGGTGTTGACTAGGAGATGGGGTGCTGACTAGGAGGTGGAGGTGTTGACTAGGAGATGAAGTTGTTGACTAGGAGATGGAGGTGCTGACTAGGAGATGAAGGTGTTGACTAGGAGATGGGGTGCTGACTAGGAGATGGAGGTGCTGACTAGGAAATGAAGGTGTTGACTAGGAGATGGAGATGCTGACTAGGAGATGGAGGTGCTGACTAGGAGATGGAGGTGCTGACTAGGAGAATGGAGGTGCTGACTAGGAGATGGAGGTGCTGACTAGGAGATGGAGGTGCTGACTAGGAGATGGAGGTGCTGACTAGGAGATGGAGGTGCTGACTAGGAGATGGAGGTGTTGACTAGGAGATGGGGTGATGACTAGGAGATGTAGGTATTGAATAGGAGATTGAGGTGTTGACCAGGAGATGGAGGTGCTCACTACGAGATGCCTGTTGCGCTTTACAGTAACGTCAACACATTCCAGCCACACATTCCTCACACCCAGTGAAAACACAGCCAGCCCCAACAACAGAAAGGGCAATCAAAACGGTGATAAATCACGCTGGATATAAAGCGCTGCTAATCAAACTGCAGTACGGTTCAAATACTTTCCCTAGCGGCTCTAAATGTCTGTAATACCCTGGGCGGCTGGGTCTGTTTCAGCTCCACTGGCTGTATTGTGCCAGGGCTTTGTCTCTGTCTGCCCCTCTATTATGCCTCTAGAGCTACAACACCTCCAGCCTGAAGACAACAAGGAGCTTTCTGTCTCCTGACCAAGTCCCCCTAAATCCCAACTCTCTGCATGGCTAGCCTAGCACTGACCATTTACAGAGCATCACATGATCCTCCATAATCATTCCAAAGCTTTATCGGCCTCTGGTACAGTTATACTATACTACCCCCACTGCAATTGATCAGATGTTATCTCCCTATCTCCAGCTATGAATACAAACATCTTGGGCCTTGTGCCACTGTGTCACTCCCGTTTGGATTTCAAGTACCACCATGAGTCCACCATGGATCTGATATCGCCCTATCCATAGCTGTCTCCCTGACTGTGAGCAGCGGGTGCCTAATGTGCTGCAGCAGGAACAGGGCTAGTGTTTTCCCAACGAGCTGAGCCAGAGCCGCGCCATGCCGGTAATACGGATAATAATAATAATAATAAATATATCCCATTTAGCAGACGCTTTTGTCCAAAGCGACTTACGGATCGGCTGGGGCCACTACTTTTACTGGGAGACTTCCCATGCAGGAGTGCCGCCATCTCCCAACCTGGGTCTTCCACTACAAAGGCGTCTCCGAGCCTGGCGTAATGGAAAGCACCTGCTCCAGATGAGGCGGGGAAGAATTTAGTGAGAAGGAGATTGAGATAAAGAGAAATGGGAGTATTATACAGGGCTCAATCAGGATGGAGGCAGGGGCAGAGAGTGGCTGAGAGTGGCTGAGCACCAGGAGCTTCCCAGGTGCTTGGCTTTGGGCCCATGGTGCAACCACTAGAGACAAATCACATTAAAGGAAAACTCCACTCAAAAACTATATTTTGGTATTTGTTTTATTAGTCCATTGTTGACATAGTACCAAGTTTTCAAGATATGTAACTTTCAAAATACAGAAATCATCCCCGTATGATACATTTTGCATAATTTGTGAACAATGGACTAATGAAACAAATACGCCAAAATTATGGTGGAGTTTATATTTAAGCTCTGTTCGGTTTACATTTATCTCAGGTAGCAGACACTCTTATCCAGTGAGACTTACAGGAGCAATGAAGGTTAAGTGCCTTGCTCAAGGGCACATTTTTACCTAGTCAGCTCGGGGATTCAAACCAGCAACTTTCTGGTTACTGGCCCAGCCGCCTCTGGTTCCCACTCTGAGAGGAAGCAGATTTTCTTCACTCTTTTTATCTCTCCGCTGCCACTAATGGAGGACAGCTCTCTTGCTCTTTCTCTCGCTCTTTATTTTTCTATTCCTTCTCTTTGTGATTTTTCCCATCGTTAGTGGATATGATATCAGAGCCATTTGTCTTTTACTCGTAAAATATGGATGAAAAGCACAAAATAATCTGAAACATAACCGAAACAAACTGCAAATGCATCCAACAACTTTGTAGATTCACAAACTTGGTGGAGTCATTGCATGCTAGGAATATGGGACCAAATACGAAACTTTTAACTACTTTAGGGGCGGCAGGGTAACCTAGTGGTTAGAGTGTTGGACTAGTAACCATAAGGTTGCAAGTTCAAACCCCCGAGCTGACAAGGTACAAATCTGTCATTCTGCCCCTGAACAGGCAGTTAACCCACATTCTTAACTGACTTGCCTGGTTAAATAATAAATAAGAATCTTCAGGGTTGTCAATCAATTTGACCCCTACCTTATTGAGAAGAAAAAAGGTATTACTTATTAAACTAAATGTATTTCTATTGGTATAAAATTATATAAATATCCTGGTCAATAATTTCGGAGCCCCTACCTCTAGCCAAATTCTTCATCAGATTCTGAGAACCTGATGATTAAATGCATGTGGCATGGTGTCTTGTCCATTGCTGTTCTGGTTAGTGTTTGTTGGCTTATTTCACAGTAGAGCCTCTAGCCCTGCTCATTATACCTTATCCAAACTTTCAGTTCCACCACCCACACATGAGATGACATCACCTGGTTTCAATGATGTTTCTAGAGACAATATCTCTCTCATCATCACTCAATGCCTAGGTTTACCTTCACTGTATTCACATCCTACCATTCCTTTGTCTGTACATTATACCTTGAAGCTATTTTATCGCCCCCAGAAACCTCCTTTTACTCTCTGTTCCGGACGTCCAAGACGACCAATTCTCATAGCTTTTAGCTGTACCCTTATCCTACTCCTCCTCTGTTCCTCTGGTGATGTAGAGGTGAATCCAGGCCCTGCAGTGCTTAACTCCACTCCTATTCCCAAGGCGCTCTCTTTTGATGACTTATGTAACCGTAATAGCCTTGGTTTCATTCATGCATTAGAAGCCTCCTCCCTAAGTTTGTTTTATTCACTGCTTTAGCACACTCTGCCAACCCGGATGTCCAAGCCGTGTCTGAATCCTGGCTTAGGAAGACCACCAAATACTCTGACATCTCCATCGCTAACTACAACATTTTCCGACAAGATAGAACGGCCAAAGGGGGTGTTGTTGCAATTTACTGCAGAGATAGTCTGCAGAGTTATGTCCTACTATCCAGGTCTGTACCGAAACAATTTGAACTTCTAGTTTTACAAATCCACCTCTCTACAAACAAGTATCTCACCATTGCCGCCTGCTGTAGACCACCCTCTGCCCCCAGCTGTGCTCTGGACATCATATGTGAACTGATTGCCCCCCATCTATCTTCAGAGCTCGTGCTGCCAGGTGACCTAAACTAGAACATGCTTAACACCCCAGCCATCCTACAATCTAAGCTTGATGCCCTCAATCTCACACAAATTATCAATGAACCTACCAGGTACCACCCCAAAGCTGTATACACTGGCACCCTCATGGATATCATCCTAACACACTTGCCCTCTAAATATACCTCTGCTGTTTTCAACCAAGATCTCAGCGATCACTGCCTCATTGCCTGCATCCGTAATGGGTCAGTGGCGGTCAAACGACCTCCACTCATCACTGTCAAACGCTCCCTGAAACACTTCAGCGAGCAGGCCTTTCTAATCGACCTGGCCCGGGTATCCTGGAAGGATATTGACCTCATCCCGTCAGTAGAGGATGCCTGGTTATTTAAATCAAATGCCTTCCTCACCATCTTAAATAAGCATGCCCCATTCAACAAATTTAGAACCAGGAACAGATATAGCCCTTGGTTCTCTCCAGACCTGACTGCCTTTAACCAACACAAAAACATCCTATGGCATTCTGCATGAGTATCGAACAGCCCCCGTGATATGCAACTTTTCAGGGAAGCTGGAAACCAATATACACAGGCAGTTAGAAAAGCCAAGGTTAGCTTTTTCAAGCAGAAATTTGCTTCCTGCAACACAAACTCAAAAAAGTTCTGGGACACTGTAAAGTCCTTGGAGAATTAGAACACCTCCTCCCAGCTGCCCACTGCACTAAGGATAGAAAACTCTGTCACCACCGATAAATCCACTATAATTGAGAATTTCAATAAGCATTTTTCTAAGGCTGGCCATGCTTTCCACCTGGCTACCCCTACCCCGGTCAACAGCACTGCACCCCCCACAGCAACTCGCCCAAGCCTTCCCCATTTCTCCTTCTCCCAAATCCAGTCAGCTGATGTTCTGAAAGAGCTGCAAAATCTGGACCCCTACAAATCAGCCGGGCTAGACAATCTGGACCCTTTCTTTCTAAAATGATATGCCGAAATTGTTGCAGCCCCTATTACTAGCCTGTTCAACCTCGCTTTCGTGTCGTCTGAGATTCCCAAAGATTGGAAAGCAGCTGCGGTCATCCCCCTCTTCAAAGGGGGGGGCTCTTGACCCAAACTGGATATATCTATTGTGGAAGGACCACCAGAGGGCAGGCTGGGCTCACGGATAGTAGCCCAACAAGGAATGGGAGACAAGGTAACCAGAGGCAATTAAGCACAGCTGACGGTACTAATGACATACTCTCCTTCCCCTATAAGAGAGAGAATGGAACCAGCAGAGAGGGGGGGAGGGAACTTATCTCTGGAAGATGGCCACTGAACAAGAGAGGAGCTATCCAGGAAGAACCATTAAGACGGTGACAATCCTGTGACTTTTTGTTGTAGTTTAAAGATAATCCTATTGTGTTCCTGTTTCATCTGGAGAAGAAGATGTATGTTTTTCCTTGGAAGATTTTCATTGATTATGTTGGAGTGGTTTTGTTGACCAAATGCCTTCAATAGAGAACTGTGTTCAATCACGAAAACCTACTCCTGACTTGTTTATTCCACCTTCCCGCTTTAGAGTGACGCTCAATTACTTGGTCCGCTCACACTATCCTACCCTGCCTTTCTAAGGTCTTCGAAAGCCAAGTGAACAAACAGATGACCGATCATTTCGAATCCCACCGCATCTTCTCCGCTGTGCAATCTGGTTTCAGAGCTGGTCATGGGTGCACCTCAGCCATGCTCAAGGTCCTAAACTATATCTTAACGCCATCGATAAGAAAATACTACTGTGCAGCCGTATTCATTGACCTGGCCAAGGCTTTCGACTCTGTCAATCACCACAAATGATTGCCTCGCCTGGTTCATCAACTACTTTTCTGATAGAGTTCAGTGTGTCAAATCGGAGGGCCTTTTGTCCGGGCCTCTGGAAGTCTCTACAGGGGTGCCACAGGGTTCAATTCTGGGCCGACTCTCTTCTCTGGAAACATCAATGATGTCGCTCTTGCTGCTGGTGAGTCTCTGATACACCTCTATGCAGACGACACCATTCGGTATACTTCTGGCCCTTCTTTGGACACTGTGTTAACAACCCTCCAGACAAGTTTCAATGCCATACAACTCTCCTTCCGTGGCCTCCAACTGCTCTTAAATACAAGTAAAACTAAATGCATGCTCTTCAACCGATCGCTGCCTGCACCTGCCTGCCCGTCCAGCATCACTACTCTGGACGTTTCTGACTTAGAATATGTGGACAACTACAAATACCTAGGTGTCTGGTTAGACTGTAAACTCTCCTTCCAGACTCACATCAAACATCTCACCCCCAAAACCAATTCATGCCTTTAGCCACCTCTCCTTCCAGTTCTCCACTGCCAATGACTAAAACGAACTACAAAAATCTCTGAAACTGGAAACACTTACAGTATAGCACCTGTAGCATCTATAATTTAGCCCAAACAACTACCTCTTCCCCTACTGCAATTATTTATTTAGCTCCTTTGCACCCTATTATTACTCTCTCTACTTTGTGCATTCTTCTACAGCAAATCTACCATGCCAGTGTTTTACTTGCTATATTGTATTTACTTCGCCACCATGGCTTTTTTTGCATTTACCTCCCTTATCTCACCTCATTTGCTCACATTGTATATAGACTTGTTTTTCTACTGTATTATTGACTGTATGTTTGTTTTACTCCATGTGTAACTCTGTGTTGCTGTTTGTGTCGAACTGCTTTGCTTTATCTTGGCCAGGTCGCAAATGTAAATGAGAACTTGTTCTCAACTTGCCTACCTGGTTAAATAAAGGTTAAATAAAAAATAAAAAATTAACACACAATTGAAACCGAGCCTATCAGAAATTAGGAAGTCACTGCTAAATCACATAGGTTGGCATTGCAGATTCTCTACACCAGAAACCCAAAACGTTGCTTGGCGCAGGTCAGAGGCGTGCAGCCTCCAAGCTGCAGTACCCTGAGAGCCTCTCAGCTCCACACCCAGCCTGGTACTATTCCTCCCTTAGGGGAAGAAAACACCAACAAAAGGAGGGAGGTAACCTACACTCAAGAGTACCTTCCTTTTTAGTTTGGCTCAGGGCAGGAGCCAGCCAGACCAGTCTGGACAGGTTCTCTCCACTTCCCAAGTCTCCCCATGTCCCTCTAAGTCTCCTCTCCACTCCTCATGTTCCCTGGGTCTCCCCTCTCCACTCCTCATCTGAATGTTGATTGATGTTTTCTGTTATAGGACATTTCCTAGATGGCTTGTACAATAACATGACTTCATCCCTCGTTCTGCATTTATTTCATCCATGTTTCACCATGTTATAGGTGGCCGGCCCCTAGGTTAATTAATATGGCTCTGCTTTAACCTCGACCTTGTGGCTATTAATCATCTGTCATCATGTGGGTGCTTCAAAAGATTACCCTGTAGCGATTTACTGCAGTAATTCATACCTGTCGAGCTGCTCTATAGTCAATGTCCTCTCCACCGCGGAAATGTAATTAGCATAATAAAAACATCCCCATACAAATCTGTCAGTTTAAGATAGAGATATATTGTTTTGCATCGGATGCGTCTTAATCCACCGCCTTAATCCACCACTTTAATCCACCGCCTTAATCCACCTCCTTAATCCACCACTTTAATCCACCGTCTTAATGTTGTACTTCCGCATCTGTGGTGTAAAGTGACAGAGCTTGAGCGGTGTTTGTCAGACCATGAGACATCACAAAAATTGGTCTTCTCACAAAATCGCCTCTAGCATCCAAACAGTTTAGCCTACAAACTAATATGACCTCTCTGTCGTAAGGTGAGACTCTCACGAACACGTACGTGTTGGTTGTTTTAATATGACTCCCACAGGCCTCACAAGACTAGTCTGAAGGTCCCCGGTACCAGTTTAAAAAATGTATGGAAGTACAGTGCATTTGGAAAGTATTCAGATCCCTTGGTTTTTCCCACATTTTGTTACATTACAGCATTATTCTAAAATTGATGAAATTGTTTTTTTGTCCATCATCAATCTACACACAGTACCCCATAATGACAAAGCGAAAACTGTTTTGTAGACATTTTTGCAAATTTATAAAAAATAAAAATCAGAAACACTTTATTTACATGAGTATTCAGACCCTTTGCTACGTGACTCGAAATTGAGTTCAGGTGCATCCTGTTTCCATTGATCCTTGAGATGTTTCTACACTTGTCTATATAAGGTCCCACAGTTCACAATGCATGTCAGAGCAAAAACCAAGCCATGAGGTCGAAGGAATTGTTTGAAAATCTCCAAGACTGGATTGTGTCGAGGCACAGATCTGGGGAAGGGTACCAAAAAATGTCTGCAGCATTGAAGGTCCCCAAGAACAGAGCGGCCTCCATCATTCTTAAATGGAAGAAGTTTGGAACCACCTAGACACTTCCTAGAGCTGGACTCCCAGCCAAACTGAGCAATCGGGGGGAAAGGGCCTTGGTCAGGGAGCTCCAGTGTTCCTCTGCGGAGATGGGAGAATCTTCCAGAAGGACAAGCATCTCTGCAGCACTCCACCAATCAGGCCTTTATGTTACAGTGGCCAGACAGTTTGCCAAAAGGCACCTGAAGGACTCTCAGACCATGAGAAACAAGATTCTCTCGTCTGATAAAACCAAGATTAAATTCTTTGGCCTGAATGCCAAGTGTCACATCTGGAGAAAACCAGTGACCATCCCTACGGTGAAGCATGGTGGTGACAGCATGCAATGCATATACGGAGACGGTTTAGTGCCAAAAATAAGAGGTTGAATACAAGTTAAAAAATATATATATATTTGTGTTTCCTGTTTCTTTTTATTTTATCTCACAGAACAATCTTCCTTCAGGTTTTTTTCAATGACTATCTGTTGTTCCATGTAGTGTATCTGTTATTCAATGCGTTTGTATGGGCAAATAGCATTATTGCCAGAAATCATTTTTCATCAAATATTTATTTTTGGATGCTTCAAGGGGTCTTAAAATTCAAAATCAATAGCAAAATTATGGTTAAAGGGCAATCTGGGATTGGGTGCTGCTTATTTCTCCAGCCCCATCCTACCAAAATAAGTTGGTGGGGTGACTATGTTTTGTTGTTTGAATCTCAGATTGCCACTTAAAATTGTGTATCACTCTATATTAGCAGAAAGGTCAGGAATAAATTGCTTTCTTTCCAACACAAAGCATGATAAATTATGAAAAATCAAAAGCAAATAGCATTCTTTATATTATTTACTTTCCACATTACTCCAGTGTCAGGTAGAAGGATAGGCAGTTTGGGAAGAATGAGCCATAATGTTGGATTCTGACAGCTCTCAGTTAAACATAACAACACATCCTTTGTCATTCAGGCATAAAATGAAGATGAGACATTTAAAAGCAATGGCACTGTCACCGCATTACATCATAGAAGGTTCCCATCCATAGCACCGTCTTATCTAAGTAGTGTCACGCCCTGATTTGTTTCACCTGTTCTTGTTATTGTCTCCACTCCCTCCAGGTGTTGCTTATTTTCCCCTGTGTATTTATCCCTATGTTTCCTGTCTCTCTGTGCCAGTTCGTCTTGTACGTTTCCAAGTCAACCAGCGTTTTTCCCGTTCTCCAGCTTTTTGCATTGTCTTCCAGTCCTCCCGGTTTTGACCCTTGCCTGTTTCTGGACTTTGTACCCACCTGCCTGACCATTCTGTCTGCCTTGACCACGAGCCTGTCTGCCACCCTGTACCTCCTGGACTCTGATCTGGTTTGGACCTTTTTGCCTGTCTGAAAGAGCCCCCATACTTCTCTTGCCTACCCCTTTGGATTAACAAACATTGTAACACTCCAACCATCTGTCTCCTGTGTCTGCATTTGGGTCTCGCCTTGTGCCTTGATAAGGAGAGAGCGATAAAGCGTCAACTAAGCCACACACAGGAGGAAGACTATGTATTTCTCATAGCAGAGACAGATATACTGTAGCTCCATGCCTCATAACTCATAACCCATTGATGGACCCATTATAACACTATGACCTCCCAGGGTAACAAGAGTCAGGGTGTTAGTTCCTGTTCTCCAGGGTGGGTGTTATTTCCTGTACCATTCAGGGTGGGTGTTAATTCCTGTACCTTCAGGGTGGGTGTTAATTCCTGTGCCTTCAGGGAGGGTGTTAATTCCTGTACCTTCAGGGTGGGTGTTAATTCCTGTGCCTTCAGGGTGGGTGTTAATTCCTGTACTATTCAAGGTGGGTGTTAATTCCTGTGCCTTCAGGGAGGGTGTTAATTCCTGTGCCTTCAGGGTGGGTGTTAATTCCTGTGCCTTCAGGGTGGGTGTTAATTCCTGTGCCTTCAGGGAGGGTGTTAATTCCTGTGCCTTCAGGGTGGGTGTTAATTCCTGTACCTTCAGGGTGGGTGTTAATTCCTGTGCCTTCAGGGAGGGTGTTAATTCCTGTGCCTTCAGGGAGGGTGTTAATTCCTGTGCCTTCAGGGAGGGTGTTAATTCCTGTGCCTTCAGGGTGGGTGTTAATTCCTGTGCCTTCAGGGTGGGTGTTAATTCCTGTACTATTCAGGGTGGGTGTTAATTCCTGTGCCTTCAGGGTGGGTGTTAATTCCTGTACTATTCAGGGTGGGTGTTAATTCCTGTGCCTTCAGGGTGGGTGTTAATTCCTGTACTATTCAGGGTGGGTGTTAATTCCTGTGCCTTCAGGGTGGGTGTTAATTCCTGTACCATTCAGGGTGGGTGTTAATTCCTGTACCATTCAGGGTGGGTGTTAATTCCTGTACCATTCAGGGTGGGTGTTAATTCCTGTACCATTCAGGCAACCAGCTAGTAGTTAGCCTTGAGCTAGCCCCAAACTAGTCCCATCTCCCGGCTAGCTAAAGGGATTCCTCAAGCAATCCCTGGGCTTCAATTACCTCTTTTGCCAATTGGCCTGGACCCTCGCCGATCCATCATGACTGGTCTACCGACGTGACCGTCCGAGGAGGTTTCTGTTCCGAAGCAAGCACCAGTTAGCCTGGAGCTAGCCTGGAGCTAGGCCCTTCTCCCGGCTAGCCAAAGAATTCCATCAGATAATTCCTCGGCCTCAATACATCTTCTGCCAATTGGCCTGGACCCTTTGCTGCCGACCCGGAGCCCTGCCGATCCATCACGACTGGTCTGCCGATGTAACTGCCCGAGAGGGTTTCAACAAACTCTTGTTGCGACGTCCCCCTGAGGCCCATCTGCTAGCATGCTGCTAGCTGGCCTGCTAGCTGGGGTGGCAGGTAGCCTAGTGGTTAGAGTGTTGGACGAAAAGTTGCAAGATTGAATCCCTGAGCTGACAAGGTAAAAAAATATGTTGTTCTGCAGTTAACCAACTGCTCCTAGGTTGTCATTGAAAATAGTTTGTTCCTAACTGACTTGCCTAGTTAAATAAAGGTAAAATAAATAAATAGCTGTCTGTGCCTTCAGCTTGCCTCTGCTGCTTTTACCTTCCATATCACACCATCCTTCAACCTGGTGCCGAAACAGACAGCTTCTTGAGACCCAATATCACCACCTTCCTCAGCCAATAGCAAAGTATAGCTCTCAACTGCTATATTTGGGCAAGTAGAATACATTTATGAAATCAGACAGGCACATCAAACCAACATTAATGGAAAGCATATAGCCTGTTCAGGCCAGTGGGTGTCGTTTCATAGGCCACACTTGGCCACCCACAGAGAGTTGGTTCTTTAAAACATCCCATGGAATCCTGTCAAATTCCTGTTTCCACATCTGTAATTTAACACTAACAGCATGGTTAAACCACTGCTCTGGTAATCGTCATTAGAATTTCCCCCAAAAAGTTAATACAAAAGTGCTGAGATAGTAATCGACAACTACACAGCATCTCAAAGTAGGCCATCCAGATCTACACTACCATTCAGAAGTTTGGGGTGACTTTGAAATGTCCTTGATTCTGGAGGAAAATTGAATTTTTTGTCCAAAAATCAGTCAATTGAAATAAATAAATAAAGCCCTAATCTATGGATTTCACATGACTGGGCAGGTGCTCAGCCATGGACGGGCCTGGAGAGCATAAGCCCCCCCACTGGGGAGCCATGCCCAACCATGGCTATCTATCCTCCTGATTCCTGCCTACATGCAAAAACTAAAACAGGAAGTACCAGTGACTCACTCAATATGTAAGTGGTCAGATAATGCAGATGCTAAGCTACAGGACTGTTTTGCAAGCACAGACTGGAATATGTTCATTCATCTGAGGGCATTGAGGAGTATACCACATCAGTCAACGGCTTCATCAATAAGTGCATCGATGACGTCGTCCCTACAGTGACCGTAAATACATACCCCAACCAGAAGCCATGTATTACAGGCAACAGCCACACTGAATTAAAGGGTAGAGCTGCCGCTTTCACGAAGCAGGACTCTACCCGGACACTTATAAGAAATCACGCTATGCCCTCCGACAAACCATCAAACAGACAAAGCGTCAATACAGTACTAAGATTAAATCCTACTACACCGGCTCTGATGCTTGTTGGATGTGGCACGGCTTGCAAACTATAACGGACTACAAAGGGAAGCCCAGCCTTGAACTGCCCAGTGACACACGAGCCTACCAGACGTGCTAAATGACTTCTATGCAAGCTTTGAGGCAATGATCTGGAACAAGTGTATGATCGTGCTCTCCGTAGCCGATGTGAGTAAGATCTTTAAACAGGTCAACATTCACAAGGCCGCAGGTCCAGACGGTTTACCAGGACGGGTACTCAGAGCATGCACTGACCAACTGGCAAGTGTCAACACTGACATTTTCAACTCTCCCTGATCCAGTCTGTAATAGCTACATGTTTCAAGGAGACCACCATAGTCCCTGTACCCAATAATACCATAGTAACCTGCCTAATGACTTCCGACCGTAGCACTCACATCTGTAGCCATGAAGTGCTTTAAAAGGCTGGTCATGGCTCACATCAGAATCATAAACGCAGAAACCCTAGACCCACTCCAATTCGAATACTGCCCCAACAGATCCACAGATGACGCAATCTCTATTGCACTCCACACTGCCCTTTCCCAACTAGACAAAAGGAAAACCTACATGAGAATGCTCAGCATTCAACATCATAGTGCCCTCAAAGCTCATCACTAAGCTAAGGACCCTGGGACTAAACACCTCCATCTGCAACTGGATACTGGACTTCCTGACGGGTCCCCCGCAGGTGGTAATTGTAGGCAAAAACACACCTGCCACGCTGATCCTCAACACGGGAGCCCCTAAATCCCGTTCTGTACTCCCTGTTCAACCATGACTGCATGGCCAAGCACGATTCCAACACCATCACTAAGTTTGCCGATGACACAACGGTGGTAGTCCTGATCACCGACAACGATGAGACAGCCTATAGGGAGGTCAGAGCCCTGGCAGTGTGGTGCCAGGACAGCAACCTGTCCCTCAATGTGATCAAGACAAAGGAGAAGATCGATGAACTACAGGAAAAGGACGGCCGAGCACGCATCCATTCACATCGACGGGGCTGTAGTGGAGCAGGTCGAGAGCTTTAAGTTCCTTGGTGTCCACATCAGCAACAAACTATCATAGTCCAAGCACACCACAGCTGTGAAGAGGGCACGACAACACCTACTCCCCTCAGGAGATTGAAAAGATTTGGCATGGGTCCTCAGATCCTCAAAAAATTCTAAAGCTGCATCATCGAGAGCATACTGACTGGTTGCATCACCGCCTGGTATGGCAACTTCTTGGCATCCAACCGTAAGGTGCTACAGAGGGTAGTGCCTATGGTTCAGTGCATCACTTGGGCAAGGTTCCTGCCATCCAGGACCTCTATACCAGGCGGTGTCAGAGGAAGGCCCTAAAAATTAAGACTCCAGCCACCCTAGTCATAGACTGTTCTCTCTTCTACCTTACGGCAAGATATCAGAGTGCCAAGTGTAGGTCCTTAAGGCTCATTAAACCTCTTAAGGATCTGCCCCTTTTTGTCAATTTTTGCCTAAAATGACATACCCAAATCTGACTGCCTGTAGCTCAGGCCCTGAAGCAAGGATATGCATAGTATTGGTACCATTTGAAAGGAAACACTTTGAAGTTTGTGGAAATGTGAAAGGAATGTAGGAGAATATAACACATTAGATCTGGTAAAAAAAATTGTACCATCATCTTTGAAATGCATGAGAAAGGCCATAATATATTATTCCAGCCCAGGTGCAGTTTAGATTTTGACCACTAGATGGCAGTAGTATATGTGCAAAGTTTTAGACTGATCCAATAAACCATTGCATTTCTGTTCAAAATATTGTATCAAGACTGCCAAAATGTGCCTAATTTGTTTATTAATAACTTTTCATGTTCAAAATTGTGCACTCTCCTCAAACAATAGCATGGTATTCTTTCACTGTAATAGCTACTGTAAATTGGACATTGCAGTTAGATTAATAAGAATTTAAGCTTTCTGCCAATATCAGATATGTATATGTCCTGGGAGATTTTCTTGTTACTTACAACCTCATGCTAATCGCATTAGCCTACGTTATGTTAATATATTATCTCATTATCCCGAATAGCTTCTACCACCAACCCATAAGTGTTCTGACCATTTAAACAAAATGGCTACTATTTCCATTGACCTCCCCTTTTTTATGCTGCTGCGACTCACTTTTTATTATCTATGAATAGTCACTTTACCCTTACCAATAAGTACATTTACCCTTACCAATAAGTATATTTACCTTTATTTAACTAGGCAAGTCAGTTAAGAACTAATTTTTATGTTCAATGACGACCTAGGAACAGTGGGTTAACCACCTTGTTTAGAGGCAGAACGGCCAACGCTCTAACCACTAGGCTACCTGCTGCCCCAAATATGACCTCAATTACCTCGACTAACCTGTACCCCTGCACATTGACTCAGTACCGGTACCCCCTGTATATAGCCTCGTTATTGTTATTTTATTGTGTTCGTTTTTATTGTATTTTTACTTTAGTTTATTTAGTAAATATTTTCTTAACTCTTATTTTACTTAAAACTGTTTTGTTGGTTAAGGGCTTGTAAGTAACCATTTCACTGAAAAGTCTACACCTGTTGTATTCGGCGCAAGTGATAAATAAAATGTGTTTTGATTTGTGTGTAGATAACTCTGACTGAGCTGTGGGTCTCTGCTGACTGCTGCCTGACAACGCTACAGACAGACAGACAGACAGACAGACAGACAGACAGACAGACAGACAGACAGACAGACAGGACTAGTGTTGGGGGGGCAATGCAGATGGCTCAAATGTGCTGCTCTCAATCAGGAGGTCTGATCTCAGAGGTTAGTGTTAATTACAGATTATTGCTGAACCGTAAACGAAGTCATGGGCTGAAAAGCCTGTCAGGGGACTTCGAACAATTAGTAACAGCCCGGCTCTATGTTTATTCTAGTCTGGTGAATTAGCAGGGTTGTTGTGAGAAAAAAATATTGATTTGAAGATTTTGTTTTGAGTTCTTTGAATGTTAAGGTGGCAAAAAAGCTGCAAGGGGGTTGCTGTGTGAAATCACTGTTTCCTTGGCTCTCTGGCCTTATGTCATCTCCACAGAGGTCAGAGGGGTAACTTGAAAGTCCATAGCAGAGTACCGCAAAGGTGTAGAACACTGACTTCATACCACCATCATGTGCCATAGTTCATGTACTGTATATAATAATGAAAGTGCCACACATGGATAAAGAGAGAGAAAAAGGAGCGGCCAATGGTCCAGCCAGCCCTGACCCTCTGTGTTTGTGTCTATGATAGCTCCCAAGTAAATTGGATGATCAATCATCCAGCATTACACAGGACAGAGATAAAACTCTTTCTAACATTCTAACGCCAGCCAGGGTGAGATTGACCCATATGTGGAATTGCTTAGAGGTGTCTGGGGAGCGGAAGGGTACCAGATAGCCCCACTCCCCTCCCAAAAGGCCAATCATACACCCCGCTCCCTCAACCCATAACCTCCTGACTGCAGCAATGTGTCCTTCTAATTGTGCACTTCCTATAACAAGCAGCCAGAAGGTTCTCTTGTTCTGTAGGGGCTGCTAATCATGTGATTACTCTTTTCCAGAATAGGACTATTCCCATTGTACAGGTTTGCACAATGTAGGTCAGAGCCAAAACAAATATTCACTGCGTGCCAAAATGTAAAGGAGAGAAAACCACCATTACTCTGTTCATGATTACCATGGCGTTCAGCATTCCTGTGCTCATCGGCCTGTGAGACGAGAGAGAAGGTGAAATCACTAACAAAGCCCAAGCAAATGTCCAGCGCTGCCGCGTTTAGGACATCAAATGAAGCGTGCCTCAACATCAGAGCAGGGTCAAAGGTGAGGCCCGTGATTGAAACCGCATCAGGTTGTGCATAATCCATGATGTCTGGATGGCTCCCACATGCAACAACTCTCCCAGGGATAGGGACAGCTTGTTGAATACCATACAAATAAATGTGAAAAAGTGGTTGGTTGTGGAAACATCTGGGATTGCTTTTTATTCCATATGTTTGTTCACCACCACCACCTCCAAGGAAGACAACATTCAGAAAGTATTTTTGTTCTCTTTTTTCTCTTGCACTCCCACAAAGATCTTATCTGGCAGTCTCTTTATTCTCTGAACGTCTGCGTTAAGCATAAGAACAGAGGATTTGGGAGAATTGCGGGGCCTGTGCTCCAATGTAATTGATGGAGACCTGACAGTATGGGCCTGGAGGTGCTTTCAGGGAATGGAGGCAAGGAGCAGTGAGAGTTGGCTGGTGCTGGTGGTTCCCTGATGCCTAACCACAGAGCTGTGCTGTATCCCTCCCTGTCCCCTCCCTACCTCTGTCCTCCTCTCTCTCCCTCCCTCTTGCCCTCCCCCTCTCCCCCCTCTGTCCTCTTCTCCCTCCCTCTGTCCTCTCCCTTTCTCTGTTCTCCTCTCTCTCCTCTCTCTCCTCTCTCTCCTCCCTCCCTCCCTCCCTCCCTCCCCTCCCTCCCTCCCTCCCTCCCTCCCTCCCTCCCTCCCTCCCTCCCTCCCTCCCTCCCTCCCTCCCTCCCTCCCTCCCTCCCTCCCTCCCTCCCTCCCTCTCCTCATCTGTTCCCCTCTCTCTCCTCTACCTCCCTCTGTCCTCCTCTCCCTCCTTCTGTACTCTTCTCCCTTTATGAGCTGAGACAATGTACACAAAATAAGAGTCTCTCTGTTGCACTGGTGAGTGGGGGCTGGCCGCTCCACTCCAACACCGCTGGGCACACATGGCACCTTTTACTGGGACTGGGACTGAAACAGGGGCTGTCTCACACAGTAAGCCTGTACCATTGACCAGCCAGCGCTCTGCCAGCTGGCCACTACAGGAACAGGCTCCTTTCCCCCTCCTCTCTCTCGCTATATCACACTGCGAGCCAGACAATAATATGAGCTGAGAAACTCTCAGGAGGTCTGGGGGACTGGGGAGAGCGGGCTACTTCCTATTCTTGTTTTGTTTGTGATATACTTGCACTAAACCCATTGGTACAAATTAGAAGTGAAGGTTAACAACTGTAGGGTTGATAAAAAAGAAAACAATTTATCTCTAAGAACCTTGATAGAAATATTCAGGTTGACGTAAAATGTAATGTGGTATTTTCTCAGTGAACCAGGTGATGAGTTTTACAGATAAGTAGGACTGGGATAAAATGTTTGTGAAGATTTACTGCGGTTCAAATGTTCTCTGTTACAAAACCACATTCCAGAACGACACGGTGCAATTCACCCCAACTGACAGAGAGTAAATGTAAGTATTGAGAGGAAATCCATATATGTTCCCTTTCGCTTTGCTCTGAGGTTCCAAAACCCTTATAGCTCTGAGATGGGCAGAGAGATTGACGTAACTGGTGGAAAGTTTGGATTTCTCTTTTTGTTAAAGTCATCCATTACAAGGAGCTCTCATTTCGAATGGCTTTTTTTCTCAGACAGGTCTTTGGCTAGTTCATGCTCAGCAGGCTGTGGGCCTCTGCTGTGCGAATTGATCTCCAATGCCAATTTTCTCCTATACACTGTCCATACGCTTCCTGGGCAGGCATTAGGGTTTTCAACATAAACCAGAAAAATCAGTTTTAACACCCTGGACTATCAGTAATCTGCAACCAGGGGCGGACTTAGTGATTTGGAGGCCCCAGGCAGAGGCCTGTCTGATTTATTTTACTGATTGTGATTTTCCTCTCTATGTCTTTCTGCTTCTCTCTGCTGTGTGTATCAGCCAACCAGACCGAATATTGATGATGTAGGCTAAATCAAGTGTTATCAAGTGTTAATCAAATATTATTCTGCTTTGGCAGTACTGTTGATATTAAAACGTAGCTACAAACACTCAACTGGTAAGCGCATCTCTCAAGCCATGCACCAGGCGCGTGTGAGCTCCGTACAGGACAGACTGGGGAAAAGGCTCCATACAAGGCAGACTGGGAAAAAAGGCTCCATACAGGGCAGACTGGGAAAAAGGCTCCATACAGGGCAGACTGGGAAAAAGGCTCCATACAGGGCAGACTGGGAAAAAGTATCCGTACAGGGCAGACTGGGAAAAAGTATCTGTACAGGGCAGACTGGGAAAAAAGGCTCCATACAGGGCAGACTGGGTAAAAAACTCCATACAGGGCAGACTGGGAAAAAGTATCCGTACAGGGCAGACTGGGCAAAAGTATCCGTACGGGGCAGACTGGGCAAAATTATCCGTACAGGGCAGACTGGGCAAAAGTATCCGTACAGGGCAGACTGGGCAAAAGTATCCGTACGGGGCAGACTGGGCAAAATTATCCGTACAGGGCAGACTGGGCAAAAGTATCCGTACAGGGCAGACTGGGAAAAAGCTCCATACAGGGCAGACTGAGCAAAAGTATCCGTACGGGGCAGACTGGGAAAGAGTTCCATACAGGGCAGACTGGAAAAAAGTATCCGTACAGGGCAGACTGGAAAAAGTATCCGTACAGGGCAGACTGGGTAAAAAGTATCCGTACAGGGCAGACTGGGTAAAAAGTATCCGTACAGGGCAGACTGGGTAAAAAGTATCCGTACAGGGCAGACTGGGCAAAAGTATCCGTACAGGGCAGACTGGGAAAAAGTATCCGTACAGGGCAGACTGGGAAAAAGTATCCGTACAGGGCAGACTGGGCAAAAGTATCCGCACAGGGCAGACTGGGCAAAACTATCCGTACAGGGCAGACTGGGAAAAAGCTCCATACAGGGCAGACTGGGAAAAAGTATCCGTACAGGGCAGACTGGGCAAAAGTATCCATACAGGGCAGACTGGGAAAAAGTATCCGTACAGGGCAGACTGGGAAAAAGCTCCATACAGGGCAGACTGGGAAAAAGTATCCGCACAGGGCAGACTGGGAAAAAGCTCCATACAGGGCAGACTGGGAAAAAGTATCCGCACAGGGCAGACTGGGAAAAAGTATCCGTACAGGGCAGACTGGGAAAAAGTGGGTAAAAGTCCGTAGACAGGGCAGACTGGGCAGACTAAAAGTATCCGCACAGGGCAGACTGGGCAAAAGTATCCATACAGGGCAGGCTGGGAAAAAGTATCCGTACAGGGCAGACTGGGTAAAAAGTATCCGCACAGGGCAGACTGGGCAAAAGTATCCGTACAGGGCAGACTGGGCAAAAGTATCCGTACAGGGCAGACTGGGCAAAAGTATCCGTACAGGGCAGACTGGGCAAAAGTATCCGTACAGGGCAGACTGGGAAAAGTATCCGTACAGGGCAGACTGGGAAAAAGCTCCATACAGGGCAGACTGGGAAAAAGTATCCGTACAGGGCAGACTGGGCAAAAGCTCCGTACAGGGCAGACTGGGCAAAAGTATCCGTACAGGGCAGACTGGGAAAGAGCTACGTACAGGGCAGACTGGGAAAAAGGTGCAACCAGGCGCGTGCGAACTCCATACAGGGCAGAACGTGTTGGGGGTAGCGAACTTGATTACAACTTGCGGGCAGTGGGTTCTGAACAACAATGACAAAAATTGTATATTCACTTCCATATATTTTTTTGTCTGGTGCTGGGTGGCCTTCAGACGAGTCTCGGGAAACTTGTGGGGGTCGTCGAGCAATACGGAGAGTCTCGTCTTTCCAAAGAGGGGTCATATTAGTGTGTAGCTCAAACCGTTCGGACGCTACAGATGTTTTCTTGAGAAGACCAATTTTTGGGATGTCTCCTGGTCTGACAAACACAGCGGTAACTCTGCCACCTTCCACCGCAGATATAGAAAGGATAAGGGAAAAGGGGATACCTAGTCAGTTGTACAACTGAATGCATTCAACTGAAATGTGTCTTCCACAGGTTGACATTGGAGTTTGCGATGGTTTGAGACTCAGCCAATGCCAAACATTTTGATAGGGATTTTTTTTATTATGCCTTGAGCGTAGCATCAGGGGGCCTCAAGCAGAGAAATATATTTTTGGGGGTTTAAATGAAAATATATATGTATATGCCCAGCTCATGAGGCCCCTTAATGATGTGAGACCTCATGGTAAATCTGCCAGTGGCTGCAACCTCCGACATACTCTTTCACTCTCAAATGATCTCTCTCTCTCTCTCACACACACACACGCACGCACGCACGCACGCACGCACGCACGCACACACACACACACACACACACACACACACACACACACACACACACACACACACACACACACACACACATACATATGGGAATGCCACACCTTCAAGGGAGCCCTAGCTCTGTTTGCGGTTTGTGGAGAGAGCGAGTCATGGCAGGCATGGACATCGTGCAGCCTGGACTGGTTAGTGCTTGACTGACCCTGAAGGAAAGTGGCCTTGAACCTCCAGGGTCCTTCCTCCTGGGTCCTCTTGGGTCCTCCTGGGTCCTCCTGGTTCCTCCTGATATCCATAGCTGTCTGAGAAACATGTAGAACATATCTGTCCTCGCCATGCTTGTTATCCACACTCATCCACAGGTGGAACGACAGAACATTCCTCATCCCTGAGATTAGAAAGAGGAAAGGGTGAAGAAGACAATAAATCCTCTCAGCCGCTCCCTAAACACACACACACACCTGATTTATGTGACCGCTGCCGTGTGTGTGCATGTGCGTGTCAGTAAAAGCTCTGCACACATGGTTCACAGCTTCGCCATATGCCCCTGACTCCAGATGGAGGAATGAGTTAACTCTTCACCTCGTTCTGAGAGGCATGGAGCTGCATCTGCAAACCACTGGCATCTGGGCCCAGATAGAGGGGTAGATGTGTGACCCCGGCCCACTGCTTTATCCAGACACCTTGATATAATAAAGATAGTGTGGGAAGAGGAAAGGGGGAGGAATGGGGAGAAGTAGAGTGTGGATGGAGGCAGAGAGAGGAGTCCAGGATGTCACAAATGTCATCTCAATTTAACTGAAAATAATGTAAATTGATTATCTGCTCAGTGTGTTATACAAGTCTCCTCTGTGGAGCTTTATCAGAGCGCAAGGAAGAAGAGTCTGATAGCCAATGTCTGATGCAGATGCTGGCTCCATCAGCCTAATCCGAGGCTACTCAGGCTTGTCTATGGTGTTGACAGAAATTAGAATATTTTCTGTTTTAGTCTGCTTTTAATCTGAATGTGTAACCTGATATGATATTAAAATGATATTTCCTAGTTATTACAAAATTGGCCATCATCAACCACCAATGCAAAGTTCAGATTTGACTAGATCCATAAATGTTGTGTTAGTTGTGGTTGTAGCTGTCAGAGAACATGTAAGCTATTGTCTGAAATACAACAATTCAATGGGAAAAGAGGGTTAGTTTAAAATGTATTTATTGGTCCATTTTAACACCAGATGAGGGCACTGCAGCTGCAAAATGACAGTAAGACAGAGACTGCTCAGTGAAGACTGGATGAGAGTTGTGTGAATGCTTCACAGGTCTAAACTGTAACGAGAGTATTGAAAGTGAGTTCTTGGCCACTTTCTTACAACAATTTCAATTTAGTTGAGATACAGGCCTATTGCTATTGATATAAGTAATTGAAGGAATTGCTTTTTATGGTCAGAATACTTGATAAAGCCTGGGTCAGCAAAATGAGAAAGTAGGCAACCATTCTTTGTTTCATTGCTGCCTTCAACTTAATATAGAGGCTACTGCATAACTATTTTTAAGCGGTGTCCTTGCCGTTGTCACTCAAGTCATTCTAAATGCATTGTCATATCCAGTTCTATTTTAACAACACCCTGCTACCAGAAACTCTCAATGAAGATTCACAGTATCTGGGCACAAATAGCCTAATTTAAAAGTACACTAGGCTATATCACCTCGTTAGGTAAGTAAAATCCACAAATATAACCTTCTCTGATCAAGTCCCGTTAGTTGCACATGCACACAAGTGTTGGACCTAAAATGGAAACTTCATGTTTTCTATGTAACTCATCAATTGCAAACTCATTGCTTGTAACTCATTCCACAATTCCATAGACCTTATTATTTTACTTACTGATCGTAAAGTGCACATGAGGGGCACTAAAAAAAAGTTAGAATAATAACTTATTTTCTGCTTATAGTGACATCAACGCAGTGCGAACCAGTAGGAATCTGAAGTGGTGAATTTGGGGGTTGGAAATAGGTATGAGTTTTCTCGCAGACTGCAGCCTACATTCGCTCCCCTGGAGTTCTGTTTCAAAATGGCATCAATTGGAATGGGACTGTGTGATGCATACTAGCTAGAGTTACCTCAACAACTGATAAACTGTTATCACATCTGAAACTTTATGTACTAAACTAATTGTCTATTGGATTTTTTTTTCTATGAAGCATTTGGGATGGTTACTGATGAAGATTGTTATAAGTGAAATGACGTACGCATTTGAATGAAGATGGTTTTGAAATTGCATTTTAAATATTTTTTTTTCATTCTCTAATATTTGTACAGTTTTGTATCAATGGTGAGGAAAAGGCAGAACACGCATCGGACTTTGAATGAGCGCAACTCCGCATCGATTTTGTTTGGGAAGGTACTTAACTTTGAGAAACTGATTTGATGTATTCATATTATTAGGTTCTGGACCTTTTAGCCTTTAATTAATTTAACTGCAACTATCTTTTATTGCGAGATAGTTGAGTATATCTTTTGGGGATTCCACCTTTTAGAAAAAAAACATCTTTAGTGTTTCGTTATTTTCGTTTTAAATACTAGTTTTGCCACGGTGAATACCATGTTACCGAATGTGCATGAGAAGTGGACGGCATATTACTGGGGGATATGGGTTCTGATGTGCGGATTGCTGTGCGCTGCCGTGGTGAATGGATGTCCTCACAAATGCAGTTGCTCTGGATCTCATGTGGATTGCCAGGGTCAAGGCTTCAGGACCGTGCCAAAAGGAATACCTAGGAACGCAGAACGTTTGTAAGTAACACAAACCCCTTCGCGCATCATCACACCACTGCTCTTCTGTCCATTTATATTGTCAGAGGCGAGATGGTGTATGAGTGGGTAGCCTCATTTAATAATATGCAGAGCCTGTTGATTGTGGTTGCAAACAGTAATACGGATATGAAGATGCGACACATCTGGCACCTGCCTTGCATGCGTGCCCAAGAAGGGTGCTTATTGCGGCCGCAATTCAGTGTGGTCCTGCATCTGCAGGAACCCATCTTTATACTTACATGGATCAATTCTTAAGTTGGGACAGGTGGGAGGTGGCAATGCTGCAATACAGTAGGTGGCGTTAATGCACAAAAACATTGGATGCCAGCCGCTGATAAACACCACAGAAGATGGTAGCTAGCTAGCAAGTACACCTGTAGATTGTGTCCTTTGCCCCGAACTGTCGGGCACTGTTTTTTTAACAACGGCGAGGGCAGGTGTTCGGCAGGTAGGAGCGAAGTGTGATACTGTGACACTGTGACAGCTAGCTAGTGCACGGTGTCGCCCTAGCATCCCGTCTGCGGTGCTAGCGGGAGGCAGTGATGACCGGTAGACAGTGTCCTTCGCTCCCGGCTTTCAGGTACGGTTTTTTCCGATACACATGTGTGTACATGTGGGGGACACCGTGTGCTAGCTAATTAACAAGGTAGAACGCTAACTAGGCGGGAGCAAAGGACAATGTGTGATATTTTAGCCAACTAGTCCTAAGGAGGACTCTGGTACACTCATCATTATTAGAGGCCATAAATGTTCTCTAGATCCTCAGTGTTTTTTTGCATATCCCAACTCCCCCCTCGGAGAGTGGGCCAGGCATAATCAACAGCGACCCTGGAGCAGTTAGGGCTCCCTATATATAGCTGACCAAACATTTATTTAACAGAACAAATACTTATTGTCAATGATGGCCTAGGAACAGTGGGTTAACTGTCATGTTCAGGGGTAGAAGACAGATTTGTACCTTGTCAGTTTAGGGATTTGACCTTGCAACCTCCCGGTTACTAGTCCATCACTCTAATCACTAGGCTACCTGCCACCCCATGTCAATGAATATAGCCGACCCTGTGTATAGCCGACCCTGTGTATAGCCGACCCTGTGTATAGCTTCCTCGCTTATTTCTTATTTCTTCTGTTTTCTTTATTATATACCTGGTTTAATTAGTTAAGCTATTTAATTACTTCACTGTTGGTAGAGCTTGCAAGTTAAGCGTGTCACTGTACTTGTGATTGTGACAATAAAACGGTGAACTATATACTGTTTGTTAACATATTAGATATGCCTAGGATTGTCATTGTATGAGTATGTCATGTGCATTGGCACTTTTATGAAATTTACTAGTAGTCTGATCTGTGGCTGTAACCTGTACTTTCTTTCCAGTCCAGTCAGCCTAAGCCCCATTAACCTGAGGACTTAGCAGCCTCGGACACATTAACCTGAGGACTTAGCAGCCTCGGACACATTAACCTGAGGACTTAGCAGCCTCGGACACATTAACCTGAGGACTTACCAGCCTCGGCCCCATTAACCTGAGGACTTACCAGCCTCGGCCCCATTAACCTGAGGACTTAGCAGCCTCGGGCACATTAACCTGAGGACTTACCAGCCTCGGCCCCATTAACCTGAGGACTTACCAGCCTCGGCCCCATTAACCTGAGGACTTACCAGCCTCGGACACATTAACCTGAGGACTTAGCAGCCTCGGACACATTAACCTGAGGACTTAGCAGCCTCGGACACATTAACCTGAGGACTTACCAGCCTCGGCCCCATTAACCTGAGGACTTAGCAGCCTCGGACACATTAACCTGAGGACTTACCAGCCTCGGCCCCATTAACCTGAGGACTTACCAGCCTCGGCCCCATTAACCTGAGGACTTACCAGCCTCGGCACCATTAACCTGAGGACTTACCAGCCTCGGCCCCATTAACCTGAGGACTTACCAGCCTCGGCCCCATTAACCTGAGGACTTAGCAGCCTCGGACACATTAACCTGAGGACTTACCAGCCTCGGACACATTAACCTGAGAACTTACCAGCCTCGGCCCCATTAACCTGAGGACTTACCAGCCTCGGCCCCATTAACCTGAGGACTTACCAGCCTCGGCCACATTAACCTGAGGACTTACCAGCCTCGGCCCCATTAACCTGAGGACTTACCAGCCTCGGCCCCATTAACCTGAGGACTTAGCAGCCTCGGGCACATTAACCTGAGGACTTACCAGCCTCGGCCCCATTTAACCTGAGGACTTACCAGCCTCGGCCCCATTAACCTGAGGACTTACCAGCCTCGGCCCCATTAACCTGAGGACTTACCAGCCTCGGCACCATTAACCTGAGGACTTACCAGCCTCGGCACCATTAACCTGAGGACTTACCAGCCTCGGCCCCATTAACCTGAGGACTTACCAGCCTCGGCCCCATTAACCTGAGGACTTAGCAGCCTCGGCCCCATTAACCTGAGGACTTAGCAGCCTCGGCCCCATTAACCTGAGGACTTAGCAGCCTCGAGGATTTAGCCCCATTAACCTGAGGACTTAGCAGCCTCGGCCCCATTAACCTGAGGACTTAGCAGCCTCGGCCCCATTAACCTGAGGACTTAGCAGCCTCGGCCCCATTAACCTGAGGACTTACCAGCCTCGGCCCCATTAACCTGAGGACTTAGCAGCCTCGGCCCCATTAACCTGAGGACTTAGCAGCCTCGGCCCCATTAACCTGAGGACTTAGCAGCCTCGGCCCCATTAACCTGAGGACTTACCAGCCTCGGCCCCATTAACCTGAGGACTTAGCAGCCTCGGACACATTAACCTGAGGACTTACCAGCCTCGGCCCCATTAACCTGAGGACTTACCAGCCTCGGCCCCATTAACCTGAGGACTTACCAGCCTCGACCCCATTAACCTGAGGACTTACCAGCCTCGGCCCCATTAACCTGAGGACTTACCAGCCTCGGCCCCATTAACCTGAGGACTTACCAGCCTCGGCCCCATTAACCTGAGGACTTACCAGCCTCGGCCCCATTAACCTGAGGACTTAGCAGCCTCGGCCCCATTAACCTGAGGACTTAGCAGCCTCGGCCCCATTAACCTGAGGACTTAGCAGCCTCGGCCCCATTAACCTGAGGACTTAGCAGCCTCGGCCCCATTAACCTGAGGACTTAGCAGCCTCGGCCCCATTAACCTGAGGACTTAGCAGCCTCGGCCCCATTAACCTGAGGACTTAGCAGCCTCGGCCCCATTAACCTGAGGACTTAGCAGCCTCGGCCCCATTAACCTGAGGACTTAGCAGCCTCGGCCCCATTAACCTGAGGACTTAGCAGCCTCGGCCCCATTAACCTGAGGACTTAGCAGCCTCGGCCCCATTAACCTGAGGACTTACCAGCCTCGGCCCCATTAACCTGAGGACTTAGCAGCCTCGGCCCCATTAACCTGAGGACTTACATTTACATTTACATTTACATTTAAGTCATTTAGCAGACGCTCTTATCCAGAGCGACTTACAAATTGGTGAATTCACCTTCTGACATCCAGTGGAACAGCCACTTTACAATAGTGCATCTAAATCATTAAGGGGGGGGGGGGGGGTGGTGAGAAGGATTACTTATCCTATCCTAGGTATTCCTTGAAGAGGTGGGGTTTCAGGTGTCTCCGGAAGGTGGTGATTGACTCCGCTGTCCTGGCGTCGTGAGGGAGTTTGTTCCACCATTGGGGGCCAGAGCAGCGAACAGTTTTGACTGGGCTGAGCGGGAACTGTACTTCCTCAATGGTAGGGAGGCGAGCAGGCCAGAGGTGGATGAACGCAGTGCCCTTGCTTGGGTGTAGGGCCTGATCAGAGCCTGGAGGTACTGCGGTGCCGTTCCCCTCACAGCTCCGTAGGCAAGCACCATGGTCTTGTAGCGGATGCGAGCTTCAACTGGAAGCCAGTGGAGAGAGCGGAGGAGCGGGGTGACGTGAGAGAACTTGGGAAGGTTGAACACCAGACGGGCTGCGGCGTTCTGGATGAGTTGTAGGGGTTTAATGGCACAGGCAGGGAGCCCAGCCAACAGCGAGTTGCAGTAATCCAGACGGGAGATGACAAGTGCCTGGATTAGGACCTGCGCCGCTTCCTGTGTGAGGCAGGGTCGTACTCTGCGGATGTTGTAGAGCATGAACCTACAGGAACGGGCCACCGCCATGATGTTGGTTGAGAACGACAGGGTGTTGTCCAGGATCACGCCAAGGTTCTTAGCGCTCTGGGAGGAGGACACAATGGAGTTGTCAACCGTGATGGCGAGATCATGGAACGGGCAGTCCTTCCCCGGGAGGAAGAGCAGCTCCGTCTTGCCGAGGTTCAGCTTGAGGTGGTGATCCGTCATCCACACTGATATGTCTGCCAGACATGCAGAGATGCGATTCGCCACCTGGTCATCAGAAGGGGGAAAGGAGAAGATTAATTGTGTGTCATCTGCATAGCAATGATAGGAGAGACCATGTGAGGTTATGACAGAGCCAAGTGACTTGGTGTATAGCGAGAATAGGAGAGGGCCTAGAACAGAGCCCTGGGGGACACCAGTGGTGAGAGCGCGTGGCGAGGAGACAGATTCTCGCCACGCCACCTGGTAGGAGCGACCTGTCAGGTAGGACGCAATCCAAGCGTGGGCCGCGCCGGAGATGCCCAACTCGGAGAGGGTGGAGAGGAGGATCTGATGGTTCACAGTATCGAAGGCAGCCGATAGGTCTAGAAGGATGAGAGCAGAGGAGAGAGAGTTAGCTTTAGCAGTGCGGAGCGCCTCCGTGATGCAGAGAAGAGCAGTCTCAGTTGAATGACTAGTCTTGAAACCTGACTGATTTGGATCAAGAAGGTCATTCTGAGAGAGATAGCGGGAGAGCTGGCCAAGGACGGCACGTTCAAGAGTTTTGGAGAGAAAAGAAAGAAGGGATACTGGTCTGTAGTTGTTGACATCGGAGGGATCGAGTGTAGGTTTCTTCAGAAGGGGTGCAACTCTCGCTCTCTTGAAGACGGAAGGGACGTAGCCAGCGGTCAGGGATGAGTTGATGAGCGAGGTGAGGTAAGGGAGAAGGTCCCCGGAAATGGTCTGGAGGAGAGAGGAGGGGATAGGGTCGAGCGGGCAGGTTGTTGGGCGGCCGGCCGTCACAAGAAGCGAGATTTCATCTGGAGAGAGAGGGGAGAAAGAGGTCAGAGCACAGGGTAGGGCAGTGTGAGCAGAACCAGCGGTGTCGTTTGACTTAGCAAACGAGGATCGGATGTCGTCGACCTTCTTTTCAAAATGGTTGACGAAGTCATCTGCAGAGAGGGAGGAGGGGGGGAGGGGGAGGATTCAGGAGGGAGGAGAAGGTGGCAAAGAGCTTCCTAGGGTTAGAGGCAGATGCTTGGAATTTAGAGTGGTAGAACGTGGCTTTAGCAGCAGAGACAGAGGAGGAAAATGTAGAGAGGAGGGAGTGAAAGGATGCCAGGTCCGCAGGGAGGCGAGTTTTCCTCCATTTCCGCTCGGCTGCCCGGAGCTCTGTTCTGTGAGCTCGCAATGAGTCATCGAGCCACGGAGCGGGAGGGGAGGACCGAGCCGGCCTGGAGGATAGGGGACATAGAGAGTCAAAGGATGCAGAAAGGGAAGAGAGGAGGGTTGAGGAGGCAGAGTCAGGAGAAAGGTTGGAGAAGGTATGAGCAGAGGGAAGAGATGAAAGGATGGAAGAGGAAAGAGTAGCGGGGAGAGAGAGCGAAGGTTGGGACGGCGCGATACCATCCGAGTAGGGGCAGTGTGGGAAGTGTTGGATGAGAGCGAGAGGGAAAAGGATACAAGGTAGTGGTCGGAGACTTGGAGGGGAGTTGCAGTGAGGTTAGTGGAAGAACAGCATCTAGTAAAGATGAGGTCGAGCGTATTGCCTGCCTTGTGAGTAGGGGGAAGGTGAGAGGGTGAGGTCAAAAGAGGAGAGGAGTGGAAAGAAGGAGGCAGAGAGGAATGAGTCAAAGGTAGACGTGGGGAGGTTAAAGTCGCCCAGGACTGTGAGAGGTGAGCCGTCCTCAGGAAAGGAGCTTATCAAGGCATCAAGCTCATTGATGAACTCTCCGAGGGAACCTGGAGGGCAATAAATGATAAGAATGTTAAGCTTGAAAGGGCTGGTAACTGTGACAGCATGGAATTCAAAGGAGGCGATAGATAGATGGGTAAGGGGAGAGAGAGAGAATGACCACTTGGGAGAGATGAGGATCCCGGTGCCACCACCCCGCTGACCAGAAGCTCTCGGGTGTGCGAGAACACGTGGGCGGACGAAGAGAGAGCAGTAGGAGTAGCAGTGTTATCTGTGGTGATCCATGTTTCCGTCAGTGCCAGGAAGTCGAGGGACTGGAGGGAGGCATAGGCTGAGATGAACTCTGCCTTGTTGGCCGCAGATCGGCAGTTCCAGAGGCTACCGGAGACCAGGAACTCCACGTGGGTCGTGCGCGCTGGGACCACCAGATTAGGGTGGCGCGGCCACGCGGTGTGGAGCGTTTGTATGGTCTGTGCAGAGAGGAGAGAACAGGGATAGATAGACACATAGTTAACAGGGTACAGAAGAGGCTACGCTAATGCAAAGGAGATTGGAATGACAAGTGGACTACACGTCTCGAATGTTCAGAAAGTTAAGCTTACGTGGCAAGAATCTTATTGACTAAAATGATTGAAATGAAACAGTACTGCTGGAGTAGGCTAGCTGGTAGTGGCTGCGATGTTGACACTACACTAATCAAGTCGTTCCGTCGAGTGTAATAGTTTCTACAGTGCTGCTATTCGGGGCTAGCTGGCTAGCTAGCAAGGTTGATTGCGTTCCGTTACTTTAAAAGAACGACAATAGCTGGCTGGCTAACCTAGAAAATCGCTCTAGGCTACACAATTGTCTTAGAAACAAAGACGGCTATGTAGCTAGCTAGCTACGATCAAACAAAACAAACCGTTGTACTGTAATAGTTACTACAGTGCTGCTATTCGGGGGGTAGCTGGCTAGCTACGTTAGAAGAACGACAATAGCTGGCCAGCTAACCTAGAAAATCGCTCTAGGCTACACAATTGTCTTAGATACAAAGACGGCTATGTAGCTGGCTAGCTACGATCAACAAATCAAACCGTTGTACTGTAATGAAGTGAAATGAAAATGTGATACTACCTGTGGAACGACGGAATGTTGACCGGGTAGTTGGAGTTCAATTCGGTAGAGGTTGGCTAGCTGTTGGCTAGCTAGCTAGCAGCATTACCTACGTTAAGGACGACAAATAGCTGGCTAGCTAACCTCGGTAAATTAAGATAATCACTCTAAGTCTACACACTCTAAACTGCACAATTATCTTGGATACGAAGACAACTATGTAGCTAGCTGACACTACACTAATCGAGTCGTTCAGTTGAGTGTAGTAGTTTCTACAGTGCTAGTGGACAGTGGATGTTAGCTAGCTGCTTAGCTAGCTGCTGGGCAGATACGTTAGGACGACGAAATACGATAATTATGCAATTGTCGTTGATACAAAGACGGCTATGTAGCTGGCTAAGAAGAAATTGCTAAGATTAGACAAATCAAACCGTTGTACTATAACGAAATGTAATGAAAAGTTATAAAAAGTTATACTACCTGCGGACCGAAGTGTAGATGCGGCCGCTCGCTCCAACTTACCAGCCTCGGCCCCATTAACCTGAGGACTTACCAGCCTCGGCCCCATTAACCTGAGGACTTACCAGACTCGGCCCCATTAACCTGAGGACTTACCAGCCTCGGCCCCATTAACCTGAGGACTTAGCAGCTTCGGCCCCATTAACCTGAGGACTTACCAGCCTCGGCCCCATTAACCTGAGGACTTAGCAGCCTCGGACACATTAACCTGAGGACTTACCAGCCTCGGACACATTAACCTGAGGACTTACCAGCCTCGGCCCCATTAACCTGAGGACTTACCAGCCTCGGCCCCATTAACCTGAGGACTTACCAGCCTCGGCCCCATTAACCTGAGGACTTACCAGCCTCGGCCCCATTAACCTGAGGACTTACCAGCCTCGGCCCCATTAACCTGAGGACTTACCAGCCTCGGCCCCATTAACCTGAGGACTTAGCAGCCTCGGCCCCATTAACCTGAGGACTTAGCAGCCTCGGCCCCATTAACCTGAGGACTTAGCAGCCTCGGCCCCATTAACCTGAGGATTTACCAGCCTCGGCCACATTAACCTGAGGACTTAGCAGCCTCAAACCCATTAACCTGAAGATTTAGCAGCCTCAGCCCCATTAACCTTAAGATTTAGCAGCCTCAGCCTCATTAACCTGAGGACTTAGCAGCCTCAGCCACATTAACCTGAGGACTTAGCAGCCTCAGCCACATTAACCTGAGGACTTAGCAGCCTCAGCCACATTAACCTGAGGATTTAGCAGCCTCAAACCCATTAACCTGAGGATTTAGCAGCCTCAAACACATTAACCTGAGTATTTAGCAGCCTCAAACCCATTAACCTGAGGATTTAGCAGCCTCGAACCCATTAACCTGAGGATTTAGCAGCCTCAAACCCATTAACCTGAGGATTTAGCAGCCTCAAACCCATTAACCTGAGGACTTAGTATGAAATGACATTCCATGGGGGAAGTGGGTCCTGCAATCCCTGAAAATGCAGTGTTTCCACCTCTGGTGATTCTAGGGGATGGAACCTATTATCTAGCATAACTAAGAAGCTTAAGGACCTCAGGGGATACAAAACATGAGGCACTGCAACAACAAACACAATCTTTTTTTGCTTGGAAGTGGTATGAAAGCAAAGCATGTTCGCATTAGCCAGAGGCTCGTTGACCATAGACCTGTTGAATTTGAGAGAGTGATCCCTAGACATTTGAAACAGAGAAAATAAATAATACTACCGAGTGGGATTGCGTGTCCCTTTAGGAAAAAGGGTTGATCTTTTCTTTATTTAGTTGCCAGTCAAGTTGTTTTAACATGCAACATTTGACTGTAGTTGTGGATAGGAGGCAGCAATGAGCCTTGTTCATATCTTCTTAAGTAGAAAGTAATTAGACTACGGTTGTTTTGATGAGAAATGTTTGAGTGTTAACGTAATAAAAGCAGGAAACGGGCATGTTGAAAATGCCTACTTCCCAAAGGGGAATGCCAGCCCAGCACCTATAGAATAGCAAATTAGAAGCCCAGTCAATTTGGTTCTGTCAATGCTCAGGGCCACTTGAGACCTCATTTGCATCTTGTTTGAGCAGAAGGAGTGTGAAGGCTTAATGATGGTGGCCAAGGTGGGACAGTCCCCTCTTTTCCGGGGTGCAATTCACACCCTGCTAGAGTTCCCAGAACACCTTGGAGTGCTCCTGGCTCTTATCACGCTGATGCTACTGGGGCCGTGATGGACGAACTACAGCCCAGCCACACCCACAGTCCACCAATACTCTCAGGGAGGGTGGGAGGCTGTCAGCTGAGAACAATGTGTATGCAGTTACCAACACTTAACCCATCCATCATCCCAATTACACTGCCAATCAACTCCATATTACACTCACACAGAGGATAAACTGATCCTAGACCATTTGTAGCCTACTGTACAAAGGCACCAGTAGATGCTGCTACATTCCAGATCTATTGGCTAAGTGGTGAATGTGTTTCAGCTTAACTTGAGTTTGTCTTGTAGTGGCACTTGGTAGGTCATGAGGGTCAGTATGTGAATGTTCTAGAGTTGGTGTCTTGGTTGACCTGTTGAACTGTCTGATAATGACTTTAACTTGCCTGGCTGGCTGATGCTGGCACTGCCAGCGGGCACAGCTAACATCAGCCTTCTGGGAAATATCAGCCGTCCAAAATCTCTGTGTAAAATATTTGGAGGTGCTTTATTTCAGCCAGCACTTCAAAGGCCAAAGCTGGCAGAGTGAGGGAGGGAGGGAGGGAGAGAGGGAGGGAGGGAGAGAGGGGAGCAGACTTTTTGTTGCAGCGTTAAGTGGAGAGAGAAAGTGGTCTAAGTCACGAATGTGTCCTTGAAGAGGTTAGTCCAAAATGTAGGAACACACAAGTTCAGAACTCGTCCAAGTGTGTGTCATGCTTTAATGCAAGACTGGTTTTGACAGTCTCTAAGAGTCTGTGAACCTGGGGCCATTTTAGGTTAACAAGGACCCGCTTTTTGCTGTTTGGGTTCTGTTACCAAAGCAACACATCAAGGCCCTTTGCTTTGTCCCGTCAGGCCATCCTTTATATTCTCAGCTCTCGCTGAACTTCGCTTAATGTGACAAAGTGTTTATCCCAATCTACCAAATATGGATAACTCTCTGCATGTTTTGGTGCCTTTGTCATTGATGCGCAAGGGCCCCAAACATTACGTTGCAGTTAGCAACACAGTAAACAATGTATGGAGCCAGGAATCACTGCATGTACCTTGAGTTGATCAGGATGTTACTGGGGGAGTGACTGTATGTGGCGTCTAGATCTGGGGTAATATTCCCTTAGAGAGGCAGGATGTCCAGGCAGCAACATGTGAAGATCCTGTTGATGGTTTTTCATGAGGAATGATTCGTCAGATTAGTGGACCATGAGCAGCCCTGAGCTTTAACAACTCTCTCTTTAGCTGTATACTGTAACACTGTGGGTCTGGTTAACTCCTTAGGGTTCCTTACGAACATTATTAGTGTTCACAACCGGAGCTTGTGATTTAGGTGTGTTTTAACATTGTCCTCGTTCCTTTATATCTCTGCCAGTGCACCTAATTACTGTGTGTTTGTGTCCTGGCTGCTTGATTCTCTTCCTGCTAGTCTTCTTCCATCTTTCTTGGTTTACATGAAGCTCTGCGTCTTCTGCACCTCAAGCCCTGGACAGCTCAGGAGCAAATTGCCTGAGATGAGTCCTGGGAGGCATGTCAGATTGAGTTCCCCTGTCACCTCTGAAGTTTACTGTACAGATGTAATCTAAGGAGTCATGTATGCACTGTACTGGTCTGGACAGTACTGCAAACACTGACTGGGGTATGCTGGGTATTATTACTTTTCTATTAGTTCTCTATGTTCTTTCTCTCTGCATTGTTGGGAAGTGCCTGTAAGTTAGTCTACTCTTGTTGTTGGCGAAGCAGGTGACACATTTTTTTATATTTTTTTTACCTTTATTTTACTAGGCAAGTCAGTTAAGAACAAATTCTTATTTTCAATGACGGCCTAGGAACAGTGGGTTAACTGCCTGTTCAGGGGCAGAACGGCAGATTTGTACCTTGTCAGCTCGGGGTTTCGAACTTGCAACCTTTCGGTTACTAGTCCAACGCTCTAACCACTAGGCTACCCTGCCGCCCCAAATACAATTTGATTAAGGAAGATCCAGTTGACTAAGGTACACTAGGATGATCCAGTTGCCTGTCTGCCTCTCTGTGTGCCTCTGTCTGCCTGCCTTTTTTTCCCACCTTTATTTAACTAGGCTCTCTGCCTCTCTGCCTGTCTGCCTGTCTGCCTGTCTGTCTGTCTGTCTGTATGTCTGCCTGCCTGCCTGCCTGCCTGCCTGCCTGCCTCTCTGTCTGCCTCTCTGTCTGCCTCTCTGTCTGCCTCTCTGTCTGTCTGCCTGTCTGTCTGCCTGCCTGTCTGCCTGCCTGTCTGCCTGTCTGCCCTTTGAAAATAAACCATCTTGAAGTAAACCGACACGTCCGGAGAAAATATGAAATATTCTTGTCAGTTGTGCTGAGTCAGAAGTGCGTGTCCTTCAGCTGGGAACTCATCCGGTAATTAAAATATTTAGAAAACCAAAGTCCCAGTGAGATGTTGCCTATCCTGCTCACACTGCCTCATAAACAATAGAAAACAGCACAGAATGTTGCTGTCATCTTCACTTTGGACATCTTTGTTCACCCAGCGAATAGTAATGCATTCCATGAGTCATCATCAGGACAGTGATGAAGTGGTGTCTCTTAAGGTTGGAGATACCGAGCGGTGCCTGATCTGAAAGGTGATGTGACGTACACTGCTTTCGGGAAGTATTCAGACCACATGACTTTTCCCACATTTTGTTACGTTACAGCCTTATTCTAAAATGGATTAAATTAAAAAAAGAAAATCCTTGTCAATCTATACACAATACCCCATAATGACGAAGCAAAAACACATTTTTAGACGTTTTTGATAATGTATTAAAAATAAAAAAACAGATACCTTATTTATATGAGTATTCAGACCCTTTGCTACGAGATTCGTAATTGAGCTCAGGTGCATCCTGTTTCCATTGATCATCCTTGAGATGTTTCTACAACTTGACTGGAGTCCACCTGTGGTAAATTCAATTGATTGGACATGATTTGGAAAAGCACACACCTGTCTATATAAGGTCCCATAGTTGACAGTGCATGTCAGATTAAAAACCAAGCCACGACGTCGAAGAAATTGTCCGTAGAGCTCCGAGACAGCATTATTTTGAGGCACAGATCTGGGGAAGGATACCAAAAAATATCTGCAGCATTGAAGGTCCCCAAGAACACAGTGGCCTCTGTCATTCTTAAATGGAAGAAGTTTGGAACCACCAAGAGTCTTCCTAGAGCTGGCCGACCGGCCAAACTGAGCAATCGGGGGAAAAGGGCTTTGGTCAGGGAGGTGACTAAGAACCCGATGGTCACTCTGACAGAGCTCTATAATTCTTCTGTTGAGATGGGAGAACCTTCTAGAAGGACAACCATCCCTGCAGCACTCCACCAATCAGGCCTTAATGGTAGAGCGGCAAGATGGAAGCCACTCCTTAGTAAAAGCACCACTTGGAGATTTGCCAAAAGGCGTTGATAACCAAACACAATTCAATATCCAGGTTGTCGACAAATTAATAATTGATATGATGGATTCATATCTCCATCTCAAACAAAAATATATTTTAGACATTGGACTATTCTTATACATATAGGCCTATATGCATTGTCTATTTTTAGTTGAATTCTGGGTTGAATTGAAACAATAGCTGTTGACAACTTTACAAATGCTGTATGGTCCTAAATAGGCTCATTGATGATATGACTGTTAAAGTTTAGTTCCATTTCATTTGCTCTGTTAAACCTTCCCTTTCGAATGACTTTGATAGCAGCAGTGAATGTATTTAGATATTAAGACATCTCTCAATCATCATTCTCACAATAGAACATTGGTAGTAGTCGGTGACAAATATCATGTCTTAGCAGGGCTGGATGGGAGACCAAATGAATAGCTGTAGATATATCAACTCTCCAGTAGGAGGTGCTGCCCTGCCTATTGTTTCTTTTATATTGGATAAAGCGTTAAAGATCTGACATTGTTTCAAAGGTACAAATTCAACTTCAGGTTTGTCTGTGTTGAAAATTGGTTACGATGATGACATGACCCTGTGGTTGACACTCAAAAAACAAGAGGTGATGACCTTTTTAAAATCCTTTGTATTTTCCACGTAGATTGCACGTCACAATACGTTGACAAATTACGTTGAAACAATGTTGATTCAATCAGTTTTTGCCCACTGGGTTTGGCTGCTTGGTCATATATATTTTCCTCTCTGTTGGTGTGCGAGTCCTCACTTCATGTGTTTAAAGTGTAGCTCAAGTCTTGTTTATTTGCAGTCATGGTGGCTGCCTTGCAATTATTACTATTAACTACCTCTAGTTTAAAGATGTTTGCCAAGCTAAAGTGATCTATTGACTCTGCCTACAAACAGGTTGTGTAGGTGTCTATGGTATTGGGTTTGAAGTGGCACTGTTCACATAGCTGTTAGTGATGATTTGTCACCTTAAGAATTCAGTGATATTGATGTCCAGTGATATTGATGTCCAGTGATATTGATGTCCAGTGATGTCTGTGTCCAGTGATGTCTGTGTCCAGTGATGTCTGTGTCCCAATGATTTTGGTGTGCAGTGATATCAGTGTCCAGTGATATCGGTGCCCAGTCGTGCGTGTCTATGTGTGTGCACCTGTGTGTGTGTTGAATCAACACCCTTGTGGAGGAGATGAAAGGCAGACGGAATATTTGATTCCTCAGACTTGTGATTGGGTTACAAACCATACAGACCACACTAACCATACAGACCACACAAACCATACTAACCATACTAACCATACAGACCACACAAACCATACTAACCACACAGACCATACTAACCATACTAACCATACTAACTATACAAACCATACTAACTATATTAGCCATACTAACCATTCAAACTATACTAACCATACAAACCTTACTAACCATACAAACTATACTAACCATACAAACTATACTAACTATATTAGCCATACTAACCATACTAACCTTACTAACCATACAGACCACACAAACCATACTAACCATACTAACCATACAGACCACACAAACCATACTAACCATACAGACCACACAAACCATACTAACCATACAGACCACACAAACCATACTAACCATACAAGCCATACTAACCATACTAACTATACAAACCATACTAACTATATTAGCCATACTAACCATTCAAACTATACTAACCATACAAACTATACTAACCATACAAACTATACTAACTATATTAGCCATACTAACCATACTAACCTTACTAACCATACAAGCCATACTAACCATACAAACCATGCTAACCTTACTAACCATATAAGCCATACTAACCATACAAGCCATACTAACCATACAAGCCATACTAACCATACAAGCCATACTAACCATACAAGCCATACTAACCATACAAGCCGTACTAACCATACAAGCCATACTAACTATATTAGCCATACTAACCATACAAGCCATACTAACCATACAAGCCATACTAACCATACAAGCCATAATAACCATACAAGCCATACTAACTATGTTAGCCATACAAGCCATACTAACCATACAAGCCATACTAACTATAATAACCATACAAGCCATACTAACCATACAAGCCATACTAACCATACAAACCACACTAACTATATTAGCCATACAAGCCATACTAACCATACAAGCCATACTAACCATACTAACCATACAAGCCATACTAACCATACAAACTATATTAGCCATACTAACCATACAAGCCATACTAACCATACAAGCCATACTAACCATACAAACCATACTAACTATACTAGCCATACTAACCATACAAACCATACTAACTATATTAGCCATACAAGCCATACTAACCATACAAGCCATACTAACCATACAAGCCATACTAATTATACTAACCATACAAGCCATACTAACCATACAAACCATACTAACTATATTAGCCATACTAACCATACAAGCCATACTAACCATACAAGCCATACTAACCATACAAGCCATACAAGCCATACTAACCATACAAGCCGTACTAACCATACAAGCCGTACTAACCATACAAGCCGTACTAACCATACTAGCCGTACTAACCATACAAGCCATAATAACCATACAAACCATACTAACTATATTAGCCATACAAGCCATACTAACTATACTAACCATACAAGCCATACTAACCATACTAACTATATTAGCCATACAAACCATACTAACCATACAAGCCATACTAACCATACTAACCATACAAACTATACTAACTATATTAGCCATACTAACCATACAAGCCATACTAACCATACAAGCCATACTAACCATACAAGCCATACTAACCATACAAACCATACTAACTATACTAGCCATACTAACCATACAAGCCATACTAACCATACAAACCATACTAACTATATTAGCCATACTAACCATACTAACCATACAAGCCATACTAACCATACAAGCCATACTAACCATACAAGCCATACTAACCATACAAGCCATACTAACCATACAAGCCATATTAACCATAATTTACATTTACATTACATTTAAGTCATTTAGCAGACGCTCTTATCCAGAGCGACTTACAAGCCATACTAACCATACTAACCATACAAGCCATACAAACCATACTAACTATATTGGCCATACTAACCATACAAGCCATACTAACCATACAAGCCATACTAACCATACAAACCATACAAACCATACTAACCACACTAACCATACTAATTATGCAAGCCATACTGACTATGCAAGCCATACTAACTATGCAAGCCATACTAACTATGCAAGCCATACTAACTATACAAGCCATACTAACTATGCAAGCCATACTAACTATGCAAGCCATACTAACTATGCAAGCCATACTAACTATGCAAGCCATACTAACTATGCAAGCCATACTAACTATGCAAGCCATACTAACTATGCAAGCCATACTAACTATGCAAGCCATACTAACTATGCAAGCCATACTAACTATGCAAGCCATACTAACTATGCAAGCCATACTAACTATGCAAGCCATACTAACTATACAAACTATACTAACTATACAAGCCATACTAACTATACAAGCCATACTAACCATACAAGCCATACTAACCATACGAAGCATACTAACCTCCCTATTTTATCTGTCACAATTTTTGTAATTTTGTCATTTTTATTAGGATCCCCATTAGCCAACGCCATAATGCTAGCTAATCTTCCTGGGGTCCAACACCAATTAACAAGACATTACAAACAACCATAATCAAGACTTCACAAACATTCAACAAGTAGACAATACAGATAACAATGAAACAGTGTTCAAACAGGAAAGCACACTGTTATGTTCTGGAAAAGAAGGGAGGACTGTGTTAGGGAGGGAAGGAGGGAGCAATGAGTAAAGTTCAACCCGGGAAACCACCAATATCCCGATAAGAGTCTTAGAAAAACATTGCATCAGCTGCAAAAAGTCTCACGTCTTGTAGTTTGGAAATACGTGTGATGATTGCCATCATTCCATGGCATGTGCAGATTTGTACAGGAAAATAAATCATTCTAAATGGCCATTCCAATATGAACATGATAACTCTACAATGTTTGCTATGTTAACTGGCAGATGTACAACGATGTGTCAAGTGTGTACTGTAATATGGTCATGTAAGGGCATTAGGAAGAGTGTGCTCAATCAGTTCTGTCCACGTTCATCCTTCTACAATGGAAATGAAAGACATTATAATGTTCTATCAAATTCAATGGCCGTTCACATACATTCTTACCTACCGCTCTGCTTTATCTCAAGAGCTGGTGTGCTGAATGACAATGTTGAAGTATTGTGTGGAAGATTATACTCGGCAAAGGTCTGAATTTTCCACTGACGAAAAATCTTTGTCAAATAGTCCCGAGCTCCAGAGGAGGAACTCAATTAAGATTCCAACCATGGTTCAGAGACTTGAGAAGGAAATGGAGCATGCCTATCTGCTGTAGAAGACCAGACGACTGTGGCTTTGAGGAAAATAACACGAGGTTACAGCAGGAAACGCATTGTGAAACGAAGCGTTAGATGGAAAAAGAGAGAGAGACTGTTTGTGTGTTTATACACTTTTTTTTCTTGCATGGATTTGAATGGGCTTTGGGGGCCTTTTTGGTACGTGTCACCCGATATGTCGTTAGTGCAACATGATGTTCCTGGGCCATAAGAAATGTGTTTTGCTGTCCAGTTGGTCGGTGTGTACCAATAAAGTGCTCCTCTAAGTGATTTAGCCCAAGGTAAAATAAAACGTTTCTGTCAGCTTTGGGCCCAGACTAGTTGGTTCAGTGGTTTTAAAGGCCTTGATTGGGTGGGTTGGCCTGGGTTGGGGGGCAGGGACATTGTTAGGCCCTGAACACCTGTTGTTTGGATTGCCACCTTATCCCTCATACAAATAAAAACAAACAATTACCAGCAGGCTTGTAGATTTGTGACCCACACATTGGCACTTAAAGGAGCCTGAAAAAAGCCGGTTTAATTGAGTTCGTTGTGTTGCGATTCCTGATTATAATCCCACATTATTCACACCGACAGTTACTGGGAACAGTGAAGAATGGATATAAGAGAGGAGAGATTGGAGAGCGAGTGAGAATGAAAGCTGGGTTATCGGAGGGGAGAGAGAATAAGAGCGAGATCGTGTTGTGTGGGAGTGAGAGAGATTTGGAGAGAGAGGGGGTGAGTAAGAGAGAGCGAGAAGGTGAGAGGGTATTAGAATGAGCATAAAGGGTGAGAGAGTGAGGGTGAGTGTGAGAGAGAGAGGGGGTGAAAGAGAGGGGGTGAAAGAGAGGGGTGAGAGAGTGTGAAAGAGCGAGAGGGTGAGAGAGATATCAGCACGAGAGAGAACATAGAGAGTTTGAGAGAGAGGAACAAGGAGCGTGAAGTAGAGGCAGTAGTCTGTCAGGCCCCTGTCCCCTCTAAAGACATAGTTTGGCCATTAGAGCTCTTTATGTGCAGAGCTGGGGAAGCTTTTTGAAATCCAGTATGCCTTTAAATCAGATTTATAAATGTTTACTTATATTATGAGAAACACACTGAACCCAACGTCAGGAGCCCAGGCTCTGTGTGTGTGTGTTTTTTATTTAACTAGTTAGTTAAGAACAAATTCTTATTTACAATGACGGCCTACCCCAGCCAAACCTGGACGACACTTGGCCAATTGTGTGCTGCTCAATGGGTCTCCCAATCACAGCCGGTTTCTCTCTCTCTCTCTCTCTCTCTCTCTCTCAAAATATACCAATAAACATAGAGGAAATAAGTCAGAATCCATATTGTATGTACATTAACATTCTGAGAAGTAGTTTAAATAGATATATATACATTCTGAGAAGTAGTTAAAAGAGATATATACATTCTGAGAAGTAGTTAAAAGAGATATATACATTCTGAGAAGTAGTTAAAAGAGATATATACATTCTGAGAAGTAGTTAAAAGAGATATATACATTCTGAGAAGTAGTTAAAACATTCTGAGAAGTAGTTAAAAGAGATATATACATTCTGAGAAGTAGTTAAAAGAGATATATACATTCTGAGAAGTAGTTAAAAGAGATATATACATTCTGAGAAGTAGTTAAAACAGATATATACATTCTGAGAAGTAGTTAAAACAGATATATACATTCTGAGAAGTAGTTAAAAGATATATATACATTCTGAGAAGTAGTTAAAACAGATATATACATTCTGAGAAGTAGTTAAAATAGATATATACATTCTGAGAAGTAGTTAAAACAGATATATACATTCTGAGAAGTAGTTAAAAGATATATATACATTCTGAGAAGTAGTTAAAACAGATATATACATTCTGAGAAGTAGTTAAAATAGATATATACATTCTGAGAAGTAGTTAAAACAGATATATACATTCTGAGAAGTAGTTAAAACAGATATATACATTCTGAGAAGTAGTTAAAACAGATATATACATTCTGAGAAGTAGTTAAAAGAGATGTATACATTCTGAGAAGTAGTTAAAATAGATATATACATTCTGAGAAGTAGTTAAAACAGATATATACATTCTGAGAAGTAGTTAAAACAGATATATACATTCTGAGAAGTAGTTAAAACAGAGAAATAGTCTGGAATCTAGATAAGCTTTTGGCTCCAGAGATAGAATGGTCTATTTGTTATAGCTCTTTCTCATGCTCCAGCCTTGTCCTACATACACATAGTCAGTATGGACCGTGTACAATACACACTGACATAGTTAGGACAGGCTTATGCAAACATACACACATACACGCGCACACACACACACCAGGCCCTGGTGTGTTTGAGGTTTGAGCACAGGCTCCTGGAGGGGCCCTCTTTGCCCAGCCAGGTAAGGAGTGTCTGAGATTGAAGGATTTGTCCCCCAGCATCTTAGGTAGACGGCACAGGGCAGAGAGAGACAGAAGAGAGGGTGGGGCCCTGCTCTGCTCTGCTCCTCATCTCCAGGGCAATCCTCCACAGAGAACCTCAGCAATACTGTCCTCTATGGCAGGGTTGGCTACTCCAGTCCTCCAGGGCCTGATTGGTGTCACACTGTTTCTCCGTCCCTAGCAAACACAGCTGATTCATCAAATTGCACTCTGACCTGAAGATCATGATTAGGTGATTATGGGAGTCAGGTGTGTTAGATGGGCTGGGGCAGAACTGGGACACTAATCATGCCCTCGAGGACTGGAATTGCCCGGCCCTGCTCTGTAGAGAGAGAACTGGTGAGAGAACTGATAGACTGAACAGGATTATGAAGATGAGTGATTATCCTTCTAACCTCTTTCTCTCTCTTTTTTTTCTCTCTCTTTTTTCTCTTTCTCTCTCTTTCTCTCCCTCTTTCTCTTGCTTTCTCGCTCCTTCTCTCAGGGATTTGGACAGGAATAACATCACCAGGATCTCTAAAGTGGACTTCTCTGGCATCAAGAACCTGCGAGTTCTGTAAGCACTCTGCCCTTCACAAATAATATGCATAATAATGTCAATAAAACACAATAACATAGATATTTTCTGTCAATTAACATGTAGCTCAGTAATAGATGTGTTACCACTAAGTATGGGCTCAGTCATGTTTATTCATTGTATTCAGTAGTGTCATTAGTAAAACATTTAAAGAAACAGTGTATAGTGATTAAGTCGGTCATTTAGAATGTAATATGTTTATGTTTAATTGATGGTGAATATAGGGGAATAGTCTTTATAGCCATCTGAAATAACCAAGCATAATTACAACATTTTGACATGGTTAAAAAGCATAGTATTTGGACCTTTTACCTGGTAATGACATGCAGTAAAATACTCCAACTTCTCTCACCACCATCACTCTGATGATTTTCAAAGGAAAGTATTTGACACTCATCTGTTTGGAGATGTCCTGATGGACTCGATGGGCTTCCTCTTTCCTCCCCTCTCTGCTGAATAGAGAGTGTGTGTGACTGTGCTGAACTAATGACTGTAATCTAAGGACATCTCGGTGCTGTTTACCTCCTGAATAAGAGCCTGTAAAAGGATGGGGTGGAGATAAAAAGAAACGGCAAACAAAAGTGCCCAAGGAGTGGTAATAAGCAGTGTCTGTCCTGCAGTACTGTCAGCCGAGTCCACTGCCTGTTTTATGTGGTTCATGGTTAGCAGGAGTGACGTTTCCTACTCCAAACCATGTGGATGTAAAGGGCCTTCGGAAGCTCAGAGTAAGAGAGCCTTATCTAGGAGGGAGAGAGAGTAGCATATGAGGGGTGATTACCTCTGTGATTCACTTCATCTGAGTACATGTGCACACGCACACTGAAACTCCCTTAATGTTAAGGAATTGCTAATGGAAAATGCATTATTTCCAGAAAAAAATACTAGTATACTACACGATACACATGAATCCATCTGAACCAACTGGTGGGTTCGGGGAATCTTACTTAAATATCAGTAAATCAATCCGTGTGAGTCTGATTTCCCAGTTGTGTGAATCAGATTTATAATACATCAGATCAGCATCCAAGGTACAGGCCAAATAAGGTAAACAATTCTGGGCTGAACATGTTGGACTTTGCTTTGCTAGCGCCATCTGAGGCCAATCCACTGGTATTAGAGCGGTTGGCTTTTGGCTACGCCGATGGCTAAGTCTGGAAACCTGTGGTTTGTTTGAACAGTTCCCTATGATGAGGCCAACTGTGTCATCTCTCCTGACAAACTGAAATGACAAAAACATGAATTAATGGTCCAAAAACAGCCACATATAAACATTTAAAATACCATTTATAACTGATAGCCTCCTGCCAAAAGATCGGAATTCCACATGAGATGCGTATGTTTTCTGTCTCGTGTTTCCACGTTCTACTTTTGACCTTGGCTGTGTCGAGTCGTCCTGAGTATCAGTCACTCTGGGATTCATATGCTTCTCAAATATGTCATTCCAAATTGGCCTTAATATCCACAGACACAAATATAAACACAGCATATCCATGGAGTTGTAGATATTCTGCCTTATAATGCATCTGGAAAACCTTAGAGATCCATGACAAGATGTTCCCGGAGCAGAGGGTAGACAGACTAGAGTAGTGTAGCCTTTACCCCATGTAGCCTTTACCCCATGTAGCCTTTACCCCATGTAGCCTTTACCCCATGTAGCCTTTACCCCATGTAGCCTTTACCCCATGTAGCCTTTACCCCATGTTGCCTTGAACCCATGTTGTGAGAACAAGGCCTTTACCCCATGTTGCCTTGAACCCATGTTGTGAGAGCATGGCCTTTACCCCATGTTGCCTTTACCAAATGTTGTGAGAGCATGGCCTTTACCCCATGTTGCCTTTACCACATGTTGTGAGAGCATGGCCTTTACCCCATGTTGCCTTGAACCCATGTTGTGAGAGCATGGCCTTTACCCCATGTTGCCTTGAACCCATGTTGTGAGAGCATGGCCTTTACCCCATGTTGCCTTGAACCCATGTTGTGAGAGCATGGCCTTTACCCATGTTGCCTTTACCACATGTTGTTAGAGCATGGCCTTTACCCCATGTTGCCTTTACCACATGTAGCCTTTACCCCATGTAGCCTTTACCCCATGTAGCCTTTACCCCATGTAGCCTTTACCCCATGTTGCCTTGAACCCATGTTGTGAGAACAAGGCCTTTACCCCATGTTGCCTTGAACCCATGTTGTGAGAGCATGGCCTTTACCCCATGTTGCCTTTACCAAATGTTGTGAGAGCATGGCCTTTACCCCATGTTGCCTTGAACCCATGTTGTGAGAGCATGGCCTTTACCCATGTTGCCTTGAACCCATGTTGTGAGAGCATGGCCTTTACCCCATGTTGCCTTGAACCCATGTTGTGAGAGCATGGCCTTTACCCATGTTGCCTTTACCACATGTTGTTAGAGCATGGCCTTTACCCCATGTTGCCTTTACCACATGTTGTGAGAGCATGGCCTTTACCCATGTTGCCTTGAACCCATGTTGTGAGAGCATGGCCTTTACCCCATGTTGCCTTGAACCCATGTTGTGAGAGCATGGCCTTTACCCCATGTTGCCTTGAACCCATTTTGTGAGAGCATGGCTTTTACCCCATGTTGCCTTTACCACATGTTGTGAGAGCATGGCCTTTACCCCATGTTGCCTTGAACCCATGTTGTGAGAGCATGGCCTTTACCCCATGTTGCCTTGAACCCATTTTGTGAGAGCATGGCCTTTACCCCATGTTGCCTTTAACACATGTTGTTAGAGTATGGCCTTTACCCCATGTTGCCTTGAACCCATTTTGTGAGAGCATGGCCTTTACCCCATGTTGCCTTGAACCCATGTTGTGAGAGCATGGCCTTTACCCCATGTTGCCTTGAACCCATGTTGTTAGAGCATGGCCTTTACCCCATGTTGCCTTTACCACATGTTGTTAGAGCATGGCCTTTACCCCATGTTGCCTTGAACCCATTTTGTGAGAGCATGGCCTTTACCCCATTTTGCCTTTACCACATGTTGTTAGAGCATGGCCTTTACCCATGTTGCCTTGAACCCATGTTGTGAGAGCATGGCCTTTACCCATGTTGCCTTGAACCCATTTTGTGAGAGCATGGCCTTTACCCCATGTTGCCTTTACCACATGTTGTGAGAGCATGGCCTTTACCCATGTTGCCTTGAACCCATTTTGTGAGAGCATGGCCTTTACCCCATGTTGCCTTTACCACATGTTGTGAGAGCATGGCCTTTACCCCATGTTGCCTTGAACCCATTTTGTGAGAGCATGGCCTTTACCCATGTTGCCTTGAACCCATTTTGTGAGAGCATGGCCTTTACCCCATGTTGCCTTGAACCCATTTTGTGAGAGCATGGCCTTTACCCATGTTGCCTTGAACCCATTTTGTGAGAGCATGGCCTTTACCCCATGTTGCCTTGAACCCATGTTGTGAGAGCATGGCCTTTACCCATGTTGCCTTGAACCCATGTTGTGAGAGCATGGCCTTTACCCCATGTTGCCTTTACCACATGTTGTTAGAGTATGGCCTTTACCCCATGTTGCCTTGAACCCATGTTGTGAGAGCATGGCCTTTACCCATGTTGCCTTGAACCCATGTTGTGAGAGCATGGCCTTTACCCCATGTTGCCTTGAACCCATGTTGTGAGAGCATGGCCTTTACCCATGTTGCCTTGAACCCATGTTGTGAGAGCATGGCCTTTACCCCATGTTGCCTTGAACCCATTTTGTGAGAGCATGGCCTTTACCCCATGTTGCCTTGAACCCATGTTGTGAGAGCATGGCCTTTATATACTGATGTAATTGTATTTATTGATTATGTTGTCTCTCTCTTTTCTGTCAGGCACTTAGAGGACAACCAGATCACTGTGATTGAGAGGGGGGCGTTCCAGGACCTCAAACAGCTGGAGAGACTGTAAGTATCCCTAGTACCCCTATTTTCGCGTCCTGATGAAAAGCATGCCCAAAGTAATCTGCCTGTTACTCAGGCCCAGAAGCTAGGATATGCATATAATTGGTAAATTTGGATAGAAAACACTCTAATGTTTCTAAAACCATTAACGTAATGTCTGTGAGTATAACAGAACTGATATGGCAAGCAAAACCCCGGGGACAAACCATCCCCCCCCCAAAAAAAATTCAGCCTACCACTATTTTCATTGGCTGTCCCTTTTATTATTAGGAAAAGTCCTCCCAGATTGCAGGTCCTAGGATGCTACCGTCCCACCTGCCCATAGGAAGTCTTTTGTTTAGACATGTAGCTAGCTAGCTAAACAATGAACCGGCATAATCTCAACGCATACTAATACAAATACAAACATTGTCATAGCTGTAGTATCACTAGATGGCTTCCACCCGGTGACATAAACCCAGCACCTCAGAGGCTGCTGCCCCATATACTTAGAATTCAAATCACTGGCCACTTTAATAATGGAACACCAGTCACTTTAATAATGTTTGTATATTTTTGCTTTACTCATCTCATATGTATATACTGTATTCTATTCTACTGTATTTTAGTCTATGCCTCTCCGCCATGCTCATCCTAATATTTATATATTTTACTTTTAGGTTGTGTGTATTCTGTGTATTGTTGTGAATTGTTAGATATTACTGCACTGTTGCAGCTAGAAACACAAGCATTTCGCTACACCCGCAATAACATCTGCTAAACATGTATATGTGACAAAGAAAATTTGATTTGATGAATCTGCAGGTAGCTAAAGAGCTAACCAACTCGGTTCAATGTTAGCCAGCTAACATTAGGCTATAACTAGCAATGCAAATGTATTTCTGATTCAAATAATATTACCATACAGATCATACACGTAACGTTAGCTAGCGAGCCAGCAAGCTACAGTAATGTTCACTAGCTAGCTAACAGTACACTTTAACATGCAATGAAAGCGACTTTCTGGCAAACTTTGAAACATATAATATCTGAAAATGTATCTAGATTATTACCCATATACATGGATGAACGCTTCACATCAGACTTGTTTGTAGCTACAGCTTGTTTGGCCAGCGTTGTGTCAAGTCATCCCGGTTCACAGTGACCGTGGCGTGTGCAGAAAGTAGCCCATCACTTTTTTCAACTGATCTGTCGACAGCGGCTGCTAAATTTAGGGCATCAATGTTGTTGAGAGAAGTTGCCAAACAAAAACGGCGTGGTGGAAAGGACAGTAAACACATACTGAGCAGGTCACGTTATAGACAGAAGCATGCAAACTCATTTCCCCGCATTCCCAACCCATCCCTTTTCGCAGCCAATCATAGCTAGTGGGAAGGCTCCTAACGTTTTCAGTGGCTAAACCAACTAGGCTCGTAATTTAACAATTGCATTCATATTTACAGATGGAATACAATATTGCTATTAAAGCACATGAAAGTTCCAGAAGGCATTTCTGCCAAAAAAAAGAAAAAACAGAAAGAAAAAAATCCATTCTAATGCCTCTCCTGTGAAGTAGAGATGTGTGACATATGCCTCGCCTCCTAAAATGAGTCATATATGTGCACTTGGAAGCACTCAAAAAGCCCTATTTATGTAAGGAGGATCACGTTTACATTAACATTAAAGTCACCTGCTCCTAGACAAAGGTGAACCATCACTGATTGTGAATGTCCACACACTGACGTTTGGTTTACTTACCTCGTCTGTGTCACTGTGGTTCTTCTGGTCTGGAAGTAGCTGGCGAGTCCACAAACTGGTAAGAGAACAAAACCCATCCATGCCAGGCTTGCCAGCCAGGTTTATGGTTAGTAGTGTGGTGTAACATGACAGGGATGACACACTGACAAAGATCATAGACAGGGCCATGAGAACATCTGTCTCCAGTCATGTCATCTCTCCGGGGGAAATGTCTGGCAGTAAGAGGTGTGGGAGTTCAACTGAAGAATCAGTACAGCATGTAGCAAAACAGATCTGATTTACTTTGATTAGATAAGTCCCAACTGTTAAGTGGTACTTCAGTTTTATTGGAGATTCCAAGCTAGACAATGTAGGTGACAGTTGATCTGCTCTCTAATGCTGTGTTTCTCATTGAGGTCACATCAAAGGTGGAGGCCTTAGCTTTGAGCTATTGTGATTTGTGGCGTAACAGCGTGGAAGTTTGATATGCTAGCTGGCTCGGTATTAGGTTAGCCTCGAGTCTCTCCCTCTCCATGCGGTGGTGTAGGCCGGGATGGATGAGAACAGAACAGAGGGAGACAGAGGGAGTGTGATCCGGCTCTGAGGGCGTGTTATATGACATCCTGAGTCTTCCTCCACTTCTCCACATACCTCAGCTCTGCCCTGTGACCCCCTGTGCTCTCCCGTCTCAGAGAAAGGCTTTGGTGCCATGATAAGATCTATTCTCCCAACCCCCCCCCATGTTAGCCTGTGGAGCCTCCTCGCAGTGATAATGGCATTTAAAGACTTCAGATACCTTCATAGCTTGGTAACTTCTTATGCCCATCTTCATAGGACATCACCGGCTTTCCCATACGCCTTAGCCCAACTGTGAACTATTGACCCCCAGATGATGTCTTCCTGTACCGCGACCAGGGTTACCCCACTTCAGAGGTTCTAATCTGAACGATTGATTTGAGCATCTGGGTGTCATTTAGAGGTCGACCAATTAATCGGAATGGCCGATTAATTAGGGATGATTTCAAGTTTTCGTAACAATTGGAATTTTTGGGTATTTTTGGGTGCCAATTTGCCGATTTAAAAAAAAAAAAAAAAAATGTCTTTATTTAACTAGGCAAGTCAGTTAAGAACACATTCTTATTTTCAATGACGGCCTAGGAACGGTGGGTTAACTGCCTCATTGAGGGGCAGAACGACAGATTTTCACCTTGTCAGCTCGGGGGATCCATTCTTGCAACCGTACAGTTAACTAGTCCAACGCAATGACGACTTCCTCTCTCTCCCCATGGAAAAATAGTGCACTTTTGCCACAACACCGGAGACTGCCTGTTACGTCACAATGCTGCAGAATGCAGTAAGCCAAGGTAAGTTGCTAACTAGCATTAAACTTATCTTATAAAAAACAATCAATCATAATCACTAGTTAACTACACATGGTTGATGATATTACTAGATATTATCTAGCGTGTCCTGCGTTGCATATAATCTGACTGAGCATACAAGCATACAAGTATCTAAATATCTGACTGAGCGGTGGTAGGCAGAAGCAGGTGTGTAAACATTCATTCAAACAGCACTTTCGTGCATTGCATATGACTTCAAGCCTATCAACTCCCGAGATGAGGCTGGTGTAACCGAAGTGAAATGGCTAGCTAGTTAGTGTGCGCTAATAGCGTTTCAAACGTCACTCGCTCTGAGCTTTCTAGTAGTTGTTCCTCTTGCTCAGCATGGGTAACGCCGCTTTGATGGTGGCTGTTGTCGTTCTGTTGCTGGTTTGAGCCCAGGGAGGAGCGAGGAGAGGGACGAAAGCTAAACTGTTACACTGGCAATACTAAAGTGCCTATAAGAACATCTAATAGTCAAAGGTTAATGAAATACAAATGGTATAGAGGGAAATGTTCCTGTAATTCCTATATTAACTACAACCTAAAACTTCTTACCTGGGAATATTGAAGACTCATGTTAAAAGGAACCACCAGCTTTCATATGTTCTCATGTTCTGAGCAAGGAACTGAAACGTTACATAGCACATATTGCACTTTTACTTTCTTCTCCAATACTTTGTTTTTGCATTATTAAAACCAAATTGAACATGTTTCATTATCTACTTGAGGCTAAATTGATTTTATTGATGTATTATATTAAGTTAAAATAAGTGTTCATTCAGTATTGTTGTAATTGTCATTATTACAAATAAATTAAAAAAAATCTGCCGATTAATCGGTATCTGCTTTTTTGGTCCTCCAATAATCGGTATCGGTGTTGAAAAATCATAATCGGTCGACCTCTAGTGTCATTTATGTTTTCTCCTGCCTTCTCATCAATCTCTGTTCCCAATGGTGCTTGATGTTGCTCTGTTTCTGTGTTTCAGCCCTCAAATGTTCACATTGTCTGTCTCTCTGTGTCTCTCTCACCACACACAAACACAGACCAAACTCTAAACTCTAACACAGACCAAACTCTATTAATTTGACATAGAGTGCCTCATCAGACAGCGGTTGACCACACTGATGTTCTCACCTTTCTCTCCCCCCCAACAGGCGTCTGAACCGGAACAAGCTGCAGGTTCTCCCAGAGCTGCTGTTCCAGTCCACCCCCAAGCTGGGCCGTCTGTAAGTCACAACGCTACTTTTCCTTGATGTCCGATCGCTGGAAAACTTCAGTCAATCTCCTCACTGTTTAAATTTCAGTCATTGTCCTGGAAGGGGGTTTGCTGCTCAAATATTAAGCTTCCCATACATTTGAAAGAGGAGAGGAGGTATGCGGTCACTGTGTTATTATTCTTTAACCCCACAGATGTTGGGCTTTTATTTGGGTTGTATTTGTAAGACATAAGGTGACACAGCCTCGCTCTGTACTCCTATCCATGAGGGGAGGGCGTGCTATGGGGAATGTTTTCCTTGGACCGGAGGGGGACATTGCAGAATTTGAAATCCTGAATATTCATTTCGCAGAGTCCTTTGAATGTGTGGCCAGGTGACACCGCAGCCTTTAGCCTTGCTGTCGGAATACTAGAGCTAATCCTCTGAGAAACTCTCACTCAGGTAGGCCCTGGGTGGAACAGTTTGTCCCTGGGTGGAACAGTTTGGCCCTGGGTGGAACAGTTTGGCCCTGGGTAGAACAGGTTAGCCCTGGGTGGAACAGTTTGGCCCTGGGTGGAGCAGTTTGGCCCACAGGTTGGCCCTGGGTGGAACAGGTTGGCCCTGGGTGGAACAGGTTGGCCCTGGGTGGAACAGGTTGGCCCTGGGTGAAACAGGTTGGACCTGGGTGAAACAGATAGCCCTGGGTTTAAACTTGGCCCTGAGGAAACAGGTTGGCCCTATTAACTGAGGAGCAGTGTTGGGGTTTAAACTTCTCTATTAACAGATAGGGTTGGGGTTTAAACTTCTCTATTTACTGAGGAGCAGCGTTGGGGTTTAAACTTCTCTATTAACTGAGGAGCAGTGTTGGGGTTTAAACTTCTCTATTAACTGAGGGCAGCGTTGGGGTTTAAACTTCTATTAACCTTAAACTCCCCATCCCGGATCCGGATTGTGACTAGCTTTGGCATAACGTTTAAACTTCTGAAAATCTATTAAAATGAGGAAAGCATTGGGCTTTAAACTGTCATCTCAGATTTTCAAAATATTAACTAGAAATTGAAATTTCTGTGTTGGCTAGCATAGCATTTTGTGTAAACTTTTCTATTAACTGAATAAAATCATTTACCTTTGAAAGCTTTTGATGTTTTCAACTGAGGAGACTCCCAGCCACATACCAAATGCGCAGTGTTTCCTGAAACTTCTGTGTTAACTGAGAAATCGCGTTTTCTACATTGCGCCTGGTTTAAACTTCTCATTAACCTGAGGAAACGTTGGAATCAACCTCATGTTTTTTCACATATCTCTTCATTGACATGGCTTGGAAGCTTGTTTGGAATCAATCTCAAGGTTTTTAAACTTCTCTATTAACTGAGGAAAGCGTTGGGCTTTAAACTTCTCTATTAACTGAGGCAACACCGCAGACACGTTGTGGTCTTTAAACTTCAAATCTATGCTAGACACCTTGGGGAAACGGAAGACTCATTCCTCTTGCGTTCACAGCCATATAAGGATCATGAAAGACAGAGCCTCAAAAATCTTGTCATTTCCTGGATTAACTGAGGAACAGAGAAGATATTTGTATTTCTGGACACGTGGGTTTTCTTTAACAGTAGCAATTATATCTATTAAAAATATCTTGTTTAAAACGGAAAAAATGAAATAGCGTTGGGCTTAACTAAACTTCTCTATTAACTGAGGGCTTTAAACTTCTCTATTAACTGAGGAAAGGGGTTTAAACTTCTCTATTAACTGAGGAAAGCGTTGGGCTTTAAACTTCTCTATTAACTCAGGTTTAGTGGGTTGTTTTGTTCTCTGTGAAATGTTTCCATTATGCAAAAAGAGATTTAAACTGCCAGATAACAACCGAATCCCTTTCGAAATGTACTTGTTCCCTTCATTGTTTTGGAGATTATTCCAGATATTAATTCATGATCTCTTTGTTCTCCCTCTGTGGCTTCATTTTGTGGTGATGGTTTGATCTGGATTTCACGACAGCAGTCATGGCTCTGTTTAAATAAATGACTCTCTTTACATCAACTCCGGCTAATTATTAGCAGTTTGTATTTCTCCTCTGGGCTGTCAATACTGTCAAAGAAACACTTGTTGAGAATTACAGTTTCATTTCCTCTCCTCCTCATGCTGCTCCACCTTAAGCATAACGGGCAATTAATTTATAAGTCATCCTTTACAATCCCAGACAGTTTCTATGGAGTGGAAAGAATAGACAAAGTCCAAAGCAAATACTGTAAATCTCCCTGTTCTTATCTTTTTACCATCAGCAAATCTGAAGTTTTCCCCCAAAGTTATTTTGAGGGTTTTATCCGGTGACGTTTTGCTGTCTAGACTAGTCTGTAATGAAGACTCCCCTAATCTGGTTGGAGAGAGAGATGGTTTACGAGCAGGTTCATAACCTTTCCCTGTCATACTGGTTTATTCTTTGTGATGTTAGTGCGATATGAATTGCCTAACCCCTAACCCTGGTAAAACATTTTTAAACAACTGCTCGGACCGGCCAGACCGAGGCAGCTGTAGAAAGCATGCTCAGCTCATCACATTCCCACAGGGTTATTCGATGTGAGTCCGGCTCTCGCCCTCTCCCTTCGCGCTGACCAGCATTTCCAGAAACATTCTGCTGGTTTGGGGCGGTTCAGATTAAGGTAATGGCTGGGTTCATGAACTTAGCTGGAGAAGGAGTTAAGACAGGTGCACAGGGGAGTGGAAGTGAAGGGAATAGAAAGATGATATGTCCTGTCAGTCCGGTGAACTCTGATGCGAATGTGCCATCATGCAAACACATGCATAATAGATGAGTTGAGAGATAGTGGTGGTGGTCAGCGCTCCCTGTTGCAGGTCCGCTCTGCCTGGAAGGAATGCGGTTAGAGTTACAGGGCTGAGACTGCAGCTCTGCAGAGCACTGTCTATCTGTGTGAGCTGTGGTCTTTCTCTCTCTCTCTGCTCTGTATCTCTATCCTCTTCCTCTTAACTGACAGCCGCTCATCATCCTGATGGCTAATGGAAAGCAAATGAAGAATTAGAGGAAGGCCATGAAGATGCCTGCTCCTATTTATTAATGGTGACTGGGAGTGGGCCCCCCCATATTAACTCCACTTCCTCCTGGCTGGTCGCTGCGCGGTGCTGGACTGCACTGTAGCGTTTGAATGCAGGATGTTTCAGTCAGCGATACCCATGGGACTCAACCACCCCCGCCATTATACCCTGCTCTGGTTGCATGTGATTGGTGAGGGTGGTGGGGGTTATGCACAATGTTGTCTCCCCCTGCACCCCCTCTCTGGTCAATTGAGAGTCCGGTCTGTAATCTTGGTGACCAATTATCCGTTTCTGAGTAGAGAGCAGTTAGCTGGTCTGAATACTACGGTCAGTAGTGTAGTGTGGTAATGTAGAGAGCAGTTAGCTGGTCTGAATGCTATGGCCAGTAGTGTAGTGTGGTAATGTAGAGAGCAGTTAGCTGGTCTGAATACTACGGTCAGTAGTGTAGTGTGGTAATGTAGAGAGCAGTTAGCTGGTCTGAATACTACGGTCAGTAGTGTAGTGTGGTGATGTAGAGAGCAGTTAGCTGGTCTGAATACTACGGCCAGTAGTGTGGTAATGTAGAGAGAAGTTAGCTGGTCTGAATACTACGGCCAGTAGTGTAGTGTGGTATGTAGAGAGCAGTTAGCTGGTCTGAATACTAAGGCCAGTAGTGTAGTGTGGTAATGTAGAGAGCAGTTAGCTGGTCTGAATACTACGGCCAGTAGTGTAGTGTGGTAATGTAGAGAGCAGTTAGCTGGTCTGAATGCTACGGCCAGTAGTGTAGTGTGGTGATGTAGAGAGCAGTTAGCTGGTCTGAATACTACGGTCAGTAGTGTAGTGTGGGTGATGTTCAGTAGAGCAGTTAGCTGGTCTGAATACTACGGTCAGTAGTGTAGTGTGGTAATGTAGAGAGCAGTTAGCTGGTCTGAATACTACGGCCAGTAGTGTAGTGTGGTGATGTAGAGAGCAGTTAGCTGGTCTGAATACTACGGCCAGTAGTGTAGTGTGGTAATGTAGAGAGCAGTTAGCTGGTCTGAATACTACGGCCAGTAGTGTAGTGTGGTAATGTAGAGAGCAGTTAGCTGGTCTGAATACTACGGCCAGTAGTGTAGTGTGGTAATGTAGAGAGCAGTTAGCTGGTCTGAATACTACGGCCAGTAGTGTAGTGTGGTAATGTAGAGAGCAGTTAGCTGGTCTGAATACTACGGTCAGTAGTGTAGTGTGGTAATGTAGAGAGCAGTTAGCTGGTCTGAATACTACGGTCAGTAGGTCAGTAGAGTAGTGTGGTAATGTAGAGAGCAGTCAGCTGGTCTGAATACTACGGCCATTAGTGTAGTGTGGTATTTTAGAGAGCAGTTAGCTGGTCTGAATACTACGGCCATTAGTGTAGTGTGGTAATGTAGAGAGCAGTTAGCTGGTCTGAATGTAGTGTAGAATGTAGAGAGCAGTTAGCTGGTCTGAATACTACGGCCAGTAGTGTAGTGTGGTAATGTAGAGAGCAGTTAGCTGGTCTGAATACTACTGTTCAGTAGTGTAGTGTGGTAATGTAGAGAGCAGTTAGCTGGTCTGAATACTACGGTCAGTAGAGTAGTGTGGTAATGTAGAGAGAAGTTAGCTGGTCTGAATACTACTGTCTGTGTAAATGTAGAGAGCAGTTAGCTGGTCTGAATGCTACGGCCAGTAGCGTAGTGTGGTAATGTAGAGAGCAGTTAGCTGGTGTAGAGAGCAGTTACTGGTGTAGTGTGGTGATGGTATTGTAAGTTTCAATACTCCGCAGAAAGTCCTTGTGATTAATTGTGCCAGAAGAAGGAGTAATCTGATGCTAGAGGCTGGGAACGGGCCAGCTACACCCCCACCCCTCCCAAACACGACTATCGTCTGCCCAAAATTGTTTTTTGTGTCATGAATCGTTCCGTGTTTTCCCATCAAACCGTGTTTTTCCCATCACTCCGTGTTTTTCCCATCACTCCGTGTTTTCCCCGTCACTCCGTGTTTTCCCCGTCACTCCGTGTTTTCCCATCACTCCGGTTTTACATCACTCCGTGTTTTTCCTGTCACTCCGTGTTTTCCCCCGTCACTCCGTGTTTTCCCTGTCACTCCGTGTTTTCCCCGTCACTCCGTGTTTTCCCATTACTCCAGTTTTTACATCACTCCGTGTTTTCCCGTCACTCCGTGTTTTCCCATTACTCCAGTTTTTCCCCGTCACTCCGTGTTTTCCCCGTCACTCCGTGTTTTCCCATTACTCCGGTTTTTACATCACTCCGTGTTTTCCCGTCACTCCGTGTTTTCCCGTCACTCCGTGTTTTCCCGTCACTCCGTGTTTTTCCCGTCACTCCGTGTTTTTCCCGTCACTCCGTGTTTTTCCCGTCACTCCGTGTTTTTCCCGTCACTCCGTGTTTTTCCCGTCACTCCGTGTTTTCCCCTGTCACTCCGTGTTTTCCCCGTCACTCCGTGTTTTCCCCGTCACTCCGTGTTTTCCCATTACTCCGGTTTTTACATCACTCCGTGTTTTCCCATCACTCCGTGTTTTCCCGTCACTCCGTGTTTTCCCGTCACTCCGTGTTTTCCCGTCACTCCGTGTTTTCCCGTCACTCCGTGTTTTCCCCGTCACTCCGTGTTTTCCCATTACTCCAGTTTTTACATCACTCCGTGTTTTCCCGTCACTCCGTGTTTTTCCCGTCACTCCGTGTTTTCCCGTCACTCCGTGTTTTCCCCGTCACTCCGTGTTTCCCATTACTCCAGTTTTTACATCACTCCGTGTTTTCCCGTCACTCCGTGTTTTCCCCGTCACTCCGTGTTTTCCCGTCACTCCGTGTTTTCCCGTCACTCCGTGTTTTCCCGTCACTCCGTGTTTTTCCCGTCACTCCGTGTTTTTCCCGTCACTCCGTGTTTTTCCCGTCACTCCGTGTTTTTCCCGTCACTCCGTGTTTTTCCCGTCACTCCGTGTTTTCCCGTTACTCCGGTTTTTACATCACTCCGATTTTCCCATCACTGTTTTTACATCACTCCGTGTTTTCCAATCACTCTGTGTTTTCCCATTACTCCGGTTTTTACATCACTCCGTGTTTTCCCATCACTCTGTTTTCCCATTACTTTGTTTTATCCATCACTCTGTTTTCCCATCACTCTGTGTTTCCCATCACTCTGTGTTTTTTCCATTACTTTGTTTTATCCATCACTCCGTGTTTTTCCATCACTCATTTCCTCCGTGTTTTCCCGTCATTCCGTGTTTTCCCGTCACTCCGTGTTTTCCCGTCACTCCGTGTTTTCCCGTCACTCCGTGTTTTCCCGTCACTCCGTGTTTTCCCGTCCGTTTTCCCATCACTCCGTGTTTTCCCGTCACTCCGTGTTTTCCCGTCCTCCGTGTTTTCCCATTACCCATCGGTTTTTTACATCACTCCGTGTTTTCCCATCACTCTGTTGTTTTACATCACTCCGTGTTTTCCCATCACTCTGTGTTTTCCCATCACATCACTCTGTGTTTTCCCATTACTCTCCGTGTTTTCCCATCACTCCGTGTTTTCCCGTCACTCCGTGTTTTCCCGTCACTCTGTGTTTTCCCGTCACTCCGTGTTTTTCCCGTCACTCCGTGTTTTTCCCGTCACTCCGTGTTTTTCCGTCACTCCGTGTTTTTCCCGTCACTCCGTGTTTTTCCCGTCACTCCGTGTTTTTCCCGTCACTCCGTGTTTTTCCCGTCCCGTCCTCCGTTTTTCCGTTTTTTTCCCGTCACTCCGTGTTTTTCCCATCACTCCGTGTTTTTCCCTTCACTCCGTGTTTTTCCCGTCCTCCGTGTTTTTCCCGTCACTCCGTGTTTTTCCCGTCACTCCGTCCCGTGTTTTTCCCGTCACTCTGTGTTTTCCCATTACTCCGTGTTTTCCCGTCACTCCGTGTCCCGTCACTCTGTGTTTCCCATTACTCCGGTTTTTACATCACTCCGTGTTTTCCCATTACTCCGGTTTTTTACATCACTCTGTGTTTTCCCATTACTCCGGTTTTACATCACTCTGTGTTTTCCCATTACTCCGGTTTTTACATCACTCCGTGTTTTCCCATCACTCTGTGTTTTTCCATTACTTTGTTTTATCCATCACTCTGTGTTTTCCCATCACTCCATCCCATCACTCCGTGTTTTCCCATCACTCCGTGTTTTTCCCATCACTCCGTGTTTTTTCCCATCACTCCGTGTTTTTCCCATCACTCTGTGTTTTCCCCATCACTCTTTTTTTCCATTACTTTGTTTTTCCATTACTTTGTTTTTCCATTACTTTGTTTTTCCCATCACTCCGTGTTTTCCCATCACTCCGTGTTTTTCCCATCACTCCGTGTTTTTCCCATCACTCCGTGTTTTTCCCATCACTCCGTGTTTTCCCCATCACTCCGTGTTTTTCCCATCACTCCGTGTTTTTCCCATCACTCCGTGTTTTCCCCATCACTCTGTGTTTTTCCATTACTTTGTTTTTCCATTACTTTGTTTTTCCCATCACTCCGTGTTTTTCCCGTCACTCCGTGTTATTCCCGTCACTCCGTGTTTTTCCCGTCACTCCGTGTTTTCCCATTACTCCGGTTTTCCCATCACTCTGTGTTTTCCCATCACTCTGTGTTTTTCCATCACTTTGTTTTATCCATCACTCTGTGTTTTCCCATCACTCTGTGTTTTTCCATTACTTTGTTTTCCCATCACTCTGTGTTTTCCCATTACTCTGTGTTTCCCATCATTCCAGCTCTGGTTAGCTTGGTATTCATGGCACTTCATATTTGCGAGAAACAAATAACTTACCGACTTTTGGCTTCTCACGCCTGGTCCGTCTCTCTGTTTGTTCCTGTTGGACGAGGAGTGATTTAGCTAACACACGGAGGCACCAGGTGGAGCTTTTTCATATTCCCCTCCTCTGTGTTAAAGCATGGTGCTTTAAACCAAACCCTGCAGAACAGACAGACGTGGAGTACCGTGTAGCACCGCGCCAAGCTTCGTATCAGTGTTATAAAGCTGTTAAACTGGCGAACAGGTTGTGTGGCTGTGTACTTCCTGACCACAATGCTCCTTCTGCCTGCAATAGCTGCCTAATAATTCAATATGTCCCAAACACATAAACCATGGAGTCCCGTCATGCAGCTCCGCCAGTAGGTCCTTGTTTTACAGAGAAACAAAGCTCTTCCAGAATACAAGCCAAATGTCTCCCAAAATAGGGCTGCACTCCGCCAATTTCTAGAGGCCAGACAGCTTTGTGATTTACTAAAAATACATATTTAGATAAATACAAGCTACAAATACATATTTGTAGCTTGTATTTATATATCAAATCTAAATACATATCTTTGATTTGATTAGATAAATATAAGCTACAAATACATATTTAGATAAATACAAGCGACAAAGACTTTGGAGCTCTGCTGCTGAGCGAATGACAACCGGCTGAGGCACAGCCTGTTTTTGTCAATGATATTGTTTTATTTTTGTGTTTTCCACAATGAGTTAGTTAGTATGCAGAGAGTGTAGTGTAAAAGTGTTCTGAGTGGAAGCTATCGGCTAGGTGGGAGGACCCACAAGACAAGATCCAACAGTGAAACTTAATATAGCCAATTAAGCTCCAACAGGAGATCTGTTAATTAGTATTCTCCTCCTCTTTCTACAGTATCTATCTCTCTCATTTTTCTTTTTTTTCTCTCTCTCGCTCTCTGTAGCTCTCTCTAGCTCTCTATCTCCGCCCCCCTGCTGTTTCTAGTCATTGCTAGCAGTAGTTAACCCTGTCAAGTATCTGGAAATTCAAAGGCTAAACTACATGTAGGCAGATCTAACACAGATCCCACCGGAGGATGCTGCTGCTCACATAACCACTTTGGTTTCTGCTGACAGAAGGAATTAACAAATAAATTAAACAGTTTATACTTGGCAATGTGAAATCTGGCATCCCACAGCATTGTTCCACCTCAGCATTTATCCCTGCAAGGAGCAGAGAAAGGAACGTTTGCTGGGGAGAGCTTTGTGATGTGAGTACCGTGGAGCTAGTTTGGCTTCGGCAGCCAACATGTCTCAAAGTTACCAGCAGCAACACCTTACCACTCTAAAGTTACCAGCAGCAGCACCTTACCATTCTAAAGTTACCAGCAGCAACACCTTACCATTCTAAAGTTACCAGCAGCAACACCTTACCATTCTAAAGTTACCAGCAGCAACACCCATTCTAAAGTTACCATTCACCTTACCATTCTAAAGTTACCAGCAGCAACACCTTACCATTCTAAAGTTACCAGCAGCAACACCTTACCATTCTAAAGTTACCAGCAGCAACACCTTACCATTCTAAAGTTACCAGCAGCAACACCTTATTCAAAGTTACCAGCAGCAACACCTTACCATTCTAAAGTTACCAGCAACACCTTACCATTCTAAAGTTACCAGCAGCAACACCTTACCATTCTAAAGTTACCAGCAGCAACACCTTACCATTCTAAAGTTACCAGCAGCAACACCTTACCATTCTAAAGTTACCAGCAGCAACACCTTACCATTCTAAAGTTACCAGCAGCAACACCTTACCATTCTAAAGTTACCAGCAGCAACACCTTACCATTCTAAAGTTACAAGCAGCAACACCTTACCATTCTAAAGTTACAAGCAGCAACACCTTACCATTCTAAAGTTACCAGCAGCAACACCTTACCATTCTAAAGTTACCAGCAGCAACACCTTACCATTCTAAAGTTACCAGCAGCAACACCTTACCATTCTAAAGTTACCAGCAGCAACACCTTACCATTCTAAAGTTACCAGCAGCAACACCTTACCATTCTAAAGTTACCAGCAGCAACACCTTACCATTCTAAAGTTACCAGCAGCAACACCTTACCATTCTAAAGTTACCAGCAGCAACACCTTACCATTCTAAAGTTAAAAGCTAGTGGGTGAGAGGCTATGAAATCTGGTGTGTACTGAAATAGCAAAGATACATGTGTTAGCAATTGAATGTCCAAATTAAAGTAAGAAAACATGTAATAAGAGGTAGCTTTTCAACTGTATATTTTAATACTGTGCTTTACTCAAAGCAGACTATGATCAATAATGTCGAAAGCCGCACTGAAGTCTAACAAAATAGCCCCCACACTCTGCATTGAGTGGGATACAGGCTATGGATGAGCTTGGTTAGCAGCCAGCAGCACTCACACAATGTTTGTTTAATCACAATTAAGATTCACATTTGAGGCGTAATCAAAAACAGACATGTCTTTGGAAAGTTGGACAGGGAAAAACCGAGATATCCTCTACGTTGTGAGCAGAAGAGAATGGACCTTTTGTTGAGTGCTTTTCTCATGGAGGAAAATAATCAGTTTTGAATTTTACCAACATTTTTCTTGAGGGGACTTTTAACATGGATGCTAGGGTCTAGGTTTTAAGACACAGTGGTTATGTTTCCTCATAAAATATTCAAGACATAGAAAAGATTGAGATATACAAAGTCATTCATGCATTTACATCTACTAAATATATACTGAACAAAAATATAAACGCCGCAAGTTGTGTCGGTCCTATGTTTCATGAGCTGAAATAAAAGATCCCCAAAATGTTCCATATGCACAAAAAGCTTATTCCCCTCTGTTAGTGTGCATTTCTCCTTTGCCAAGATAATCCATTCACCTGACAGGTTTGGCATATCAAGAAGCTGATTAAACAAAAAAACACAGGTGCACCTTGTGCTGGAGACAATAAAAATCCACACACAACCATTCTGAGGCAGAGAAGAGGCTGTAATGTCTGGTGCTTAGGCTCCATTAAGGGATTACCTTCCTTCTATAGGGGAGACTGGAGAGGAGAGGGGCCACACCGTCACCGAAACTACTCAGACGCCGCCATGCTGGGCCACAGATTGTTTTTCTTACAGTAAAAATACAGTCAGAAGAGAAGACTAAACTGTATTATCATCAAGTTCAAACTCATTGATTTGATCCAATGGTGCTGATGTCACTTAAACGGGGATCACCATGCTGTCAGTGGGTCTACAGTGAGAGGGTATGTAGACTGCACTCTTGGTCTGACCCCCCCCCCCCCACCCACACACACACACACACACACACACACACACACACAGAAACAATATCTGTCTGACTGTCTGTCTGTCGGGCCCAGGGATAGAGGGGAAGAGGCCTAATGCTCACGTTGATTGAGGGTGCCTGTAATTTTGGAAATAGTTTGGGGCCATTATGCACCAGAGAGTTTAACACAGGTGGTTCCCATGACGACCAGCAGATATCTTTTTTTCCATTTAAATGGTCTGAACTGATTGCACAAGTTTTAAAAAGGCATAACGAATGTAATACCCACTTTCTTTCTTTCTTTCTTTCCCGCTCTTTCTTTCTTTCTTTCTTTCTTTTTCTCGCTTTCTTTCTTTCTTTCTTTCTTTCTTTCTTTCTTTCTTTCTTTCTCGCTCTTTCTTTCTCGCTCTCTTTCTTTCTCGCTCTCTTTCTTTCTCGCTTTCTTTCTTTCTTTCTTTCTTTCTCGCTTTCTTTCTTTCTGTCTTTCTCGCTTTCTTTCTTTCTGTCTTTCTCGCTCTTCTTTCTTTCTTTCTTTTTCTTTCTTTCTTTCTTTCTTGCTCTGTTCGCATATCTTATTTCCATGTATGGCAGGGGAACCGCAGTACCTAATGTAAACTCTGTTTTGTAGTCGGTCTGTCTGTGACTGTCTGTAGTCTGTAGCCACTGACCAGACGCTATATCAGAATCTCACTGAGCATCCTCTTGAGAGAGACAGCCACATGAATAGTGACGCCAGATGTAAACATGCTTCCGGTAAATACAGTGTGCTTTTAAGCCATTTAAAAACGTATATAGATATTTATATACTTGTATTTACTCAAGCTATTGAGGAAGTACGATGGGGGTGGGCATGTAACATGAGATATTTAAACATCCTTCAGCACGTCGCTTGGTACCCCTTGACACTTTGAAAGGCATTATGGGGGATTGTGTATGTTAAAATATGAAAGTCATATACAAGTGCTTTAGCTTTGCTTAGGCTGAGAATTTTTCCAAGGCTCCGTGTTGCTAGACCTCCCTCGTCAACTCTGACCTTGCTGGCAGAAGGTGGGTTTGTTTTTGTAAGTGTGAACTAAACACAGAGCTGAGCTTCAGAATGTACTTTTTCCTTATGCAATGTGCATCTAGGCACAGTGGAGCGAAAACAAACACTGACATATTCAACCACCGGCAACATCCTGCCTGCCTCTCCTGGACTGTGTCTTCTCCACGCTCCTATCTGCTCTCGGAGTGAGTCGATGCCCATTGCCTCGGGGTGCAATGTTTACCGGAACGTCCAAATTTGCGTTGGACAAACATGCCTGTCAGTTTTGTCAACCTCTTTGTACATGCATCATCACTCACTCAGACAGAAGTATCTACTGTCAGCCGCTAGCTAGATTTTAACCATCATCCCTTCGCCATCCTCCACTGCTCGTGTGTGACAGGAGGCTTGTTGTCAGACTGGGAATCACTCTGGTGACAGGAGGCTTGTTGTCAAGACTGGGAATCACTCTGGTGACAGGAGGCTTGTTGTCAGACTGGGAATCATTCTGGGGACAGGAGGCTTGTTGTCAGACTGGGAATCACTCTGGGGACAGGAGGCTTGTTGTCAGACTGGGAATCACTCTGGGGACAGGAGGCTTGTTGTCAGACTGGGAATCACTCTGGGGACAGGAGGCTTGTTGTCAGACTGGGAATCATTCTGGGGACAGGAGGCTTGTTGTCAGACTGGGAATCACTCTGGGGACAGGAGGCTTGTTGTCAGACTGGGAATCACTCTGGGGAATCATTCTGGGGACAGGAGGCTTGTTGTCAGACTGGGAATCACTCTGGGGACAGGAGGCTTGTCAGACTGTCACAGACTTGTTGTCAGAATCACTCTGGGGACAGGAGGCTTGTTGTCAGACTGGGAATCACTCTGGGGACAGGAGGCTTGTTGTCAGACTGGGAATCATTCTGGGGACAGGAGGCTTGTTGTCAGACTGGGAATCACTCTGGGGACAGGAGGCTTGTTGTCAGACTGGGAATCACTCTGGGGACAGGAGGCTTGTTTTCAGACTGGGAATCACTCTAACATTGAGACATCATCACTGTTTGGGTTGGTTTTGTAATGCCTGGTTAGGTCACAAAAGTTGTGCAGTGGTCACCAGTCACCACAGCAAAGAGGTGATAGTCCAGTGTGTCAGGGACCATGGTGATCAGGGTGTGTCTGAAATGCCCCTCCATTCTCTATGGGCCCTGGTCAGAATTAGTGCACTGCATAGGGAATAGGGTGCCATTTTGGATGCTCACCAGATCATCTCAGAGGAGATGAGCGGTGGAACTCTCTTTAAAGAGAACTTGGTTTATTGGAATGAGATGGCATGCAGAGAAGGGTGCTACGGTCACTTTAACGAGAGAGCAGCAAGCCTCAGTGGGCTCATTCACACTGACTCCACAGTAGCCTTTTTTATTGCCGTGGACAATTGTCATCTAGCTAATTACAGCTGCCTTTTACGATGTCAAGTAATCAGTGTCCACAGCGTTCGTCACGGTCTCCTTCAAACAACAATGGGATGCTGGTGGAACTCATAGAGTTACTCAGAGAGAGAGAGAAAGAGTAGGTTTATCTTGTGTTGTGTTGCATGAGAGTGTATTTGAACAGCCAGTGGTTCTAGTCCTTGTTATGCATTAATTGCAGATGTCGTGTTGTTTGGCTAAACTCAACAACCAGGTGGTGAATTCTTATGCACCAAAGGGATATGGCTGTCTGCTTGTAGTCTGTTTGCAGAATATGCATGGCTCTTCTTTTCTATAGAAACAACCTACATGTGGACTGTGGCAGTTGAAATATGTGTTTAGGGGAAACAGTTGCAGTATGTTATTTCTCTCTTCAGCTTTATAGGAGCCAGCACATTTAGATCATGGTTTCACTACCTTCCATTTAATATGTTTCCCTCTACTTTTCTTTTGGTGAAGTATGTAAAATCAGCAATCTAGTCTGGGCTCTGCTGTCAATCTGTTTCTCAGCCGATGACCCTGAGCAGACTGCAGATGGATTTCGAGGCCATGGTAAAACTGAAGGAGCACTTGGTTGGTGGACAGATGAGTGAGTGGTCTTCACACTGTAGCTTCTTCTCTTTCTCTCTCCCTCCTTTCTCCTCTTTTCTCCCTGTTTTCAATTTCAAGTTTTAATGTCACTTGCACCAGTACAGTGAAATGCCTTTCTTGAAAGCTCTAAACCCAACAATGCAGTAATCGATAACAATGTAATACTAGAAATAACAATATAAAACAAAAACACATGAGAAATAAAAAATAAGATATAAGAAGAACATGAGAAAGTAAGAAGCTATATACAGGGTCAGTTCCAGTACCATATTTCCATATGCAGGAATATTTGAAATTCCCCTCCCCCCCTCAGAATCAGTAATGATGTGAAAACCACATGTGGTGACAGACAGACAGAGATGGACTGACTGGATGTTTCATTAAAGCAGTTTATTATAACACAGGTCACATAAACTACCCACTTTTTTTTCCTAGAGGAAAAACACTGCCAGATATTAGCACTGGGAGGAAAAACACTGGTAGATATTAGCACTGAGAGGAAAACACTGCTAGATATTAGCACTGAGAGGAAAAACACTGGTAGATATTAGCACTGGGAGGAAAAACACTGCTAGATATTAGCACTGAGAGGAAAACACTGCTAGATATTAGCACTGAGAGGAAAAACACTGCTAGATATTAGCACTGAGAGGAAAACACTGCTAGACATTAGCACTGAGAGGAAAAACACTGGTAGATATTAGCACTGGGAGGAAAAACACTGCTAGATATTAGCACTGGGAGGAAAAACACTCCTAGATATTAGCACTGAGAGGAAAAACACTGGTAGATATTAGCACTGGGAGGAAAAACACTGCTAGATATTAGCACTGAGAATAAAACACTGCCAGATATTAGTGCTGGGAGGAAAACACTGTCAGATATTAGTGCTGGGAGGAAAACACTGTCAGATATTAGTGCTGGGAGGAAAACACTGTCAGATATTAGTGCTGGGAGGAAAACACTGTCAGATATTAGTGCTGGGAGGAAAACACTGTCAGATATTAGTGCTGGGAGGAAAACACTGTCAGATATTAGTGCTGGGAGGAAAACACTGTCAGATATTAGTGCTGGGAGGAAAACACTGTCAGATATTAGTGCTGGGAGGAAAACACTGTCAGATATTAGTGCTGGGAGGAAAACACTGTCAGATATTAGTGCTGGGAGGAAAACACTGTCAGATATTAGTGCTGGGAGGAAAACACTGTCAGATATTAGTGCTGGGAGGAAAACACTGTCAGATATTAGTGCTGGGAGGACAACTCTGTCAGATATTAGTGCTGGGAGGAAAACACTGCTAGATATTAGTGCTGGGAGGAAAACACTGTCAGATATTAGTGCTGGGAGGAAAACACTGTCAGATATTAGTGCTGGGAGGAAAACACTGTCAGATATTAGTGCTGGGAGGAAAACACTGTCAGATATTAGTGCTGGGAGGAAAACACTGTCAGATATTAGTGCTGGGAGGAAAACACTGTCAGATATTAGTGCTGGGAGGAAAACACTGTCAGATATTAGTGCTGGGAGGAAAACACTGTCAGATATTAGTGCTGGGAGGAAAACACTGTCAGATATTAGTGCTGGGAGGAAAACACTGTCAGATATTAGTGCTGGGAGGACAACTCTGGCAGATATTAGTGCTGGGAGGAAAACACTGCTAGATATTAGTGCTGGGAGGAAAACACTGTCAGATATTAGTGCTGGGAGGAAAACACTGGCAGATATTAGTGCTGGGAGGAAAACACTGTCAGATATTAGTGCTGGGAGGAAAACACTGTCAGATATTAGTGTTGGGAGGAAAACACTGTCAGATATTAGTGTTGGGAGGAAAAACACTGCCAGATATTAGTGCTGGGAGGAAAACACTGTCAGATATTAGTGTTGGGAGGAAAAACACTGCCAGATATTAGTGTTGGGAGGAAAAACACTGTCAGATATTAGTGTTGGGAGGAAAACATTGGCAGATATTAGTGCTGGGAGGAAAACACTGTCAGATATTAGTGCTGGGAGGAAAACACTGCTAGATATTAGTGCTGGGAGGAAAAACACTGGCAAATATTAGTGCTGGGAGGAAAACATTGGCAGATATTAGTGCTGGGAGGAAAACACTGTCAGATATTAGTGCTGGGAGGAAAACACTGCTAGATATTAGTGCTGGGAGGAAAACACTGTCAGATATTAGTGCTGGGAGGAAAAACACTGGCAAATATTAGTGCTGGGAGGAAAACATTGGCAGATATTAGTGCTGGGAGGAAAACACTGTCAGATATTAGTGCTGGGAGGAAAACACTGCTAGATATTAGTGCTGGGAGGAAAACACTGTCAGATATTAGTGCTGGGAGGAAAACACTGTCAGATATTAGTGCTGGGAGGAAAACACTGTCAGATATTAGTGTTGGGAGGAAAACACTGTCAGATATTAGTGCTGGGAGGAAAACACTGTCAGATATTAGTGCTGGGAGGAAAACACTGTCAGATATTAGTGCTGGGAGGAAAACACTGTCAGATATTAGTGCTGGGAGGAAAACACTGTCAGATATTAGTGCTGGGAGGAAAACATTGGCAGATTTTAGTGCTGGGAGGAAAACACTGGCAGATATTAGTGCTGGGAGGAAAACACTGCTAGATATTAGTGCTGGGAGGAAAACACTGCTAGATATTAGCGCTGGGAGGAAAAACACTGGCAAATATTAGTGCTGGGAGGAAAACATTGGCAGATATTAGTGCTGGGAGGAAAAACACTGTCAGATACTAGTGCTGGGAGGAAAACACTGTCAGATATTAGTGCTGGGAGGAAAACACTGGCAAATATTAGTGCTGGGAGGAAAACACTGCTAGATATTAGTGCTGGGAGGAAAACACTGTCAGATATTAGTGTTGGGAGGAAAACACTGTCAGATATTAGTGCTGGGAGGAAAACACTGTCAGATATTAGTGCTGGGAGGAAAACACTGTCAGATATTAGTGCTGGGAGGAAAACACTGGCAAATATTAGTGCTGGGAGGAAAACATTGGCAGATATTAGTGCTGGGAGGAAAACACTGGCAGGTATTAGTGCTGGGAGGAAAACACTGTCAGATATTAGTGCTGGGAGGAAAACACTGGCAGATATTAGTGCTGGGAGGAAAACACTGGCAGATATTAGTGCTGGGAGGAAAACACTGGCAGATATTAGCGGTGGGAACAGTTATCATCAGAAGCTTAGAGTAACAACACAGACAGGGAACACTGTGAAGGGAAGGAGAAGAAACTGGTCAGAGCGTCAAGTGGCTAATCCTAACTGACTGGCTTTTCATGTGGTTTGGTTTGTTGTGAAGTATGAAGTCATTCGACTGATTCAAATGACCACCGCTGTTCTCTTCTTTCAGGATCAGAAAAATAAAGACATATTTTTTTAGCAAAATGGCATTTTTTTAAGAGGAACACATTGAGCATGATTCAGAGAGAGGGGAAGAGAATTGAAAACACAACACATTTCCACGTGATGCCTCATGCCAGCGCCACGTCCACTACAGTACCATGTCTTACTCACAGAGAGACAGGGCCTCATGTCGGATCGCTGCATGGAGCTAATGAGAAAAACACCCTGCTAGGTGGCAGAAAGGTCTCTGGAGCAGCTGACTCCAGGAACATGGTAGGGGGGAGAATCTGCTGCTACAGCAACCCTCTTGGAAGGTCATCCTCTTTCTGCTCTGTGCTCAGCTTAGTGTCCTGTCCTCCTACTTCACATGTCACTGCAGGGACCAGGTTTATTCTGTTTTTCCATCATTCATCTCTATTATAGTGGATGTCTTTATTTACTGGGGTCTGTTAATCACAAAGCCAAATAGCGAAGTGAAGTGGAAAGTGTCTCCGGTTCTGTCCTGAATGGCACCCTGTTTCCTGTATAGTGAACTACCTATGGGCCTAGTCAAAAGTAGTGCACTATATAGGGAATGAGGTGCTATTTGGGACATTGTCCTCGTTCCCCCAATGCACCTGAGACAGCACTGGTAACCTTACAAATAAAACTCCAAAGAAAATAGGGCTTCAAGCTGTATTTAACACCCCTCTTAGCTGTGGTGGGGAACTATCTCACTGTTAGATAGCTACTGACCACAGAGCAGAGGGATGCATGCCTGGGTCTCTCTTTGAATCTGCATCCCAAATGGGACCCTTTCCTATATAGTTCACTACTTTTGATAAGAGCGCTATGAGCTCTCCCTATTGGCCCTGGTCAAACGTAGTGCACTACAAAAGGAATAGGGTGCCGTTTGGTGCGCGGTCTGTGTGTTTGGGAGGGGTAATTGGAAGAGACTTAGGGCGGGTGGGAGCAGACGGACCGTGACACTGCCTGCCACACAAAGTGAGAGACGGCCAGACTGAACCTGTACCCCAGGGTAGGCTAGCATCTACAGTATATCCCTTCCTCTCACACTGAGATCTGACAATTGGAGAGAGAGAGAGAAAGAGAGAGAGGGAGAGAGAGAGACTGACCTGTACCAAAAGTGGGTCAGTCAGCTAGCTTCATTCCTCTCTGTCCTCCCTCTGTCTGTCCTCCCTCTCTCCGTCCTCCCTGTGTCCGTCCTTCATTTCTCTGTCCTCCCTCTCTCCGTCCTCCCTCTCTCTGTCATCCTTCTCTCCTTCTTCCCTCTCTCTGTCCTCCCTATGTCTGGATTGTATTGGGTGCTGCCTGTTGTTCAGTAGCTGTTGGGTGAGGTGAGCATGCTTCCCCTGACCCTGGCATCACACGTCGCTCCACATCGTGGCCTAAATGTGTATAACGTGGGGCAAATCGGAGGGTTAATCTGTCTGTGTTTTTCTTTGGCTGTAATCCCGGAGGTGTTAGCCAGAGATGTATTTGACATGTGTGCTGCACTGGACTAGAAGTCAACCAATTAATCGGCATGGCAGATTAATTAGGGCCGATTTCAAGTTTTCATTGCAATCGGAAATCGGTATTTTTGGACACCGATTTATTTTATTTTTTACACTTTTATTTAAGAATGCATTCTTATTTTCAATGACAGCCTAGGAACGGTGGGTTAACTGCCTTGTTCAGGGGCAGAAAGACACATTTTTACCTTGTCAACTCAGGGATTCAATCATGCAACCTTATGGTTAACTCGTCCAATGCTCTAACCACCTGCCTCTCATTGCACTCCACGAGGAGACTGCCTGTTATGCAAATGCAGTAAGAAGCCAAGGTAAATTGCTAGCTCGCATTAAACTTATCTTATAAAAAACAATCAATCAATCATAATCACTAGTTAACTACACATGGTTGATGATATTACTAGTTTATCTAGTGTGTCCTGCATTGCATACAATCGATGCGGTGCATATTCGCAAAAAGGACTGTCTTTGCTCCAACGTGTACCTAACCATAAACATCAATGCATTTCTTAAAATAAATATACAAGTATATATTTTTAAACCTGCATATTTAGTTAATATTGCCTGCTAACATGAATTTCTTTTAACTATGGAAAATGTGTCGCTTCTCTTGCAACAGAGTCAGGGTATATGCAGCAGTTTGGGCCGCCTGGCTTGTTGCGAACTGTGTGAAGACCATTTCTTCTTAACAAAGACAGCCAACTTTTAACAAAAGCGCATTTGCGACAAAAGCACAATCGTTGCATGGTTGTACCTAACCATAAACATCAACACCTTTCTTAAAATCAATACACATAAGTATATATTTTTAAACCTGCATATTTAGCTAAAGGAAATCCAGGTTAGCAGACAATATTAACCAGGTGAAATTGTGTCACATCTCTTGCATTCATTGCACGCAGAGTCAGGGTATATGTAACAGTTTGGGCCTCCTGGCTCGTTGCACTGACCCAACAACCACTAAAGTATTTTCTCTTCATCTGCCCACCCCAATGGGGCCGCATGCTGCTTATCTCAGCTCCGGCCCGGGCCCAGGAGGCTTTGACACTTCCTGTAGCGGCTACCCAATTAACCCTTTAGGTTCCAGGCCATCTAGTCGACTGGGTGCTTTTCCTGTGAGAGACCTGGAATGGATGCTTGATTGCAGCCACCAGTGACCACTGGGACCCCGTTGATGGATGTGCTTCCAGGCTTGGTCCACTACTAGACAGGCCAGATTGATTACCCCTACCTTCATGTGACAGACTGGAGTTATGGCCTTGGTATAGGCTAGCAGTCAGAGTGGACTGGTCTGGTAGACATGGTGGTTTAACAATGTGTCGAGAGAGAGAGAGGCTGACAGCGCTGTGGAAAACAGTGGTTTTCTGGTCTTTCTCTGTCTAAATCTAGCTAGACTAGAGGAAACTGTAATCCAGGATTATTTAATCTCTGCTATTTTCTGCATGGATTCCCGTGGGATCCGGAGGCCTCTAGTCTTGGCATGGATCAGCCTTCCCAAACCCAGACGGGAAGATCCATCCCTCCATTCCTCCCTCTCTCCTTGCGCTTGTGCCAGTCACATTAATCCATCTTCACCCCGGGAGGTCTCAATTCAACGATGCACAGAGAGACGGGAAACAGGCTGTGTGTGTGGAGAGAAGATCTGAGAAGGGGGAGAGGAATGCAGTTCAATCTCTGACGTCACAGCTTGTGCTGCCAACACAAAGGAAAGATAGAGTGAGAGAGAAAGAGAGGAGAGAGAGAGAGAGGTGTGAGACGTCCTCTGTTAACTCAGAGCTAGAAATCTCAGAGGGCTGATGCTAGGCTTAGTGCAGATAAACAAGTCAAAATACATGGTGTAAAGCCTTAGATTTTGAACATAGCTGAGCAAAATGCTTTCTGATTCTAATTATGACTTTCATTAATGCTCCAGATTCCTGGAAGAGCCAGCAATGACTTGAGACCGACCTACCAGAGGGCCCCAAGCAGCTTTGAGTCTGCGGCCAAGTGAGTCTGGCGTAGGAAGGAGACTCCGTCTCTGTCCCAATGGCGCCCTATTCCCTTTATAATGCACTACTTTTTACCAGGGCTTACAGTGCTCTGGTCAAATGTAGTGTACTATATAGGGAATAGGCTGCTGTTTAAGACACCCTCAGTCTGTCCTCTGAGACCAGACTATTTAAGTTCTTGTCATCAAAATCTATGTATTTACAGGTCCCCAGGATTTCACAAAACATCCCTTCAGTCCTCTGAAGTCCCACAAAGTGTCAACTGCCAATTTAGATGGCCGTTGTACATGATTTAAAAGTCATCATTGTTCCAATCCAATCGTCCCAAAGGAATGTGGCTAACACGGTTTGTTCCAGTTTTATTTCTAGATCAAATACAGCTCTTGCATAATGAGGGACAAAGCTCTTCAGTCTGAAAGTGACATGATGCCCAGGAGTCAGTGAGAGTAAACAATCAACAGTCGTAAATCACACAGTTCTCTTCTTCTCTGGCTCTCTAAATGTGTCAAAGTGAAGGGTTGTGCAAACCCCATCGCCTCAGGCCTCCTCGGGCCTGTCCATGCTCTGCAAACACTGCTGCCACGGTCAACTTGTGAGAACGTACTATCCTCCGAGGTCACTGAAGAAGCCGAGATTGAGAACTGTCGTCTTGCTTTACGATCACTTTTCATTATTTGCTGTAGCATTCCAGAGGCAGAAGAATAGGCTCGTAAAAGTGGTTTTGCATTTATTACGCCGCTAATTTTTTGGGGTTTTCCTCGCTGCGATGGGGCTCCCTTGAAAGAGCTTTTACTGGCTTCCCATTCAATCATCCAGGCTTTCTTCTCCCCGTGATGCAGTGTCTCCCACTGGCCAGCTAGCTGTAGTGTCTCCCACTGGCCAGCTAGCTGTAGTGTCTCCCACATGCAAGCTAGCTGTATAGTTTCCCATGTAATTTCTCCCACTGGCCAGCTAGCTGTTGTGTCTCTCACTGGCCAGCTAGCTATAGTGTCTCCCACAGGCAAGCTAGCTGTATAGTTTCCCATGTAGTTTCTCCCACTGGCCAGCTAGCTGTTGTGTCTCCCACTGGCCAGCTAGCTGTTGTGTCTCCCACTGGCCAGCTAGCTGTTGTGTCTCCCACTGGCCAGCTAGCTGTAGTGTCTCCCACTGGCCAGCTAGCTGTAGTGTCTCCCACTGGCAAGCTAGGGTTTTTCCTCGCTGCGATGGGGCTCCCTTGAAAGAGCTTTTACAGGCTTTCCATTCAATCATCCAGGCTTTCTTCTCCCCGTGATGCAGTGTCTCCCACTGACCAGCTAGCTGTAGTGTCTCCCACCGGCCAGCTTGCCGTAGTGTCTCCCACTGGCAAGCGAGCTGTATTGTTTCCCATGCAGTGTCTCCCACTGGCCAGCTAGCTGTTGTGTCTCCCACTGGCCAGCTAGCTGTAGTGTCTCCCACTGGCCAGCTAGCTGTAGTGTCTCCCACTGGCCAGCTAGCTGTAGTGTCTCCCACTGGCCAGCTAGCTGTAGTGTCTCCCACTGGCCAGCTAGCTGTTGTGTCTCCCACTGGCAAGCTAGCTGTAGTGTCTCCCACTGGCAAGCTAGCTGTTGTGTCTCTCACTGGCAAGCTAGCTATAGTGTCATGTCGTGTCTCCCACTGGCCAGCTAGCTGTAGTGTCTCCCACTGGCCAGCTAGCTATAGTGTCTCCCACTGGCCAGCTAGCTATAGTGTCTCCCACTGGCCAGCTAGCTGTAGTGTCTCCCACTGGCCAGCTAGCTGTAGTGTCTCCCACTGGCCAGCTAGCTGTAGTGTCTCCCACTGGCAAGCTAGCTGTATTGTTTCCCATGTAGTTTCTCCCCCTGGCCAGCTAGCTGTAGTGTCTCCCACTGGCAAGCTAGGTGTCGTGTCTCCCACTGGCAAGCTAGCTGTCGTGTCTCCCACTGGCCAGCTAGCTGTAGTGTCTCCCACTGGCCAGCTAGCTGTAGTGTCTCCCACTGGCTAGCTAGCTATAGTGTCTCCCATGTAGTGTCTCCCACTGACCAGCTAGCTGTAGTGTCTCCCACTGGCAAGCTAGCTGTATTGTTTCCCATGTAGTTTCTCCCACTGGCAAGCTAGCTGTAGTGTCTCCCACTGGCAAGCCAGCTGTAGTGTCTCCCACTGGCAAGCTAGCTGTTGTGTCTCTCACTGGCAAGCTAGCTGTGGTGTCTCCCACTGGCAAGCTAGCTGTGGTGTCTCCCACTGGCAAGCTAGCTGTGGTGTCTCCCACTGGCCAGCTAGCTGTGGTCTCCCACTGGCAAGCTAGCTGTTGTGTCTCTCACTGGCCAGCTAGCTGTTGTGTCTCTCACTGGTCAGCTAGCTGTTGTGTCTCTCACTGGCAAGCTAGCTGTTGTGTCTCCCACTGGCCAGCTAGCTGTAGTGTCTCCCACTGGCCAGCTAGCTATAGTGTCTCCCATGTAGTGCCTCCCACTGGCCAGCTGGCTGTAGTGTCTCCCACTGGCAAGCTAGCTGTATTGTTTCCCATGTTGTTTCTCCCCCTGGCCAGCTAGCTGTAGTGTCTCCCCCTGGCAAGCTAGCTGTAGTGTCTCCCACTGGCAAGCTAGCTGTAGTGTCTCCCACTGGCAAGCTAGCTGTCGTGTCTCCCACTGGCAAGCTAGCTGTAGTGTCTCCCACTGGCCAGCTAGCTGTAGTGTCTCCCACTGGCCAGCTAGCTATAGTGTCTCCCATGTAGTGCCTCCCACTGGCCAGCTGGCTGTAGTGTCTCCCACTGGCAAGCTAGCTGTATTGTTTCCCATGTTGTTTCTCCCCCTGGCCAGCTAGCTGTAGTGTCTCCCCCTGGCAAGCTAGCTGTAGTGTCTCCCACTGGCAAGCTAGCTGTAGTGTCTCCCACTGGCAAGCTAGCTGTAGTGTCTCCCACTGGCAAGCTAGCTGTAGTGTCTCCCACTGGCCAGCTAGCTGTAGTGTCTCCCACTGGCCAGCTAGCTGTAGTGTCTCCCACTGGCCAGCTAGCTGTAGTGTCTCCCACTGGCCAGCTAGCTGTAGTGTCTCCCACTGGCCAGCTAGCTGTAGTGTCTCCCACTGGCCAGCTAGCTGTAGTGTCTCCCACTGGCCAGCTAGCTGTTGTGTCTCCCACTGGCAAGCTAGTTTTTGTGTCTCTCACTGGCAAGCTAGCTATAGTGTCTCCCATGTCGTGTCTCCCACTGGCCAGCTAGCTGTAGTGTCTCCCACTGGCCAGCTAGCTATAGTGTCTCCCACTGGCCAGCTAGCTGTAGTGTCTCCCACTGGCCAGCTAGCTGTAGTGTCTCCCACTGGCCAGCTAGCTGTAGTGTCTCCCACTGGCAAGCTAGCTGTATTGTTTCCCATGTAGTTTCTCCCCCTGGCCAGCTAGCTGTAGTGTCTCCTACTGGCAAGCTAGCTGTCGTGTCTCCCACTGGCAAGTTAGCTGTCGTGTCTCCCACTGGCAAGCTAGCTGTCGTGTCTCCCACTGGCAAGCTAGCTGTCGTGTCTCCCACTGGCAAGCTAGCTGTCGTGTCTCCCACTGGCAAGCTAGCTGTCGTGTCTCCCACTGGCAAGCTAGCTGTAGTGTCTCCCACTGGCAAGCTAGCTGTAGTGTCTCCCACTGGCAAGCTAGCTGTAGTGTCTCCCACTGGCAAGCTAGCTGTAGTGTCTCCCACTGGCAAGCTAGCTGTATTGTTTCCCATGTTGTTTCTCCCCCTGGCCAGCTAGCTGTAGTGTCTCCCCCTGGCAAGCTAGCTGTATTGTTTCCCATGTTGTTTCTCCCCCTGGCCAGCTAGCTGTAGTGTCTCCCCCTGGCAAGCTAGCTGTAGTGTCTCCCACTGGCAAGCTAGCTGTAGTGTCTCCCACTGGCAAGCTAGCTGTAGTGTCTCCCACTGGCAAGCTAGCTGTAGTGTCTCCCACTGGCCAGCTAGCTGTAGTGTCTCCCACTGGCCAGCTAGCTGTAGTGTCTCCCACTGGCCAGCTAGCTGTAGTGTCTCCCACTGGCCAGCTAGCTGTAGTGTCTCCCACTGGCCAGCTAGCTGTAGTGTCTCCCACTGGCCAGCTAGCTGTTGTGTCTCCCACTGGCAAGCTAGTTGTTGTGTCTCTCACTGGCAAGCTAGCTATAGTGTCTCCCATGTCGTGTCTCCCACTGGCCAGCTAGCTGTAGTGTCTCCCACTGGCCAGCTAGCTATAGTGTCTCCCACTGGCCAGCTAGCTGTAGTGTCTCCCACTGGCCAGCTAGCTGTAGTGTCTCCCACTGGCCAGCTAGCTGTAGTGTCTCCCACTGGCCAGCTAGCTGTAGTGTCTCCCACTGGCAAGCTAGCTGTATTGTTTCCCATGTAGTTTCTCCCCCTGGCCAGCTAGCTGTAGTGTCTCCTACTGGCAAGCTAGCTGTCGTGTCTCCCACTGGCAAGTTAGCTGTCGTGTCTCCCACTGGCAAGCTAGCTGTCATGTCTCCCACTGGCAAGCTAGCTGTCGTGTCTCCCACTGGCAAGCTAGCTGTCGTGTCTCCCACTGGCAAGCTAGCTGTCGTGTCTCCCACTGGCAAGCTAGCTGTCGTGTCTCCCACTGGCCAGCTAGCTGTCGTGTCTCCCACTGGCCAGCTAGCTGTAGTGTCTCCCATGTAGTGTCTCCCACTGACCAGCTAGCTGTAGTGTCTCCCACTGGCAAGCTAGCTGTATTGTTTCCCATGTAGTTTCTTCCACTGGCAAGCTAGCTGTAGTGTCTCCCACTGGCAAGCCAGCTGTAGTGTCTCCCACTGGCAAGCTAGCTGTTGTGTCTCTCACTGGCAAGCTAGCTGTGGTGTCTCCCACTGGCAAGCTAGCTGTGGTGTCTCCCACTGGCAAGCTAGCTGTGGTGTCTCCCACTGGCAAGCTAGCTGTGGTGTCTCCCACTGGCCAGCTAGCTGTGGTCTCCCACTGGCAAGCTAGCTGTTGTGTCTCTCACTGGCCAGCTAGCTGTTGTGTCTCTCACTGGCAAGCTAGCTGTTGTGTCTCTCACTGGCAAGCTAGCTGTTGTGTCTCCCACTGGCCAGCTAGCTGTAGTGTCTCCCACTGGCCAGCTAGCTGTAGTGTCTCCCACTGGCCAGCTAGCTGTATTGTTTCCCACTGACCAGCTAGCTATAGTGTCTCCCATGTAGTGCCTCCCACTGGCCAGCTGGCTGTAGTGTCTCCCACTGGCAAGCTAGCTGTATTGTTTCCCATGTTGTTTCTCCCCCTGGCCAGCTAGCTGTAGTGTCTCCCCCTGGCAAGCTAGCTGTAGTGTCTCCCACTGGCAAGCTAGCTGTAGTGTCTCCCACTGGCAAGCTAGCTGTTGTGTCTCTCACTGGCAAGCTAGCTATAGTGTCTCCCATGTCGTGTCTCCCACTGGCCAGCTAGCTGTAGTGTGTCCCACTGGCCAGCTAGCTGTAGTGTCTCCCACTGGCCAGCTAGCTGTAGTGTCTCCCACTGGCCAGCTAGCTGTAGTGTCTCCCACTGGCAAGCTAGCTGTATTGTTTCCCATGTAGTTTCTCCCCCTGGCCAGCTAGCTGTAGTGTCTCCCACTGGCAAGCTAGCTGTCTGCTCTCCCACTGGCAAGCTAGCTGTCGTGTCTCCCACTGGCAAGCTAGCTGTGGTGTCTCCCACTGGCAAGCTAGCTGTGGTGTCTCCACTGGCAAGCTAGCTGTGGTGTCTCCCACTGGCAAGCTAGCTGTGGTGTCTCCCACTGGCAAGCTAGCTGTGGTGTCTCCCACTGGCAAGCTAGCTGTGGTGTCTCCCACTGGCCAGCTAGCTGTGGTCTCCCACTGGCAAGCTAGCTGTTGTGTCTCTCACTGGCCAGCTAGCTGTTGTGTCTCTCACTGGCAAGCTAGCTGTTGTGTCTCCCACTGGCCAGCTAGCTGGTGTCTCCCACTGGCCAGCTAGCTGTAGTGTCTCCCACTGGCCAGCTAGCTGTATTGTTTCCCACTGACCAGCTAGCTATAGTGTCTCCCATGTAGTGCCTCCCACTGGCCAGCTGGCTGTACTCCCACTGGCAAGCTAGCTGTATTGTTTCCCATGTTGTTTCTCCCCCTGGCCAGCTAGCTGTAGTGTCTCCCCCTGGCAAGCTAGCTGTAGTGTCTCCCACTGGCAAGCTAGCTGTAGTGTCTCCCACTGGCAAGCTAGCTGTTGTGTCTCTCACTGGCAAGCTAGCTATAGTGTCTCCCATGTCGTGTCTCCCACTGGCCAGCTAGCTGTAGTGTGTCCCACTGGCCAGCTAGCTGTAGTGTCTCCCACTGGCCACCTAGCTGTAGTGTCTCCCACTGGCCAGCTAGCTGTAGTGTCTCCCACTGGCCAGCTAGCTGTATTGTTTCCCATGTAGTTTCTCCCCCTGGCCAGCTAGCTGTAGTGTCTCCCACTGGCAAGCTAGCTGTCGTGTCTCCCACTGGCAAGCTAGCTGTCGTGTCTCCCACTGGCAAGCTAGCTGTCGTGTCTCCCACTGGCAAGCTAGCTGTGGTGTCTCCCACTGGCAAGCTAGCTGTGGTGTCTCCCACTGGCAAGCTAGCTGTGGTGTCTCCCACTGGCAAGCTAGCTGTGGTGTCTCCCACTGGCAAGCTAGCTGTGGTGTCTCACACTGGCCAGCTAGCTGTGGTCTCCCACTGGCAAGCTAGCTGTTGTGTCTCTCACTGGCCAGCTAGCTGTTGTGTCTCTCACTGGCAAGCTAGCTGTTGTGTCTCTCACTGGCAAGCTGCTGTTGTGTCTCCCACTGGCAAGCTAGCTGTCGTGTCTCCCACTGGCAAGTCTCCCACTGGCCAGCTAGCTGTAGTGTCTCCCACTGGCCAGCTAGCTGTCGTGTCTCCCACTGGCCAGCTAGCTGTCGTGTCTCCCACTGGCCAGCTAGCTGTCGTGTCTCCCACTGGCCAGCTAGCTGTAGTGTCTCCCACTGGCCAGCTAGCTGTTGTGTCTCCCACTGGCCTGCGAGCTCATTGCGTGCAATTATCCCAATGCAGTGTCCCAGAGCACCTCCTCGGCCCCCTCTTACAGCCAGGAGAGGAATCACACTCGACAGACTGCAGCACTTCACTTTGCTCCCATCAGGTTACAAGTCATTTCTCACTCTTAAGCTACACAGATACTGGCTGCTAAACAGAGACTGGCTGCTTCACTGGCTGCTACACAGAGACGACTGGCTGCTACACAGAGGCGACTGGCTGCTACACAGAGACGACTGGCTGCTACACAGAGACGACTGGCTGCTAACACAGAGACTGGCTGCGACACAGAGAGAGACTGTGAGAGAGCGAGCCTGGCTGCCACACAGAGACTGGCTGCTACACAGAGAGAGACTGGCTGCTACACAGAGAGAGACTGGCTGCTACACAGAGAGAGACTGGCTGCTACACAGAGAGAGACTGGCTGCTACACAGAGAGAGACTGGCTGCTACACAGAGAGAGACTGGCTGCTACACAGAGAGAGGCTGTCTGCTACACAGAGAGAGACTGTCTGCTACACAGAGAGAGACTGGCTGCTACACACAGAGAGAGACTGGCTGCGACACAGAGAGATACTGGCTGCGACACAGAGAGAGACTGGCTGCTACACAGAGAGAGACTGGCTGCTACACAGAGAGAGACTGGCTGCTACACAGAGAGAGGCTGGCTGCTACACAGAGAGAGGCTGTCTGCTACACAGAGAGAGGCTGTCTGCTACACAGAGAGAGACTGGCTGCTACACACAGAGAGAGACTGGCTGCGACACAGAGAGAGACTGGCTGTTACACAGAGACGACTGGCTGCTAACACAGAGACTGGCTGCGACACAGAGAGAGACTGTGAGAGAGCGAGACTGGCTGCCACACAGAGACTGGCTGCCACACAGAGAGAGACTGGCTGCCACACAGAGAGAGACTGGCTGCCACACAGAGAGAGACTGGCTGCCACACAGAGAGAGACTGGCTGCCACACAGAGAGAGGCTGGCTGCTACACAGAGAGAGGCTGGCTGCTACACAGAGAGAGGCTGGCTGCTACACAGAGAGAGGCTGGCTGCTACACAGAGAGAGGCTGGCTGCTACACAGAGAGAGACTGGCTGCTACACAGAGAGAGACTGGCTGCTTCACAGAGACTGGCTGCGACACAGAGAGAGACTGGCTGCTACACAGAGACTGGTTGATACACAGACTCTGGCTACTACACAGAGACTGGTTGATACACAGACTCTGGCTACTACACAGAGACTGGCTACTACACAGAGACTGGCTGCGACACAGAGAGAGACTGGCTACTACACAGAGACTGGTTGATACACAGACTCTGGCTACTACACGGAGGCAGGGTTCTACACAGAGACTGGGTACTACACAGAGACTGGTTGATACACAGACTCTGGCTGCTACACAGAGAGAGACTGGCTGCTACACAGAGAGAGACTGGCTGCTACACAGAGAGAGACTGGCTGCTACACAGAGAGAGACTGGCTGCTACACAGAGAGAGACTGGTTGCTACACAGAGAGAGACTGGCTGCTACACAGAGAGAGACTGGCTGCTACACAGAGAGAGACTGGCTGCTACACAGAGAGAGACTGGCTGCTACACAGAGAGAGACTGGCTGCTACACAGAGAGAGACTGGCTGATACACAGAGACTGGCTGCGACACAGAGAGAGACTGGCTACTACAGAGAGAGACTGGTTGATACACAGACTTTGGCTACTACACAGAGACTGGCTACTACACAGAGACTGGCTACTACACAGAGACTGGCTACTACACAGAGACTGGCTACTACACAGAGACCGGCTACTACACAGAGACCGGCTGATACACAGAGACCGGCTGATACACAGAGACCGGCTGATACACAGAGACCGGCTGATACACAGAGACCGGCTGATACACAGAGACCGGCTGATACACAGAGACCGGCTGATACACAGAGACCGGCTGATACACAGAGACCGGCTGATACACAGAGACCGGCTGATACACAGAGAGAGACTGGCTGATACACAGAGAGAGACTGGCTGATACACAGAGAGAGACTGGCTGATACACAGAGACCGGCTGATACACAGAGAGAGACCGGCTGATACACAGAGAGAGACTGGCTGATACACAGAGAGAGACTGGCTGATACACAGAGACCGGCTGATACACAGAGACCGGCTGATACACAGAGACCGGCTGATACACAGAGACCGGCTGATACACAGAGACCGGCTGATACACAGAGACCGGCTGATACACAGAGACCGGCTGATACACAGAGAGAGACTGGCTGATACACAGAGACCGGCTGATACACAGAGACTGGCTGATACACAGAGAGAGACCGGCTGATACACAGAGAGAGACCGGCTGATACACAGAGACCGGCTGATACACAGAGACCGGCTGATACACAGAGACCGGCTGATACACAGAGACCGGCTGATACACAGAGAGAGACTGGCTGATACACAGAGACCGGCAGATCCTCAGAGAGAGACTGGATGATACACAGAGCCCGGCTGATACACAGAGACCGGCTGATACACAGAGACTGGCTGATACACAGAGAGAGACTGGCTGATACACAGAGACCGGCTGATACACAGAGAGAGACTGGCTGATACACAGAGACCGGCTGATACACAGAGAGAGACTGGCTGATACACAGATACACAGAGAGACTGGCTGATACACAGAGACTGGCTGATACACAGAGACTGGCTGATACACAGAGACTGGCTGATACACAGAGACCTGATACACAGAGAGAGACTGGCTGATACACAGAGACCGGCTGATACACAGAGAGAGACTGATACACAGCTGGCTGATACACAGATACCGGCTGATACACAGAGAGAGACTGGCTGATACACAGAGACACAGAGACCGCTGATACACAGAGACTGGCTGATACACAGAGACCGGCTGATACACAGAGACCGGCTGATACACAGAGACCGGCTGATACACAGAGACCGGCTGATACACAGAGAGAGACTGGCTGATACACAGATACCGGCTGATACACAGAGAGAGACTGGCTGATACACAGAGACTGGCTGATACACAGAGACCGGCTGATACACAGAGACCGGCTGATACACAGAGACCGGCTGATACACAGAGAGACTGGATGATACACAGAGCCGGCTGATACACAGAGACCGGCTGATACACAGAGAGAGACTGGCTGATACACAGAGACCGGCTGATCCTCAGAGAGAGACTGGCTGATACACAGAGACTGGCTGATACACAGAGACTGGCTGATACACAGAGACCGGCTGATACACAGAGACCGGCTGATACACAGAGACCGGCTGATACACAGAGAGACTGATACACAGCCGGCTGATACACAGATACCGGCTGATACACAGAGAGAGACTGGCTGATACACAGAGACTGGCTGATACACAGAGACCGGCTGATACACAGAGACCGGCTGATACACAGAGACCGGCTGATACACAGAGACCGGCTGATACACAGAGACCGGCTGATACACAGAGACCGGCTGATACACAGAGACCGGCTGATACACAGAGACCGGCTGATACACAGAGACCGGCTGATACACAGAGACCGGCTGATACACAGAGACCGGCTGATACACAGAGACCGGCTGCAGAGATAAATACTCATCTGAGAGAATTATTCTCTCATATTTTCTCTTAGATCCATCTCTCTCTTTCAATTCAATTCAATTTAATTTATGGTCTTTATTGGCATGGGATACATGCTGAAGCAAGTGAAATAGATAATAAATAAACGTTAAATAAACAATGAAAATTAACAGTAAACATTATGCTCACAATAGTTCTGAAATAATAAAGACATTTCAAATATCATATTATGTGCAAATAGTTAAAGTACAGAAGGGAATGTTGGTGTTTGTTCTTCACTGGTTGCACTTTTCTAGTGGCAACAGGTCACAAATATTGCTGCTGTAATGGCACACTGTGGTATTTCACCCAGTAGATATGGGATTTTATTAAATTGGGTTTGTTTATCAAATTATTTGTGGATCTGTGTAATCTGAGGGAAATATGTATCTCTAATATGGTCATACATTTGGCAGGAGGTTAGGAAGTGCAGCTCAGTTTCCACCTCATTTTGTGGGCAGTGAGCACTTTGCCTGTCTTCTCTTGAGAGCCATGTCTGCCTACGGCGGCCTTTCTCAATAGCAGGGCTATGCTCACTGAGTCTGTACATTGTTAAAGCTTTCCTTAAGTTTGGGTCAGTCACAGTGGTCAGGTATTCTGCCACTGTGTACTCTCTGTTTAGGGCCAAATAGCATTCCAGTTTGCTATGTTTTTTTGTTAGTTCTTTCCAATGTGTCAAGTAATTATCTTTTTCTTTTCTCATGATTTGGTCGGGTCTAATTATGTTGCTGTCCTGGGGCTCTGTGGGGTCTGCTTGTTTTGTGAACAGAGTGTGAACAGAGCCCCAGTATCAGCTTGCTTAGGGGACTCCTCTCCAGGTTCATCTCTCTGTAGGTGATGGCTTTGTTATGGAAGGTTTGGGAATCGCTTCCTATTAGGTGGTTGTAGAATTTAAAGTTTCTTTTCTGGATTTTGATCATTAGCGGGTACCGGTCTAATTATGCTCTGCATGCAGTATTTGGTGTTTTACACAGAGAATATTTTTGCAGAATTTTGCATGCTGAATCTCAATTTAATATTTGTCCCCATTTTGTGAAATAATTATTTTTATTTTTTTTTATTTTTTTCTCCCCAATTTCGTGGTATCCAATTGGTAGTAGTTACAGTCTTGTCTCATTGTTGCAACTCCCGTACGGACTCGGGAGAGGCGAAGGTCGAGAGCCATGCATCCTCTGAAACACAACCCAACCTAGCCTCACTGCTTCTTGACACAATGCACATCCAACCCGGAAGCCAGCCGCACCAATGGCGACCTGGTCAGCGTGCCTTGCGCCCGCCACAGGAGTCGCTAGTGCACGATGAGACAAGGATATCCCTGCCGGCCAAACTCTCCCTAATACGAAAGATGCTGGGCCAATTGTGCGTGGCCCCATGGACCTCCCGGTCGCACCAGAGTCTCTGGTGGCACACCTAGCCCTGTGATGCAGTGCCTTAGACCACTGAGTCTCTGGTGGTACAGCTAGCCCTGCAATGCAGTGCCTTAGACCACTGAGTCTCTGGTGGTACAGCTAGCCCTGCAATGCAGTGCCTTAGACCACTGAGTCTCTGGTGGCACAGCTAGCCCTGCAATGCAGTGCCTTAGACCACTGCGCCACCTGGGATTAGACCACTGAGTCTCCATTTTGTGCCTTAGACCACTGAGTCTCTGGTGGCACAGCTGGCGATGCAGTGCCTTAGGACCTCACAGACCTCACAACCATGAATTAGACCACTACGCCATTTTGTGAATTCTTGGTTGGTGAGCGGACCTCAGACCTCACAACCATGAAGGGCAATGGGTTCTATAACTTATTCAAGTATTCCTTTTGATGGCATAGAAGGCCCTTCTTGCATTGTCTCTCAGATCGTTCACAGCTTTGTGGAAGTTACCTGTGGCGCTGATGTTTAGGCTGAGGTATGTATCGTTTTTTTGTGTGCTCTAGGGCAGGCCTGGGCAATTCCAGTCCTCTGGGGCCTGATTCCCCCATCCCTAGCAAACACACCTGATTTAAACTAATTGCATTTTTATCTGAATTTCATGATTAGTTGATTATTGGAGTCAGGTGTGTTAGCTGGGGCTGGTTAAAAGTGTGACACCATCAGACCCCCCAGGACTGGAGTTGCCCAGGCCTGCTCTAGAGCAACGGTGTCTAGATTGAATTTGTATTTGTGGTCCTGGCAACTGGACCTTTTTCAGAACACCATTATTTTTGTCTTACTGAGACGTACTGTCAGGGCACAGGTCTGACAGAATATGTGCAGAAGATCTAGGTGCTGCTGTAGGCCCTCCTTGGTTGGGGACAGAAGCACCAGATCATCACCAAACAGTAGACATTTGACTTCTTTCTCTCTCTCCTCTCTTTTTCTCCCCTTTGCTCTTTCCATTTTCTCACACACAATACACAGGACACAACACACAGGACACAACACACAGGACACACACACATGCTTGCACTCAGTCACATTAATCACCAGAAAAATGCCCTGGGTTCCAGTAATAACCAAACGCTGGTCTTAAGTAACACAGAACCCGCTTCTCAATAAATGAGCCCACTCAGTCCATAAGGACTTTTAAGTGTAGAGATGAAAGGCTCTTTGGGGAGACTGTATTAACGAAATCTGCTGAGTGAAAGCTGAGCTGCCTTCCCTGGCTGGCTGACTTGCTGGCTGGCTAGCTGCCTGGCCCGCTGGCGTCAAGGTCACTGCAGTGCATTCAAGCACATCCAGAGACGCTTCCTCTCCACTCAGCGCCATTACACACATAAATACACTTATATATATATATACACACACACACACACACACACACAATGACACATTAATGCATAAACACACCCCAGACACACTTCATGAGCTAAATGAACAAAGATACAAACATTAATAAGAATACTAAGATCCACACTGGTCCCTATTCCTATTCACTATTAAGAGCCACACTGGTCCCTATTCCTATTCACTATTAAGAGCCACACTGGTTCCTATTCCTATTCACTATTAAGAGCCACACTGGTCCCTATTCCTATTCACTATTAAGAGCCACACTGGTCCCTATCCTTATTCACTATTAAGATCCACACTGGTCCCTATCCTTATTCACTATTAAGATCCACACTGGTCCCTATCCTTATTCACTATTAAGATCCACACTGGTCCCTATCCTTATTCACTATTAAGATCCACACTGGTCCCTATCCTTATTCACTATTAAGATCCACACTGGTCCCTATCCTTATTCACTATTAAGATCCACACTGGTCCCTATCCTTATTCACTATTAAGATCCACAAACATTTACTGTATATATGAGCAATCGCCACATAATAGTAGTTTCCTACTACTGCAGGGCTCTCCAACCCTGTTCCTGGCTTTCGCTTCAACCCTGATCTTGCTCACCTGATTCTAATAATTACCAGGTTGATTAGATTCATATATTCCAACTGGAGTTGGAGCGAAAATCTACAGGACGGTAGCTCTCCAGGAACAGGGTTAGCTAGACCTTAGAGGATAGCTCTCCGGGAGCAGGGTTGGCGTATAAACCTACTGGATGGTAACTCTCCAGGAACAGGGTTGGAGTATAAACCTACTGGACGGTAAATCTCCAGGAACAGGGTTGGAGTATAAACCTACAGTAGGGTAACTCTCCGGGAGCAGGGTTGGAATATAAACCTCTACAGTAGGATAACTCTCCAGGAACAGGGTTGGAGAATAAACCTACAGTAGGGTAACTCTCCGGGAGCAGGGTTGGAGTATAAACCTACTGGACAGTAAATCTCCAGGAACAGGGTTGGAATATAAACCTACAGTAGGGTAACTCTCCGGGAGCAGGGTTGGCGTATAAACCTACTGGATGGTAACTCTCCAGGAACAGGGTTGGAGTATAAACCTACTGGACGGTAAATCTCCAGGAACAGGGTTGGAGTATAAACCTACAGTAGGGTAACTCTCCAGGAACAGGGTTGGAGTATAAACCTACAGTAGGGTAACTCTCCAGGAACAGGGTTGGAGTATAAACCTACAGTAGGGTAACTCTCCAGGAACAGGGTTGGAGTATAAACCTACAGTAGGGTAACTCTCCAGGAACAGGGTTGGAGTATTAACCTACAGTAGGGTAACTCTCCAGGAACAGGGTTGGAGTATAAACCTACAGTAGGGTAACTCTCCAGGAACAGGGTTGGAGTATTAACCTACAGTAGGGTAACTCTCCAGGAACAGGGTTGGAATATAAACCTACAGTAAGGTAACTCCAGGAACAGGGTTGGAGTATAAACCTATTCTTGGAGAACCCTGCACTACTGTGATATCATTAGGGTTGCAACATTATGGTAACTTTCCATAAATTCCCCAGTTTTCTAGAAATCCTGGCTGGAGGATCCGGATTTTCTGTTTATTCCCTTCAGATTCCAGGAATTTTCCAACCAGGACTTTTGGAAAAAACTGAAATTTGCAACACTAGTACAAACCCACCACTGTTATCCTCCCAAAGTTCTCAATGCATTCATCATACAGTACTCTCAGTGACTGAGCCAGTCAAGGCCCTCAGTGTATTACAGTCATACAGTACTCTGTGACTGAGCCAGTCAAGGCCCTCAGTGTATTACAGTCATACAGTACTCTGTGACTGAGCCAGTCAAGGCCCTCGGTGTATTACAGTCATACAGTATTCCCTGTGACTGAGCCAGTCAAGGCCCTCGGTGTATTACAGTCATACAGTACTCTCAGTGACTGAGCCAGTCAAGGCCCTCAGTGTATTACAGTCATACAGTACTCTGTGACTGAGCCAGTCAAGGCCCTCGGTGTATTACAGTCATACGGTACTCTGTGACTGAGCAGGTCAAGGCCCTCAGTGTATTACAGTCATACAGTATTCCCTGTGACTGAGCCAGTCAAGGCCCTCGGTGTATTACAGTCATACAGTATTCCCTGTGACTGAGCCAGTCAATGCCCTCAGTGTATTACAGTCATACAGTACCCTGTGACTGAGCCAGTCAAGGCCCTCAGTGTATTACAGTCATACAGTACTCTGTGACTGAGCCAGTCAAGGCCCTCAGTGTATTACAGTCATACAGTATTCCCTGTGACTGAGCCAGTCAAGGCCCTCAGTGTATTACAGTCATACAGTACTCTGTGACTGAGCCAGTCAAGGCCCTCAGTGTATTACAGTCATACAGTACTCTGTGACTGAGCCAGTCAAGGCCCTCAGTGTATTACAGTCATACAGTATTCCCTGTGACTGAGCCAGTCAATGCCCTCAGTGTATTACAGTCATACAGTATTCCCTGTGACTGAGCCAGTCAAGGCCCTCAGTGTATTACAGTCATACAGTACTCTGTGACTGAGCCAGTCAAGGCCCTCAGTGTATTACAGTCATACAGTATTCCCTGTGACTGAGCCAGTCAATGCCCTCAGTGTATTACAGTCATACAGTACTCTGTGACTGAGCCAGTCAAGGCCCTCGGTGTATTACAGTCATACAGTATTCCCTGTGACTGAGCAGGTCAAGGCCCTCAGTGTATTACAGTCATACAGTATTCCCTGTGACTGAGCCAGTCAAGGCCCTCAGTGTATTACAGTCATACAGTATTCCCTGTGACTGAGCCAGTCAATGCCCTCAGTGTATTACAGTCATACAGTACTCTGTGACTGAGCCAGTCAAGGCCCTCAGTGTATTACAGTCATACAGTACTCTGTGACTGAGCAGGTCAAGGCCCTCAGTGTATTACAGTCATACAGTATTCCCTGTGACTGAGCCAGTCAAGGCCCTCGGTGTATTACAGTCATACAGTATTCCCTGTGACTGAGCCAGTCAAGGCCCTCGGTGTATTACAGTCATACAGTACTCTGTGACTGAGCCAGTCAAGGCCCTCAGTGTATTACAGTCATACAGTATTCCCTGTGACTGAGCCAGTCAATGCCCTCAGTGTATTACAGTCATACAGTATTCCCTGTGACTGAGCCAGTCAATGCCCTCAGTGTATTACAGTCATACAGTATTCCCTGTGACTGAGCAGGTCAAGGCCCTCAGTGTATTACAGTCATACAGTATTCCCTGTGACTGAGCCAGTCAAGGCCCTCAGTGTATTACAGTCATACAGTATTCCCTGTGACTGAGCCAGTCAATGCCCTCAGTGTATTACAGTCATACAGTATTCCCTGTGACTGAGCCAGTCAATGCCCTCAGTGTATTACAGTCATACAGTATTCCCTGTGACTGAGCCAGTCAAGGCCCTCAGTGTATTACAGTCATACAGTATTCCCTGTGACTGAGCCAGTCAAGGCCCTCGGTGTATTACAGTCATACAGTATTCCCTGTGACTGAGCCAGTCAATGCCCTCAGTGTATTACAGTCATACAGTACTCTGTGACTGAGCCAGTCAAGGCCCTCAGTGTATTACAGTCATACAGTACTCTGTGACTGAGCCAGTCAAGGCCCTCAGTGTATTACAGTCATACAGTACCCTGTGACTGAGCCAGTCAAGGCCCTCAGTGTATTACAGTCATACAGTATTCCCTGTGACTGAGCCAGTCAAGGCCCTCAGTGTATTACAGTCATACAGTACTCTGTGACTGAGCCAGTCAAGGCCCTCAGTGTATTACAGTCATACAGTATTCCCTGTGACTGAGCCAGTCAATGCCCTCAGTGTATTACAGTCATACAGTACTCTGTGACTGAGCCAGTCAAGGCCCTCAGTGTATTACAGTCATACAGTATTCCCTGTGACTGAGCCAGTCAAGGCCCTCGGTGTATTACAGTCATACGGTACTCTGTGACTGAGCCAGTCAAGGCCCTCAGTGTATTACAGTCATACAGTACTCTGTGACTGAGCCAGTCAAGGCCCTCAGTGTATTACAGTCATACAGTATTCCCTGTGACTGAGCCAGCCAAGGCCCTCAGTGTATTACAGTCATACAGTACCCTGTGACTGAGCCAGCCAAGGGCCTCATTTAATGCATTTATAAATAAGTTATATAATCAGAAAGGGTAATTACCCTGTAAACCTAATTATCCAAATCCCAACTTGTAGTTTGTTGTAGTTACTGTTGCTACTCAGCTAATTGGCACAAGACCTTTGCTGCTGTGTACCGCTGAGAGGATTTTGTTTTGTCATTATTTATTCAAAGCTGGGAGATAAAGGCAAGCATCACACCCAAATTATTTTCTGAATTCTTAAGTTCATAGGCCTATCAACAGCCCTTTAGGAATTAAGAAGTGTGAATATTCTTTCAGAATATGCTGTGCTGTGTGAGTTAATTCTTAAGTTTAAGCTTAAGAAAAGGTCAGTTCTTGTCTTGCATGGCCTGCTACTTGCTCATACTGTAGGTCTCAGTCCAGCTGTGTCCAACCCCCACACACTTAGTTTGAACCCCACTGATCCTATTCAGATTACTATATGACTGTTGTTATCACTATGTTGTTATCACTATGTTGGTATCACTATGTAGTTATCACTATCTAGTTACAACTTTGTAGTTATCACAATCTAGTTACCACTATGTTGTTACCACTATGTTGTTATCACTATGTAGTTATCACTATATTGTTATCACTATGTAGTTATCACTATGTTGTTATCACTATCTAGTTACCACTATGTTGTTATCACTATCTAGTTACCACTATGTTGTTATCACTATCTAGTTACCACTATGTTGTTATCACTATCTAGTTATCACCTTGTAGTTATCACTATCTAGTTACCACTATGTTGTTATCACTATGTTGTTATCACTATCTAGTTACCACTATGTTGTTATCACTATCTAGTTACCACTATGTAGTTATCACTATGTTGTTATCACTATCTAGTTATCACTCTGTAGTTATCACTCTGTAGTTATCACTATGTAGTTATCACTATCTAGTTACCACTATGTTGTTATCACTAAGTTGTTATCACTCTGTTGTTATCACTATCTAGTTACCACTATGTAGTTATCACTATTACATGGAGTTGAGTTTAGTCTCAGTGTACGCTCCATGGGTTTGAGATATTTTAAGATATGAAGGTCTACAGGGGTTCTTCTGTCTCTATGACTTATTTCGTGAGTAGATGACAGCACACCCCTGCCTGGTCCTCTCAGGAAGCATTATGCAAAAAGAACATTGACAAGCTAGCAGCCGAACGGTGCTCTTTAAGCTCTAACCTAAGGGGCCCTAGCTGGATGAGCGGTGCATGCACACATGCACACGCACACATGCACACATGCACACACACACATACACAGAGGCACACATACACAGACACACACATACACACAGCAGGACTGTTGACACGTTCTGAGAAAAGGGCTTCCTCCGAGGCTGGGGAAAGGTTGAGGAGAGGCTGGAGGGAGGCTGGGGAGAGGCTGGAGAGAGAATGAGGAGAGGCTGGAGAGATAATAAGGAGAGGCTGGAGAGAGAATGAGGAGAAGCTGGAGAGAGAATGAGGAGAGGCTGGAGAGAGAATGAGGAGGGGCTGGAGAGAGAATGAGGAGGGGCTGGAGAGAGAATGAGGAGGGGCTGGAGAGAGAATGAGGAGAGGCTGGAGAGAGAATGAGGAGGGGCTGGAGAGAGAATGAGGAGGGGCTGGAGAGAGAATGAGGAGGGGCTGGAGAGGGAATGAGGAGGGGCTGGAGAGAGAATGAGGAGGGGCTGGAGAGAGAATGAGGAGGGGCTGGAGAAAGAATGAGGAGGGGCTGGAGAGAGAATGAGGAGAGGCTGGAGAGAGAATGAGGACGGGCTGGAGAGAGAATGAGGAGAGGCTGGAGAGAGAATGAGGAGGGGCTGGAGAGAGAATGAGGAGGGGCTGGAGAGAGAATGAGGAGGGGCTGGAGAGAGAATGAGGAGGGGCTGGAGAGAGATTGAGGAGAGGCTGGAGAGAGAATGAGGAGGGGCTGGAGAGAGAATGAGGAGGGGCTGGAGAGAGAATGAGGAGGGGCTGGAGAGAGAATGAGGAGAGGCTGGAGAGAGAATGAGGAGGGGCTGGAGAGAGAATGAGGAGGGGCTGGAGAGAGAATGAGGAGGGGCTGGAGAGGGAATGAGGAGGGGCTGGAGAGGGAATGAGGAGGGGCTGGAGAGAGCATGAGGAGGGGCTGGAGAGAGCATGAGGAGAGGCCCAGGGGCAGCCGTGCGCAGCGCCTTGAGTGCTGTTTTAGGAGGGAGGTGGCAGGGGATTTGACAGGAGGTCAAATAGGAGCCTCATGGTACGTCTCCCCTCAGCATTGACCCACGTAGCCATTTGTCTGTTTGCATGCTACTGCATGGAGAGTCAGAGAAAGAGTGCGAGAGAGAGAGGGGAAAGGGAGTCCGTTTTCAGGGTCCACTGCTTGCTCCAGGTCAAGGCCTCTTGGCTTGGTTTCGTTCCGCCATTTTGGAGAAGTGGTTGTACTCAGGCCTTTCTGGCTGTTTATGCTGGTTGAACAACATCCTGCCCCGTGGTCTGTGCCTCTGTGATAACTCACGTGTGTGTAATACAGTATACCACGTTGATGCGATGCAGTATACTAAGGTGTGTGTAATACAGTATACCACGTTGATGCGATGCAGTATACTAAGGTGTGTGTAATACAGTATACCACGTTGATGCAATGCAGTATACTAAGGTGTGTGTAATACAGTATACCACGTTGATGCGATGCAGTATACTAAGGTGTGTGTAATACAGTATACCACGTTGATGCAATGCAGTATACTCAGGTGTGTGTAATACAGTATACCACGTTGATGCAATGCAGTATACTCAGGTGTGTGTAATACAGTATACCACGTTGATGCAATGCAGTATACTAAGGTGTGTGTAATACAGTATACCACGTTGATGCAATGCAGTATACTAAGGTGTGTGTAATACAGTATACCACGTTGATGCAATGCAGTATACTCAGGTGTGTGTAATACAGTATACCACGTTGATGCAATGCAGTATACTAAGGTGTGTGTAATACAGGTGCAATGCAGTATACTAGGTGTGTGTAATACAGTATACCACGTTGATGCAATGCAGTATACTAAGGTGTGTGTAATACAGTATACCACGTTGATGCAATGCAGTATACTAAGGTGTGTGTAATACAGTATACCACGCAGTTGATGCAATGCAGTATACTATGCAATGCAGTATACTAAGGTGTGTAATACAGTATACCACGTTGATGCAATGCAGTATACTAAGGTGTGTGTAATACAGTATACCACGTTGATGCAATGCAGTATACTAAGGTGTGTGTAATACAGTATACCACGTTGATGCAATGCAGTATACTAAGGTGTGTGTAATACAGTATACCACGTTGATGCAATGCAGTATACTAAGGTGTGTGTAATACAGTATACCACGTTGATGCAATGCAGTATACTAGGTGTGTGTAATACAGTATACCACGTTGATGCAGTATACTAAGGTGTGTAATAATGCAATGTATACTAAGGTGTGTGTAATACAGTATACCACGTTGATGCACAGTATACTAAGGTGTGTGTACAGTATGATGCAATGCAGTATACTAAGGTGTGTGTAATACAGTATACCACGTTGATGCAATGCAGTATACTAAGGTGTGTGTAATACAGTATACCACGTTGATGCAATGCAGTATACTAAGGTGTGTGTAATACAGTATACCACGTTGATGCAATGCAGTATACTAAGGTGTGTGTAATACAGTATACCACGGTGATGCAATGCAGTATACTCAGGTGTGTGTAATACAGTATTCCACGTTGATGCAATGCAGTATACTCAGGTGTGTGTAATACAGTATACCACGTTGATGCAATGCAGTATACTAAGGTGTGTAATAATACAGTTGATGCACCACGTTGATGCAATGCAGTATACTAAGGTGTGTGTAATACAGTATACCACGTTGATGCAATGCAGTATACTAAGGTGTGTGTAATACAGTATACCACGTTGATGCAATGCAGTATACTAAGGTGTGTGTAATACAGTATACCACGTTGATGCAATGCAGTATACTAAGGTGTGTGTAATACAGTATACCACGTTGATGCAATGCAGTATACTAAGGTGTGTGTAATACAGAATACCATACGTTGATGCAATGCAGTATACTAAGGTGTGTGTAATACAGTATACCACGTTGATGCAATGCAGTATACTAAGGTGTGTGTAATACAGTATACCACGTTGATGCAATGCAGTATACTAAGGTGTGTGTAATACAGTATACCACGTTGATGCAATGCAGTATACTAAGGTGTGTGTAATACAGTATACCACGTTGATGCAATGCAGTATACTAAGGTGTGTGTAATACAGTATACCACGTTGATGCAATGCAGTATACTAAGGTGTGTGTAATATACAGTATACAATGCAGTATACTAAGTTGATGCAATGCAGTATACTAAGGTGTGTGTAATACAGTATACCACGTTGATGCAATGCAGTATACTCAGGTGTGTGTAATACAGTATGTTGATGCAATACAGTATACCACGGTGATGCAATGCAGTATACTCAGGTGTGTGTAATACAGTATACACGTTGATGCAATGCAGTATACAGGTGTGTGTAATAAGGTGTGTGTAATACAGTATACCACGTTGATGCAATGCAGTATACTCAGGTGTGTGTAATACAGTATACCACGTTGATGCAATGCAGTATACTAAGGTGTGTGTAATACAGTATACCACGTTGATGCAATGCAGTATACTAAGGTGTGTGTAATACAGTATACCACGTTGATGCAATGCAGTATACTAAGGTGTGTGTAATACAGTATACCACGTTGATGCAATGCAGTATACTAAGGTGTGTGTAATACAGTATACCACGTTGATGCAATGCAGTATACTAAGGTGTGTGTAATACAGTATACCACGTTGATGCAATGCAGTATACTAAGGTGTGTGTAATACAGTATACCACGTTGATGCAATGCAGTATACTAAGGTGTTTCCAATCAAAACTATACCACGTTTAGATGCAATGCAGTATACTAAGGTGTGTGTAATACAGTATAACTCACGTTGATGCAATGCAGTATACAACTGCTAGATGCAATGCAGTACTAAGGTGTACAATGTAATATACCACGTTGATGCAATGCAGTATACTAAGGTGTGTGTAATACAGTATACCACGTTGATGCAATGCAGTATACCTATGTGTGTAATACAGTATACCACGTTGATGCAATGCAGTATACTAAGGTGTGGTAATACAGTATCTTCCAGGTTTGATATCTTGCAGTATACTAAGGTGTGTGTAATACAGTATACAACACGTTGATGCAATGCAGTATACTAAGGTGTGTGTAATACAGTATACCACGTTGATGCAATGCAGTATACTAAGGTGTGTGTAATACAGTATACCACATTGATGGAATGCAGTATACTAAGGTGTGTGTAATACAGTATACCACGTTGATGCAATGCAGTATACTAAGGTGTGTGTAATACAGTATACCACGTTGATGGATGGCTCAGAGTGTGAGATGAGGGTCGGTGTCAGATGGTTTCCTAACCCCTTAACCCCCTCCCCTCTCTTTCTCCCTCTCGCTCCTTCCCAACCCGTCCCAGACCCAGACTATGTCTCTCTCCGGTGCCTGTGGGAGACCCCATCTCCTCTAGCCAAATCCATCTGTCCTGACATTTGTTTCCAATCAAAACTCCAATACCCTTTCTTACACTTTAGGATCCTGCAGTAAAAGCATTAGCTTTAGATGGAGTCCCTCAACTCTCTCTCTTCTCCACACTGCTAGACTCACTACTCTTATTACAATGTAATACCAACCTTTAGGGAACCTATGTGGTTTGCTGTAAGCATGTAGTATTATATTTGAAGGTCATGGCTTTGGTCTCTTCCAGGGTCTTGACTATCTTGGAGGAGAATGAGTTTGCATGGATAGCCATCATAGTTTCACAACACAATGTGAAGCCTATCCATCTTTAGCCAATAATAATTTTGCAATCACACCACACAGACATAAAGCCTAGACACAGTTAGACACTGTTTGTCTGCCATGTTGTGTCTGTTGTTTGCAGAACTCTCTCTCTTTAACACTATGGGTGAAACACACAACACACACACACACACACACACACACACATAGACACACACACACAGCAATTCCATTATTACTGAATAACAAGTGATCCAAACTGACGTGTTATTCACTTCTAAGTGGCTTCTCTTCAATAAGAATAACTTTAATTATTTCTCCACAAACTCAGCTGAGCGCAGTGTATGACTGAGGACTGATGACTGTAAATCCAAGCAGATGAAATGCATCACCCTCAATTAATTTCCTCCTTGAATATAACTGTCAGGGAGGATTAGTTTGATGTCACTGAACAGCTTTGAGGAGAGAGAAATACCCCTAAAGGGATATTTTTCCTTCTGGCCAACCAGTAAACTTCTCTTGTTTAAACACTACCCCTGTTATTGATATATGATTGTCTACTGGAGCAGCACATTTACTCAGTGTCTGACCTTTTCAAACCTATGTCCATTTGTGATATAACTCTTTAATAAAAACATTTTTTGTTGGTAATATCCAATTGGTTGTCTCATCGCTGCAACTCCTGTAAGGACTTGGGAGAGGCGAAGGTCGAGAGCCCTGCATCCTCCGAAACACAACCCAACCAATCCGCACTGCTTCTTGACACAATGACCACTTAACCCGGGAGCCAGCTGCACCAATGTGTCGGAGGAAACACAGTACAACTGTCGATCGTGTCAGCGTGCATGTGCCCGGCCTGCCACAGGTGTCGCTAGAGCGCAATGGGACAAGGACATCCTGGCCGGCCAAACCCTCCCCTATACCGGACGACGCTGGGCCAATTGTGCGCCGTCTCATGGGTCTCCCGGCCACGGCCCGCTGCGACACAGCCCTGTAACGAACCGGGATCTGTAGTAGCGGAGCTGGCACTGTGATACAGTGCCTTAGACCGCTGCTCCACTCGGGAGGCTCAGAGAGGGATAACACCTTTAGCAGGCAGGAGGTCAGTACAGAGAGGGATAACACCTTTAGCAGGCAGGAGGTCGGTACAGAGAGGGATAACACATTTAGTAGGCAGGAGGTCAGTACAGAGAGGGATAACACCTTTAGCAGGCAGGAGGTCAGTACAGAGAGGGATAACACATTTAGTAGGCAGGAGGTCAGTACAGAGAGGTAACACATAACACATTTAGTAGGCAGGAGGTCAGTACAGAGAGGGATAACACATTTAGTAGGCAGGAGGTCAGTACAGAGAGGGATAACACCTTTAGCAGGCAGGAGGTCAGTACAGAGAGGGATAACACATTTAGTAGGCAGGAGGTCAGTACAGAGAGGGGTAACACATTTAGTAGGCAGGAGGTCAGTACAGAGAGGGATAACACCTTTAGTAGGCAGGAGGTCAGTACAGAGAGGGATAACACCTTTAGTAGGCAGGAGGTCAGTACAGAGAGGGATAACACATTTAGTAGGCAGGAGGTCAGTACAGAGAGGGGTAACACATTTAGTAGGCAGGAGGTCAGTACAGAGAGGGATAACACCTTTAGTAGGCAGGAGGTCAGTACAGAGAGGGATAACACCTTTAGTAGGCAGGAGGTCAGTACAGAGAGGGATAACGCCGTTAGTAGACACGAAGTCAGTACAGAGAGGGATAACACCTTTTAGTAGGCAGGAGGTCAGTACAGAGAGGGATAACACATTTAGTAGGCAGGAGGTCAGTACAGAGAGGGATAACACCTTTAGTAGGCAGGAGGTCAGTACAGAGAGGGATAACACCTTGACTAGGCAGGAGGTCAGTACAGAGAGTTATAATATCTTTAGTATGCAGGAGGTCAGTACAGAGATGGATAACACCTTTAGCAGGCAGGAGGTCGGTACATAGAGGGATAACGCCTTTTGCAGGCAGGAGGTCAGTACATAGAGGGATAACACATTTAGTAGGCAGGAGGTCAGTACAGAAAGGGATAACGCCTTTAGCAGGCAGGAGGTCAGTACAGAGAGGGATAACATATTTAATAGGCAGGAGGTCAGTACAGAGAGGGATAACGCCTTTAGCAGGCAGGAGGTCAGTACAGAGAGGGATAACATATTTAATAGGCAGGAGGTCAGTACAGAGAGGGATAACACCTTTAGCAGGCAGGAGGTCAGTACAGAGAGAGGTAATATCTTCTCCACTCATTACTTAGTTAGTAATCGTAAGAGGCCTGTCTCCTCTCCCTTCTCACCCAGTGTGTTACCCAATCGCACATTTTGGGCTTCTGGTTAAGGGAAGGGACAATAGCTGTACCAATTTACTCGTTAGTATCGTGGCAAGAAAACAACACATGACAACACCCCTAATGTTGGAAACAACAATCATTATGTTGTCATGCAGTCACATGTATTTATTTCCCAAGCTACAGCACACAATATTTTACCTACAGCAGGTTTTTAAAGGACCAAAGAGTTTGGTTTTTATCCTGTTTTCATTTTCATAACATTTTGCAATACTGATATCATCACAGCCATATTTTTGGGGGCCTCCCCCCAGCCCCACTGGACAAGATGCTGCTGGAAACACTCAAATTAGGAGCCTTGTGGTCTTTGAGAAAATACAAAGTGTTCTGCCTGGAAGCTAGTGAGCAGATGACAGGAGAACCCCATGTGGGCCAGTGGAGCTATGTGTTTACTCTTACAACAGCATCATCTGTCCTAATTTGCTTCTTTGTGTACTTGTGTTACAGGGTTGGTGTGTGTGTGTGTGTTTTTGTGTGTGTTAGTTGTGTGTGTGTCTCGTGATGAGTGAGAGAAAGAAAATAATGACAGAAACTCACATGGATAATGTTAACTCACTAGAGTTCTGGGGTCATCCTGTCCTCTGCTCACTGGCCCACATGGATAGTGTTAACTCACTAGAGTTCTGGGGTTCTCCTGTCCTCTGCTCACTGGCCCACATGGATAATGTTAACTCACTAGAGTTCTGGGGTTCTCCTGTCCTCTGCTCACTGGCCCACATGGATAGTGTTAACTCACTAGAGTTCTGGGGTTCTCCTGTCCTCTGCTCACTGGCCCACATGGATAGTGTTAACTCACTAGAGTTCTGGGGTTCTCCTGTCCTCTGCTCACTGGCCCACATGGATTC